>NW_027526491.1:707098-1060647 GCF_052857255.1 Amblyomma americanum | reverse complement strand
TACGCTGGGTAATTGTAGCTCATTCTCCTGGGGCCATATTCTGTACGCTGTCCATTCTTCATTGCCCATTTCACGTCCATTTGGTCCTCTGTGAATGGTCATTCAGATATACCCTCCGCTTTCAAGCGTCCATGGGGTGCGACCCGACCATTGAGCTGTTGGCGACTGGACACCACCATCGGCTGCGATTGGCTGCTGTATACAGCTATAGTGGTGAGGTGCATCGCAGCGCTCTGTCAACAGCAGGTGATTGGTCCTGACCTCCGGTTGCCATTGGCTGCGATAGGCGGCCAATGGTGACGTCCGGTCGCCCACATCCAATGGCTGTGTCGCATCCCACAGACGCTTAAAAAACGCGGGCATATCTGAATAACCAATGACCGAGGACCAAATGGACACGAAATTGACAACTGGAAATGCACAGCTTTAGAATACTGACTCTGCTCCTCAAAGAAGAAGGCAATTGGTGGCATTCACACCGTCTTAGTGTCGTGATGAATCGCATGAGGAGTTTGCTGTGAATTATGGTTATTTCCGAACATTTTATTATTTTCGCCGGTCTTGTCAATTTTTCATTCCATGCGGCGTGTCTAGTTTCTTGTCCATCTTGCCACTGAATGTATTGGCGCTGCGAACTAATTAAGACTTCGACTGCTTCGGGCATCGACATGACGGGCAGCAGCGAGTATAAAAAGCTTTCTTCCTGATGCAAGGTTTCTCTCTTTAAAAGTGTCATAACGGCTGTGCATATCGTCCTTCCACCTTTCGGAAAAAAGTTAAAGAAGCATTTTACAGGCGTATGTAGCTTCCTGAACAGCAGGAGGGCAACGAAATCCGGTCCGGGCATGGCGACTTTTGTGCAGCATTGCTCAGCTTTGTGCAGGTTGTTGGGGACGAGGGGTCCTTGAGTGAGCTGACTCAGCGCCGCAGGTCCCTTTTCCGAATGACGTTGTCGGACTTGGTTATGAAGGAAACTGTACAGAGGGTTTATTTTACATATTTTACAAGATTTTGGAACCCATTAGAGGGTGATGGGGGAAGGTCGGAGGATCTGAGAAGATCTGAGGATGATCGAGGATTCGTTCCTCACTGCACTCGTCGTCCGGTTTAAAAAGGGTCCGGTCCCTAGGATTCCCCAGGTTCGAGGAGGTCTTCGCCAGGTTGGGCGTGGCCTAACTTGCGTTGTCGTACACACATACACCACTTCACATAGGGACACGCCTCCGTCACATGCCTCGCCGGAGAGAGAGGGTGCCGCTGGACAATCGGCCCCAGCAGAGAGAGCGTTGTCTTCGCGTCCGAACGACAGTTCTCACGCTGTCAAGTCGGACACGTCTTCCGGGAAGTCCGAATGGGCGAGACGCCGGCGAGCAGGCACAGTTGAAGGGGTGAGTCACCCCTGCTCGGTTCTGGCGGTCGCTAACTGCCTCCGTGCCGCACGGTCGATCTTCCGGGAACAATGTTGTTTACAAACGGCAGTGGAATCCTCCGTCTCGAATCCAATAAACCACGCGAGGACCGGCCGTGGGAACCAAGTTGCCTATCGCCGTGCAGTGACCCCGGTTGCAGGTGTCCGGACCGAATACGCAGCTGAATCAGACCACCGGCTGTCGCCAGAAACCTTACAGCTCCTCCGCGGCCCGAAAAATCTCGAATGTCCAGCGTTGACGACCGCTGGGCAGGAAGAGATGAGATGGCGTCCGTGTTGGTCCCCTGGATTGCAATATCATCGCCCCCAAGGCAGAACCCAAAGCACCACCAACAAAGGAAAGCGCAGGTGGGACGTTCCAAACGGCAAAGCACTGCCCCACCCGCAAGCGCTCGGACTTCGCCAAAGAATCACCAGGCTTCTTCCATTGACAACAACACACGTTTAAAAAATTGTGTTCACATTTGGGTTAATTTTGTGCCGATTGAGCGTGAAACATCCCCTTTTGAAACTGCCACAGCCGGATTACTCGGAACAAAGTAAAAAAAAAACTCACACAGGAGGAGATTCCTCTTAGTTCTCCCGCTTACATCAGTCTGCTCAAGCAATCAGCCTTTCCGTGCAGTTTCCCCTTCTTATAACGCACCGAGAAATTGTACTGTTGGAGAGCCAGACTCCATCTGAGCAAGCAACCATTTTTGGGGGACATCTGTCGCAGCCACGTTAAAGGACAATGGTCAATCTCAAATACAAAGTTTGCTCCGTACAGGTAACACGACAACTTCTGTGCTTCCCAAACTAAACACGCGCACTCTTTTTCGGAAGTGCTGTACGCTTCCTCTCTACTGGTCAGTTTGCGGCTGATGTACAGAACAGGGTGTTCTTCATGGTCGTAGCCAACTTGGCTTAAGACAGCACCCAGCCCTCTATCACTGGAATCACACTGGACTATGAACTCTTTCCCATAGTCAGGGGTCTAATGAAGGGTCGGGACACGAGTGCTTCCTTCAGGCTTTTGAAGGCGTTTTCTTTTTGGTTATCCCAACTTTCGTTAGTAGGTGCTCCCTTTCGCAAGGCGTCAGTTAAGGGACTAGCCCGCTGTGAGTAGCTAGGAATATATCGCTGGTAGTGCCCAACTAATCCAAAAATGAGCGAATGTCCGTTTTCGTCCGTGGTTCCGGAAATGCTGCGATCGGGGCAATCTTTAATTCGGATGGGCTCCTAGTTCCCTGGCCTACAACGTGGCCCAAGTACGTCACCTGTGCGCAACCAAATCTACACTTTTCTGCCTTCAGTGTCAGTCCAGCCTGTCATAAACTGGAAAACAAGGTCCTTAGGTGTTCTACATGCTCTTGCCAGGTTTCCGAAAAAATTGCCACATCGTCTAAATAAGGGAGTGCAAAGCACTGCATGTCCTTCAGTACGATGTGCATGAGTTTCGAGAAGCTGTAGGGGGCATTCTTAAACCGAAAACTAAGCATTAAGGGTCGAAAGGTGCCCGCTGGGGAGATGAAAGTGGCATACCTGCTCGTCCTTTTTGAGAGGGGAACTTGCCAATATCCTCGTACGAGATCGAGGGTGGAAATGAATTTCGCGCCGCTCAACCTTTCTATCCTTTCCTCTATGTTGGGAATCGGGTATAGCTGATCCCTGGTAATTGTATTCAGCTTTCTATAATCCACGCAGGGACGAGGATCTTTCCCTGGGGCCTCAACAAGAATTAGCGGTGAGGTATAGTCACTTTCTGCTGGCTCTACAACCACTAACTCCAACATGCACTGAATTTCCGCGTCCATTATTTCTTTTTGCCGCGGTGATACCCTGTAGGGTTTCGACCGTACCGGCTCATCAGAGGTGAGCTCGATTTCGTGTCTCAGGAGGTGTGTCTTTCCCGGGCGACTGCTAAACAGGTAAGCGAATTCGCTCAACAACTGCTTTAGCGTGTCGACCTGTGTCCCGCTTAGGAAATCTGCATTCACGGAGTGAGCCAGAATGTTCTCCACGTTGTCACTAGCGTCAGCACCTCCCTTCCAACCCTGACTCTCGCTGTCCAGCTCTTCTGGTTCATTTAGAGTCAGATTGACGATCCCGCTGCGTTCCACGAACGGCTTCATCAGATTACAATGATAGATTCTCACCTGCTTTCCCCTGCCTGGAAGCCTTAGCGCGTAATTCGTCTCCGAAAGTTTTTGGAACACTCCTACTGGACCATCCCAGTGAACTTCCAGCTTGTTTTTTTTCGATGGCCGGAGGATCATCACGCGATCGCCCGCGGTGAAACCTCGAAGGCGCGCGTTTTTGTCATAATAGACCTTGGCGGCCTCCTGGGCAGGTTTCATATTTCGATTTACTAATTCCTTCGTGTTGTTAAGGCGGTCCAGTAGGTGAAGCACGTACTCAACCACTGTCTGGTTCTCTCCTGTCCTTTCCCACATTTCTCTCAGCATTCGGAGGGGAGAGCGGAGGGCTCTTCCATACACGAGTTCAGCTGGGGTAAACCCCGTAGCTTCATGGGGGACTGTTCGTAAAGCGAAAAGTGTGGCCGGTAGACAATCCTCCCAGTCTGCTTTATGCTCATAACAAAGAGCACGTAGCACCCGCTTCAGCACCGAATGCCATTTCTCTACACTGTTGGACTGCGGATGGTACACCGAGCTGTGTAACAATCTTATTCCTCATCTTTCTAGGAATGTGGTCGTCAAGGCGCTTGTAAAGACCGTCGCCTGATCGGCTTGGATTTCGGCCGGAAATCCTATTCTCGCGAACACTGACAAAAGGGCGTCGACTATTTCTGTGGAGCTCAAGTCCTTCAACGGAATTGCTTCGGGAAATTTTGTGGCGGGACATAGCATAGTAAGCAAGTACTTATAGCCTGATTTCGTTTTAGGCAAAGTGCCTACTGTGTCTATTACAAGCCGGCGAAAGGGTTCCGAGATCAATGGAACAATTTTCAGTGGAGCCTTCCATGTCTCTCCCGGCTTGCCCACGCGCTGGCACGCATCGCATGATTTTACGTAGCGTTCTTCATCTTTGAAACAACCCGGCCAATAATATTCCATTAATAGCCGCTTCTTTGTTTTATTGATTCCCAGATGTCCTGCCCAGCCATTTTCGTGGCAGAGACTCAGAATGTCCGATCTGTATTTTTCGGGCACGACCAGCTGATCAAATGCTTTGCCTTTTCTGTCCTGGTAGTGTCGGTATAGTAAGCCTCCCTTCTCATGCATCGTTATGTTGCGTCTCGCGATGCCCTCTTTAGCTGTAAGGTGCAGTCTTTCCAAAGTGGGATCGTGCTTCCGTTCTTTTATTAGGGACTCCCTGTTCACCTGCAGAAGGCGATCAAAACTGCGCGATGTTGGAGATAAAACGGATCCTTCAGCGTTTTCTGATTCCTCTACCGACTTAGTGGTTGAAGTCCCTCGTCGCTCATTTGCTCGGTCAGCTGTCTGGATTTCATTCCTCGTTGGTTTCCTTCCCTCCTCATTTGATTGCAACGATATGCTGGCTGGTGCGTCTCTGGCTACCTGAGGTTCGGGAATCTGACTTAGCTGAGATGCGAGCTGACGAGTTTTCGATCTTGTGAAAGCTTGTATCACCCCGCTTCCGAGTTTCTGGCCTCTCTCGCGTAGCAATTGGTCTGATCGATTTGAGAAGAGGTAAGGATATTGAAGTGGCACGGCCTTCGAAACTGCGGCCTCAGTGATTAGCTCTCCAAACGGTCCACAAATTCTCACTCTAGCTATGGGAAGGCATACACTGTGTTCTTCTACTGCCTGTTTTATCCACAAGACTTCTCCCGCAAAATCGTCCACTGACACGTAAGACGGGTGGACAACGTCCATCGTCGCGGAGCTATCTCGAAGCACCCTGCACGGTTTCGCGTTAACGTGCAGCTCGTGCAGGTATGGCTTAAGGAGCTCTATATTCTCGGCGTTATCCTCGACGCACGAGAACACCAAACGTTGCTTTGTACACTTGGCTGCAAAGTGCCCGACACCATTGCAGTTGTAGCAACGAAATGGCCTACTAGCCTCAAACTCTTTTTTCGCGGCTTTGTCAGCTCCCTGTCTCTTCGCCTGTTCTTCAAGCTTTTCTGGCGCTACCTTCGTTGCCTCCGATTGCTCCGAACTTCTAGCACTTCGAGTCTTTCTGCAAGGCCCTTTTTTCGCATCGCGTTTCGAGCGTGTGACGCACCCTCTTCAGTGCTCAAGCTTCTGCGCGAAACGTACTCCTCTGCTAGCTCAGCTGCCCTTTCAACTGTGTCGACTTTTTCCCTGTCTTGAACCCACAGTTTCACCACTTGGGGAATGCTTCGGTAAAATTGCTCAAGGCAAAAACACTCGATGATTTTGTCTCGGCTTTCACAAACCTCGGCTCCTTTTAGCCACTCTAGCAGATTCGTCTTTAGGCCATACGCGAAATCCGGATAGCCCTCGCTATCGTTTTTCATTGCGTTCCTGAATCGCTGTCGGAAAGCTTCGGCTGACAGCCGGTACCTTTTTAGCAGGCTGGCTTTGACGTTTTCGTAGTCAGCTGCGTCTTGTGTGCTAAGTCTCGCTATGACTTCAGCTACTTCACATGGCAAGAGTGCCAGAAGCCGTTGCGGCCATGTACTGCGAGCAAAGTTCTCCCTTTCGCAAGTTCTCTCAATGTTTCCCAGGTAAAATCCTATGTCCCTTCCACTTTCATAGGGCTGCATGAATCTGTTTTTAAATCTATATGATTGTACATAGCTTACTCTTTCAGGAGACCCGGCTCTCGTACTGTCGCCTTTTTTCGATTTTCGCTTTCAAGCTGCAATCGCTTTACATTTCTTTCTTTTTCAGCTTCCCACTTTTGCCGTTCTTTCTCTTTTTCCCATTCCGCTTCCCTTTTTCTTTTTTCTTCCTGTACCAAATTCCACGTATCTACCAGCCGATCGTCATCTACGTGTTTTTTAATTGTCTTGCATATTTAAAGTTTTGTAATTTTTTCCTGTACTTCTATTGACAGTTCCACGCATAACAACAGCAAGTCCGACTTTGACAATTTCATAAGGTCCATGACAACGCTTTCTCCGCTTTGGCAATGCTATCTTCAAAATGTCGTGAGATTACCCTTTCTCAATTGACATACACTTCCCAGTGATTCTAGATTATTCTCTCAACATCTGAAGCCTGGCGAATCCTATAGCAAAATGCCGAAACGCTTACCGGTTGAGAAAGCACAATGTCGCACGGTCCATCCCAGCTGCTGCCAACCAGTTGTTGGGGACGAGGGGTCCTTGAGTGAGCTGACTCTTTCAGCGCCGCAGGTCCCTTCTCCGAATGACGTTGTCGGACTTGGTTATGAAGGAAACTGTACAGGTGGTTTATTTTACATATTTTACGAGATTTTGGAACCCATTGGAGGGTGATGGGGGAAGGTCTGAGGATCTGAGAAGATCTGAGGATGATCGAGGATTCCTTCCTCACGGCACTCGTCGTCCGGTTTAAAAAGGGTCTGGTCCCTAGGATTCCCCAGGTTCGAGGAGGTCTTCGCCAGGTTGGGCGTGGCCTAACTTGCGGTGTCGTACACACGCACACACCACTTCACATAGGGACACGCCCCCGTCACATGCCTCGCCGGAGAGAGAGGGTGCCGCTGGACAATCGCCCCCACCAGAGAGAGCGTTGTCTTCGCGTCCGAACGACAGTTCTCCCGCTGTCAAGTCGGACACGTCTTCCGGGAAGTCCGAATGGGCGAGGCGCCGGCCAGCAGGCACAGTTGAAGGGGTGAGTCACCCCTGCTCAGTTCTGGCGGTCGCTAACTGCCTCCGTGCCGCACGGTCGATCTACCGGGAACAATGTTGTTTACAAACGGCAGTGGAATCTTCCGTCTCGAATCCAATAAACCACGCGAGGACCGGCCGTGCGAACCAAGATGCCTATCGCCGTGCAGTGACCCTGGTTGCAGGTGTCCGGGCCGAATACGCAGCTGAATCAGACCACCGGCTGTCGCCAGAAATCTTACAAGGTTCGCATCCTTTCAACACATGCTCTAAGGCCCCACTGTGAGTTCAATTGTGCTCTTAATTTCTGTTAGTGTTCTGCACTGTGTGACGCTGTTCCAAGCCGCGAATTTATGAAAGGCACATTCGACTTCGGCACTTGTGTAATACAAGCTGAAGCGTACATAACCTCCTAAAAACATTGATGGCCTGCAAACTAACAAGCAATAGACCTTTTGGGTGCAAATTTCACAAAACTCTTTTATTGCATCGAAATTCTTAGCTTGAGTACTTTAAGCCAACGTGAATTTCTCATATTTCGTTTTATCGAATGCGCAAGTTTTGAAATAACGATTATTAGAGGGGTTATTGGACGATTTTGTGAACACCGTAAAAAGCTTGCGGCGTGTTAAGGTGGTGTCATCGTGAAGATTACACGCAGCAAGAAATGCAGAAAGGCTCAAAAGTTGGCTCTACCCTTCCATAAATTTGTGTCCCTTCAGTTCTTATTGTTTAGTAATATAATAATAAAAGTATTATTAATTTTTATTGCCCTTCGAATTTTCATGTACACATTTTTTACCACACGTATGTATAGAGTGCTTGTGGGTGGGTAGGCAGGTCAGCGGGTATGTACCAGGCAAGCATGTATCATTTAAAGAAATCATCAGAACAAGAGTCAACTCGGGTATGAAGCAAGATTTTATTACATTTGTAACAAAAGCAAACAATCAACAGGAAACAAAGAAAAGGAGCAGGCAGTTTCCCAATAAAAAAGTCCAACAAGCATTCAGAAGAATCTAATTGGAGTAGATCCATGAAGCGGTGTCGGTCCACATCGAATGCATACTTTTAAAGATTGGTCCATTGTTAATGTCGCTTTCTTTTCATTCGTAGTCCCTTCTGCAGACTCCAGTCCTACTAAACCCTATTAACTCTGCCAGCTAAGTTCATACATACTTTTATTCCAGGCAGCCACTATCGGAGATTCTCAAGCAAGGAAATAAACATGACTTTTTAAGCAGTGGTCTTTTATATCTTGCCGGTTTGTAATCTTTAAGGAAAAAAGGAAGAAAAAACGGACCGTGGTGAATTGACAAGCAAATATTCGACGTATCTCGACACACGCAGCAGATGTCAAGCACGGATTTGCGGCGTTCGAAGGTCGCCATAGCCGCTCAGGTTTTTACTGCAGGCGCCATAAAACTACAGCCTGCGGAGTTGTTCCAACCGCGTCGGGGCGGGTCACAACCCAACCACGGGTGCACGGCCCCAAGCCCGCGCGGCGACCACGCACGAAACCTGGTCTCGCGCATCCATCGCGTCAGACTTTTTATTGGCAATTATTTTCGACTAGCACTCGATCATGCTAGAAAACTGTTTCTGTTTTCAGTTCGCTCATTTTGACGGATCGGACCTGCAGCCGCAAGCAATTTGTTACACTTCAAAGATGAAGTACGTGAGATCCAAGTAAAGATCCAATTTGTCTGATGAATACTTGAAGCCTCTGCTAATTATGCGCACAATAGGTTTGTAGCCACGGTTCACATCAGCTGCACTGTTCGCATTACACCTCTCCTTTGTGCTTCTCTGTCTCCCTTGAAGGGAATATCTTTGTACTGACATTCCTACGGAGCTAGCAACCACAAGACGCCGCGCATATTTGGACATTTCATTTCTGCTCATATGGCCGCGTATTTATATTGTGTGCGTTTTGCATTTCTAAAAATATTAATTTCTGTTTGTGTTACTAGCTATTTGTACATTTGTGTCCATAGGTTGTGTACTGCCCAGAGAAGTTGAATTGAAATATTAAAAATAAATAAAAGGTTGCCATTTATGCCGTAGGTCTGTGTTTTATATTATTGTACTTTTTCAACTTTATCTGCTTGATAAATCTAAAATTTCTAAAACCTAAAGCATTGATAAGTCTGAATTGCATAAGTCTTGCCGAAAAGTTGGGAGAACCCTGGTCTATATAGTGCTGCTGAGCACCACTCAAGTCCGACAGAACTGTAATCGGTAGTACGCGGGGCATCTAATGCCACGGGCAGTCTAACCGCGGTTAAGCTTAACAGTGGTTAGAGAACTGAAATTATCGCGAATCGCAGCTCGCCGATGTCACACGGCTGTCCTCGGTTCTTGGTTAGCGCAGCCAATGGCCGCTTGGGTGGAACAAACTAAGTGAGAAGATCATCGGCAGAGCGAGGCTACATTTTCAGATATCTTTGTTATTTACAACGCAGTATCTAGAGTGCCGTTCGACAGTGCCACCCGTTGATAGCACTGCCTCAATCATCATACGCCACCGCGCCTCCCACAAGCCGTCCGCGCCAAGCAAACACGTTGCTGGCGGTTTAGCATTGCTAAGCACGAAGTACTTTGCGAAAGCACAGTTTTTCGCAGGTGGACACCACCGCAGCTTACCTGAAAGCACGACTGAGGTGTCCGCTGACACAGGGTGCCAGTTATGCGCGTGTTCAACTTTTGCATCGTCAATGAAAATTCACCTAGTGCACACCGGCGGCCTATGCTCCAGTACCAGGTTTGTGCATCAATGTTGCCAACGTCAACGCGTATTCCTCAAGTGCTGTGTATCTGCCGCAACGTGTTCCACACCAACGCATGCAACGCACATCTCTCCGCCACCAGATAGCTCAAAGCGCGAATAAGTTTGACAGTAGTATTTGCGATGAACAACACCACGTGCAATGCACTGCGCAAGAGGGTGTTGCAGTTCAACACGAGGTGTGTGCGGTCGAATCACCGCGATCGTCGAAATCTTTGTTTCGTGGGCAGTGCGCTTTCTTGTGGGGAGTATATGCTGCCCTATAGAAGAGCAGCCTAGCTGTCTCCCCTGACAAGATGCATGTGTGTGCCTCCCAGAGTATTGATGTAAGGGAAGGTGGGGACGTGCAGGGGTATGGTGGGACCGTATTACCCAGCCTGGTATTTTGAGGCATACGCACTCAGATTTTTCTTTTCCGCACTATATCCATGCAATAAAGAAAAAACGCTGCGGCGATAGCCTATAGGGCTCTCGCGCTGCGGCCTGCGAAGCTTACCTGTCCGCTCAACCGTGGGTTTGACTCTCAGTCAGGGATATTTATTTGATTTATTTTATTTGTTACTTTCCCTTGGCACAAACCCGCAAACACCGCAAACGTGCAAACATACCAAGATCTTGCTCAGGGTTGACCCATCGAAATAGTACCTTCGCACTCAAAGGGTTGTCCCAATAAATAATAAGCCCTGGGATAAAAGAATGTCAAAAAGGAATTCTTCTTAAGGACGGCTGACCCGTATCGAGAAGCTGGTTGCAGTGAGAACTGCGATACTAGCAAGTTTCTCCTCACAGCTGCATGGTATGGCTGCCAAAGGCGCGCCGCGGCTCGCCAGGTCTGCTTGTGCGCTAGCGCCCCTGCTACGGCGTCGCTGGAATAGACCACATCTTTATTTTAGTACGAGACAGTGGGGCTGACAGCAGACGTTTTTAGCATACCGGAGACGTGCTACCGGAGACATATACCGGTTTACCAGACCCCTCTTGCGCACGCGCAGTGGCCCCCCTCATCCCAACAATGTCCCTGCGCATGCGCAAGAGGGGTCCGGTAAACCGGTATACATCTCCGATAGTACGTCTCTGGTACGCTAAAAACGGCTACTAAAACTATGCCATGAGTAGAACGTTTGCTATCGCGCTAACGAATTGCAAAGCGCTGTCCGCTGTAGCTTCCATATGAAACCAATTATGCCTAGCGACGACTAGAGACTAGCGCACTGCCAGAGCGTCGTCGTCCGCCACGCTCGCGGGTTGCACCACTGAGGTAAGCTCGCGGCATCCGGCACTGCGAATGTTGGGAACTTGTCGTCTGCTCTCATGATGCGGTAAGGAGCGGTCATTTTTCGACGTTAGGGCGATAGAATGCGCAGCCTGAGCACCGTGGTACGGTGCTGCAGTGCTCTTTTGCGGCCCCGTCGGTCGGTCTCGAAGGATGTGTAAAAGCGCCATATATGACGGCACTATAGACACTGCCTATTTTAATGTGTCGCTCTTAAAAGGTGATTTGGTGTGAAGAATGTACGTTGTTGATACGGGCCAGCTGTTACTAGGACGCCGACGAGCACTTTCCTTCCGAAGAGGCCGCCATTCGGTTAGAGACGCAAACCAACGTCGTCAAGCTCAGTTCTCGATAACCGTGGTTAGCGGTGTACTCGCAGTTTGGTCCGCAGTGTGAACAGCAGTAACCACGGGTAGCGAAAACCACGGTCATCGTAATCGCAGTTAAGCGTGCTATTTTCAGAAGGGTATAAGAGAGGTTAGGTCATTTGAAACGCCTCTTTAAATGTTCCCCTCGGAGGCGACGGCTCAGCGAAGAGAGATACCATGGTCTGCAACGATTTTCTTTTCGCCAAATAATGTAGCATAACCCGCTCGAATGACCATCCGCTATTCTTGTTTAAAAGACTCTGATAAACTATCACTGGCACAAAATTTCTCTCTCCGTTTTCTGTTGAACTTTCAGCGAACGTCTCTGTTGTCTGCTTTGATTGTTTTACCGTGTACAGCTGCACCATCCGCGTTCTTTCTTGGCTGGCACTTAAATATGTGCGCTGAAACTGCTGCGTTTGTATCGCCTTTTGTCAAAGGTAACCAGGCAACGGCGTTTGCTTCTGAGACGTATTGTGGAGCATGCAGTTACGGCACCCCTAAATACCAAACGATCTCCAGAGGTGAAGACAAGGGTTTTTCGTTCGTAACGTAGATTTGTAACTGAAGTTTGTCATAAGCGCTCATATACACGCATCAGAAAAAAACCGCGTTGCCTAATTGTACTTTCGGCAAAGGTGTTACATAAAACTGTGGAAATGCACTCTCCGGACTGAAGGGCTAGCCATTTCTGTTAGAGCCTTTTCAATTGATCTCCTCCAGTGTTTCCAGCCTTTCTGTCTCAAGTTGGGTTTTATGCCTTTATTCCACTTCTAAATATATTTGAGTTTCTTTGACGATGTGTGGAACTCGCCACATCACGTTGGATTGAAATTAGCTTGAAATCATTAGCTCATTAGCTCTTGCTTTACTCATTAGCTAATGAGAAACCGTCTACCTAATGAGGAAACCCTAATTAGCTTGAAATCAACTTTCTGTCGGGCGTATTAGATTCGCCTGACTTAATTTTATTCCATTAAGACGGAATTTTTCTCTTTGTTCTCAACTGACTTCATCGTTTGTGGAACATTTGGTAAGAATGGAGACAAATGATGGCAGCATATAGGGCTTAGACATACCTCCTCGTCCAGTGGCGCAGGCGATAGTGACCCAGGACATAAGAATGGACCACAGGATCCGGTCGAAGAACGCCAGAGATAACTTCCCAAACTCAGTAGTCGGGTCTTTGACTTGGTACCAGGGTACCTTAATGAAGATGCAGAAGAGCCCACAGGCTATTGCGAACAACCAGGCCGCGAACTGGCATGCCTGAAAACAGAGAGTTTTAGATCAAAATGAAATGCAAACGATCATTGTAAAACGTGTGGTCGCGGAAAATTTGTGTATAAATGTTTACAGAAGGTGGCACAAGAGACGTCGGAAGTACACAGTTTCAGCGACCGCAAGCAAAGGGGCCGATTCAGCAGGAATGCCCTTTAAATTTACATAAGGAGTGGTCTCTACTCATTTTAAGGAGAGAATTTCATTGCGGCCACATTTTGAGTATGAAACTGAAGATGTTGTTTGCGTAAAGAAGGTAAAACCTTAATTCTTCAAGAGAATCTTACCAAACATTTCTGTACAAAATAATTTTTGAACGGAAAGAAGAGTTTATCAGCGCAATTTTTTCATAGATTGTAAGATTTCACTATAGCAATCAATATATCCGCAGTTCTCCCTTCGGCAGTATTGACTTTTTTTGCTATCGTCAAAAGTGTTAGCCTCTGGCTTTCTATGGCAGTCTTAACTGCTTGATGCGAGCGATGGAAAAACTATAAAAGAAAGATTTTGTTATATATTGGAAGAGTGGACCATTACCTTGAATATTTCGCTAGCAATACATTACGGTTTTCGAATATTCAAAATTTTGTCCATGAATGTTGGACATGAAACCCATGCTGGAGCTGAAGTCCCTTAGCTGCTCTTCCAGCTACAGAAAGAATCGGTTTCCTCTGCTTTAAATGAATGTCACACTGAACTCTCTGACGCGCTACCAGAGCAAGCTAACTCACGGACGGTCCCTTGGCCGGAGACTTGGAAGGCTGTACAGGCAAAGCTGGAGCTCCTTCGTTTCTTGCTCAACACGTTCGTGAGCTGGTGGTCGTGATTAGGCTCCCTACTTACGTGCTTATTGCCAGGTGTGTCAGAGAAGCCCACCATTAGTCCTTAAAATTTTGCTTTTTGCTTTAAAGAGCAGCTGTGTGTGTCATAGTGAGGCCTGCATGTATGTGAAAGGACTCCGAGTTAGCATTATAGATTACGGTTATATGCGGTACCATACTGAAAACCACCAACCAACTTGCTGAATGTTAATGAGGAGGCGGGCTTCAACTAAAAAACAGAATGTTGAGGAGTGGGCCAAATGAGGCGAACAATTCGCTCGGGAATCTTGGATGCCGACAAAGCAACTTTTCCCCGAAAATAAACAATGGGCGAGCTTTCACCTTTGAAATCTTTTTCTCCTTAAATATTCCGACGAAGAAATATGTCATACAGCCGACGAAGTAGCACACGGCGTGGTAGAATGGGTAGAAGTAGTAGTGGAAACCAGTCCTGAGGAATGTCCTGCGGAAAAGAAAAACGAAACATAAAGAAGTATTGGTGTCTCTCTTAACTGTTCATTAAATGGGCGGATCTGTATCCCCTTCAGTCACTGTTAATAAACAATGTTAGTAATTTTTCAAGTTTTCAGATTCTACAATATGCATGCATAGACGGCATACATGCTCCTTGATGGGTTATATTAAATTTCTGCCGAGTCCTGGTACCTCCATATTTCAACCCTACACAGTGGAAGTCAGTATATAGCATGTGTATTATGGCAGGTACGGAGCTGTCATGTATAGAATTTTCGATAAGGCCGCTATGGACGAGGGTGGCTATGATGAGCACTCAGCAGACTAGGCAACAAGGAGCATATATAATGCCAAAATATATACCACCAAAATGCCACCATAAACATAAAAGTAGAAGGTTGGACGGCCGCCGCCATAGTTCAATTCCTAGAGCACCGTAAGAGACATACGGCGGTCGTCGGTACGTATCGCATTGGCGGCATATTTTTTTCCTCGGCTTACTAATCATTTTACTCCGCAGCATAAAATGAATACACTACTAATTTGTCATTGACCAAAACGAGAAATTAAAGAACACAATTCTTTCACGCTTTCTTCAATTTCAGTGACTTATGGCTTCCTTCATATCCTAACGAGTCCCTCATTCCCCTAGCCTTCTCGACTGAATAGGGTCAGTAAGGCCTTGGTTCTGCCAGTATTGATGCCCTAGATAGCATATGATGGTTCTCGCGCGGATACCGCCTTCGCCGTTTGATCACCTTCAATGTGGCACTTGCGTTAGTTCAATACGTGCTGTTTCCACCGCTCTGAATCAGGGTGGCCCTGGTTAAATCCCTCATTATTAAGTTATACGCAACAGAAATACCGCATTCCCAGCCTCCTACGTTTTCTGTGCTTCGTCATCAGCGCCGACATCAAATGATGCCGACCGTCACGCCTAGGCAGTCTTGAAACCCCTCAAAAATCTAAAAGCAGCGCCCTCTCTTCTCAGCGCCCCCTGCTCAACAGTCACCCTCTCCCCTTGAAACCGCGGCTCCCCCTACACGGTTCTGAACAAAAAAAGCACTTTTTAGAGCACGGCTACCGTTACACGGCTGCCGTTGAGCCCACAACCTGTGTTTGGCTTCAGCTAAGCTATTACAGCCTTCGCTATAAAAACAGTTTTCCTGTGACTGTTCGCTACCTTAGTTAGCATTTCTTATGCAAAGGCTGCTTATCAGCCGATTTCTACTAGATTACTCGATACACTGTCGCTCTGTACGCAGTGCTACGCGTATGCTATAGTGCGATAGCATTGGGATATTAATTTGGTTTTGGGTGCATAATGAACTTGTTTATGCTTTCCACGCAAGAGAGCTTCAAAACAGAAGAAATTTTCGCCCACGACTTCTGAAAATGTTAAGATAACAGAAAGGTATTAGCCTGAAGTGAAAGTACGCCAAGTGGCAGTGCGAATTTCTTTAACTACAAGTGTCTCTGTTTATGTAGCGCAGCATAGATTCTAGCATTTCGTTCGTGCTAAACCGTCATTTTTTGCCTGTTTCATTCGTACTAGATTTCACTAATCGGCGGTTATTATTGTTACCGTGTGTCCATCTTGCATGCATGCGGAATCTCCGCGACTATTTCGTTATTTTCCAGACAGAATTCGCTATTGTACACTTTCATCTAGAAACCCTCAGTGAAATTAGTAGTCGCCACCGCCGTCCTGTGTTCATTTACTAGTGCGAAACAATTACTTCAGCGGTACCAATCCCGAGCAAGAATCTTGTCTGGTGTTGTCCCGTGCTCCGAGTGACGTTGCGAAAGCTGCAGCCAATGGGTAGAAGCTCGGGTGAGTTCGGAGGAGCGTCGCGCCAGCTGTCGCCCATGGGAGACAGGTGGCAGTTAAATTATTGATTGGTCGCGAGAGGTTGCTCGGGAAGAGAAACGTCGGTCGTACAATCCCTACCGGTGGCTGTCAGAGAAACAGCCACCTGCCAGAGCAGTGGCTCATCGCCTAACCGCTGCGCCACTGAGATGGTAGTGGTACGAGGACTCACCGCGATCTATGAATGTTAAGTAAAGAATAACCTGTTTAGCATATATGGATATTAACCCAATAAAGCTATCGCGTCACACCCTTAAGGCGGAGCTTAAGTGTCTTCTCTAATTCAATAATGAACACCGGCTTTCGCAGGTCTACTCGGTTTAACTACGCTAAACCCTCATCACGTTAAACCCGTACCACATTTTTTTCTGTTTCCTGAAATGAAGAAATGCGCGCATGATCGCTCGTCTTGAATAAACGCGAGCATGTACCCTGAAAGTGGAAGTAAACGCCAGGGATTATTAAAATTTTTGATGCTTGTGCTTGCCGTCGGCTGGATATTGTTGCATGTGTATGGTAGAAGGCAACGAATTGACTGCTTTTGTTCCGAGCAGGTCATGTTAGGTAATGAAATTCCCAGCATTTTTTTTTACTCACGTTATTGACTCGGTCAATGGAACGATAAATGGTGTCATCTCGTTGCCGGCCACTTGCCATGTTGCCACGGAACAGCCTACGAAGGACAACAGCACGAAGGCAGCCGCGGCTATCCTTGGACGACTGCAGCGGGGAAAAGAAAAATGAAACAAGATATTTCTCAGCAGCCCGACCTGTGCATCACTCAGGCTGGTAAACTTGGCACTAATATAAAAGAAATTGTGGGTGACTACTGTGCTCTTTACTTGCCAGTGATTTTTATATTGCATTAAAGGTGGGCTGTCCTGCCCTGTGAAACTTGAAGTATCTGCATGTAAGGATCACTATAATAAATTTTTATGCCTATTCTGCTGCTTCTTTCTTCATTTGTTCAGTATGCTTAGTGTTTTACGTGGCGCGCTTTAAAAAAATGACGCAGCTGCTGTTCATGTTAATAAGAAGACAACGCAATTCATTAAGAAAGAGCGGTGAAAAGAGCAAGTTGCCACCGAGACTACGTTTGCCAATGCAGATGGCAGTAAGGCTCCTTCAGAGCCTCTTTAAGCAACCTTGTAGGCTTCTATCGGCTTCCTGTTAACTACGTGATCAATGGTAAAACAAACTTGTTTCTTTTCTTTGAATACAAGTAAAGAAGACGCGAGTCAACTGCTTAGATGAGCAGTTTTGGGGCCTGTTGCCCGCATAATTAACAGCATTTGGTAGTATTTGGCGAGTTATTGAAAACAAAGCTCATATAACTAGAAAAACAGAAAGGTGTGATAGCACTTGAGCTCAAAAAGTACAACATTCGTTCTCCCGGAGAAAAGTATCAAATTAAAGACGGAGACATAAATCGCACGCAAAACTGCTAGTCTGAAGGACTCTAAGGAGGAGGTGAGTACTATGAAAAACAAAAAGAGAACCGTTCGTTGCCGCTATACTAGTTGAAATGCTTAGACGGTAACTCTGATCAAATCACGTACTAATAATTAACCGGCTGTTTACTAATCTACATTCACGATATTTAAAAAGTAATGGTCCAACAATGTCAGCGTGCCTGCAAGAACATAAACACACAATAGAAAAATGGACGTTATTTCAGAGAAATCACTGGCGCAGTGATTAAAAAAATCATCAAATCAAATGTTTTATGTGCAGATAAAGCCAAAGCCATTTCTGCGAATCCGAAAGATCTTTTGGCAGGTTACAAGTAGTCGGAGCCAAAAATAGCTGCAGAGTGTTTGAAGAGTTTCGCACGCTTCATTGTTCCAAAGAAACTATCAGCGGAAGCAGCACGCTGTCGTCTCAAGGCGACACCATAGGACCTGATTTGGACCACCACCGCGTGTTTCCTGTTTTTCTCTTTGATATTGGGATCAAAGTGAAAGCAGCCCCCCCCCCCCCCTTCCTTGCAATCACCATTCTCTCTCGTCACTTCAAAGAGAAACAGGAAAACGGCACGCTTTCAGTCACTTCATTCGCAACGTTAACGAGTAGATTTTTTGCTAATACTGCACCACGGGCTACGCGTCTTCTGTAATGACTGAATTGGGGTATGACTGAAAATAAGCATATAGAAGCTTGTCTTACCTCTTCAGCAGCAACAGAATCGGCAAACTGACAAGGAAGAACTGGAAATCCAGAAACAGGTACCACAAGTGTCCAAAAATTGGCTGTAATCAAAGCATAACGGGGATATGCTGACATCCACTGTGTTCTGGCATTTTCGGGGCGCTTAACTGATTGCTGTTTGGAGAGACGGTCTTACTTTCAACATATATTGAATATATCAGATGCCTAGCATTTCTAACGCGGAGTGCCAAGCAGCAAAGATTGAGGCGCGCTTTTGTAAATCTAAGACGCAACCTTGAAAACCTGTCATACTAATTCAGTGCAAGCTTATTGAGAATGCCACGTGCTGCTTATTCTGGTATTGCCTGTTATTTTGCGGTGCGTGAATGTAATCCAGGAGTGAGAGGTCAAACTTCATAGCGTAGAACGTCACCGGCACTGTATTGATGCTTTTCTGCACTCTACAACAAATCAGTGAAGCCACCGACGCACTCACAGAGGTATTGAGACTGGCTCGAGGAGCTGTGAGGTAAAACATAGGACAAAGCTCAAACTTTGATCTATCTAGCGAATTTATGGAGTTATCTTCCATGCATGCAGCGCTTTCTGATTTCTGCAGCGGCCGGTATAGATTATACGTCCCCGTACATAGAGGCAAACGTACAGTATCTACAGTGACTTCGAAGTCATAGTTTTGGACTTGAAGAAGCAGATACAGCCACTGCCTCTGAAATTCGTCATTGAGCTTGCGGAAGTACGCCTTAGCGTCTGGTCCGGAGGTGATAAGAGGCAGCAAAAACAGGCACATGAGGCAGAAGAACACCGGAACCATGGTTCTGAAAAAAAAATAAATGCACAGTGTAATCAATCGCTGAAGCAGATTCGCGGTTCAAGGTGCTTAAAATCAGAAGTTACAGTCGGCTAATTAAGGCTCGAAGTGTGAAGGGAAAATGAACGCTGCTGTCTCAGTGTCCAGTTTCCGCTTTGTGCTATGTGCCTAACAGGTCTGCCTTGTCAGTTCGGGCCCTGAAACTCATTTTGCTAAACCACATCAACGGCGGAAATATTTTTTAATTGATTAAATCTTCGTATCAATACTACTGGTTGTTTGATAGAAAATAAAACAAAGATCAGTAATCGCGGTCACACTAATCGCCTGAGTGCACGATGGGAATCTCAAATATCCCACTACCGAAAAAGCGTCTTGGAGAGCTAAAGGCGCAGTGGCGCATATTACATGCAAGGGAAGAACTATGAAGTGGATGAGGAGCAGATGAGCAGGGACACATGGGTGGTAACGGTAGAAAAATTGCGATGGGATTCTCCAAGACTCGTTGCAGGCAATGCGTTTAGACGAAAGAATAGCCAGTCCTTAATGCTGACTTTATGAAATGCTGCGTCGAGACGGGGACCCTCTGGAGAGCGCACATGCCTGTCAAACTTCTACAACCGCTGTTGGAGCCACCTATAGCTGCTCAGCAAGGGGCAGGTCCATCTGGCGCCCTCGCAGGCACTGGAGATAGACGTGAAACACAGCAAGGAAGAGCCACGCGATGTAGGGTACGGCTGTACCACTGCCTCAATTTTACCGAGAATCAGGGTCCGTATTCCGAGTATGGGTCATAATAAAAGCGTCATAATCTGCCGCAGTGGCTACACCTCATTTTTCAAAACGCCGGAAGCGGATGTGGTGGTCCGGATGCAGCAAAAAGGGTTGAAGAAATCGGACGGTGAAGTCAGACACATAGCGTACGCTCCTCTACAGCAGATGCTCAAGGACAGCCAACATGGCGGCACACTCTGAAGCCGAGCGTCTCGCTTCGAAGTGAACTCGTCGGTATTACTGTGTTTTTCGGCGCGTGAACAGGCTATAAACAGGTTACGGGACTCTCGCTTCGTCTTATCTTGCCTATAGCAAATTGGATGGACGATAAATTTGGCCTGCTTTTTATTTGGTTGGATAATTCTGTAGCTCCTAGGCCTACCGAGCAGCGGTTTGTTGCAGAAATTGTTCTCTTCATTCAAACCGAATGGTGCCACTATCACCGGAGTTATCGCGTCTGCGTAGGTTATATGATGTAACATAAAGCATAATGACCCTCGAAATAGTTGCGTTTACTTCGCGCAAACGTGCATTACCCATTCTAGAACTCTGTATTAGCTGTTTAAGCATCTTGCATCATGATCGTGTGTAATGCCTGCCAGCGTGAAACCGCTCATGTGCACGGATGGTCACTCGACAGTGACGCGCTGCTACACCGACGCGTTTGACATGCCAGAGGTGGTTTTTCGGCGTCCCTTACTGTTCTCGGTAGCCGCGGTGGTGTGGCTCTGTATTTTGCTCAGGAGTTAGGTTGCAAGTTGGTTTTCATGCGCCAGTGTAGGCATGCCGGCGCCTTGCATCATGGCGAACTTATGAAAATTTGGTCTGCGAAGTCTCCCAGCGCATTTATGAAGAGAAATACAGCAAATTCTTTTTTTAGCTGACCCCTTTTATTTGTTGACGGCAGAAAATTAAAAACCTATATGCGGCATTTCGCGGCTCTTGCAGTACATGCATAAAAGGAATGAAAAACGGAAATTACCCTCTGCACAACTGTCCGATAACAGCGACCACTTACGTTCAGCTATGTTGCAGACGGCAATTCGTCACGGCATCTTGGTTCAGCACAACACGGAGCGCGCATTGCGCAGTGAGTGAGTGCATGCTACAAATTTTCTTCTCCGTTCCCTTTTACCCTCAAGGTAAATCTAAAACGCCATGTTATGCGAGCAAGATAGCTGTCTTTTATTTACCGTAGGCTATCGACGGCTGTAGCGGCTGCCTTCTGTTACTGAAAAGGTATGCGTATTGCGTACAATATTTTCTTCTTTAAGCACACCTCCGACTTTTACGGTGCAGAAAAGAGTATCTGAACTATTGTTTCTGTTCGCCGAAGTCTACTGGGCAAATAAAGCTGCTTTCATATTACCCCTTTACGGTGGAATCCGATGGGCAGCTAAACTTGTGGCTGAATGTTTCTGCTCTCGCATTGGTCTCGTTCCATATGTCGGCAAAGAGCAAAAGCGCCGCTGGACGTTTCCCTGTGGCAACCGCAACGCAGTGATATCCTGCCGCCACTCACAGTCGCAACTGAACCGATATCCGCTTCCGGCGTTTTGACCAATCAGGTGCGGCCGCTGTGGCAGATTATGACCCTTTTTATTATTACACAAACTCCGAATGCGGCCCCAGGTTATGAACTTATCTGTTGGAGAGGTGGCGGGTAAGGGAGTGGCCAAGTAGACATTCGTATTGTGTGGTCTGTGGAGTTTAACCACCCAAAGATGCATATGGACTATGTTTCGGGTACATTTGGACTCCTTTTGGGTACAACGTTCTATATATTAAGAGCGCAAGGCTTTAAAGGGGCGCTGATGACAACTCGAGGCAATTTTTGTTCTATGAAAAAATAGATGCTATGGGTCTTTCTGGCGATGTAGATGCTTGTCCGTCAGTCAAAGAAAGACGCATTAATCGCTAAGAAAAGTGGTAAAAAATTTATCCGCCACTTGATTTAAACTTGAGATTCCAAGACCGGGAAAAGACATCGTCTGCGCTGATCGGAACCAAATATTGCTTTCATTCAACCATAGGGATTTGCGTGCAAAAAAAAAAAGAAAAACTCTCTTTACGTAGCGCAATCTGCTTCCAAAAAGAGACAGTGGTGGTGGTACCTGTATTTATTTCTTTTTGTCTTTGCTAGCTTATAAAAGCTTTGTTTTCAATTAATGCAGCGCATTTGTCATTGAAAAGCTGGAATCTATCGATACAAGCCAACTCCAGATTAGTCTTCATTTTCCCTTTATCAAAAACGAGGGCCACTGGGCGACGCGAATGGCTTCCAGCAAGCGCGCGAAGCTCCGGTGCATCCGCTTCTGTGCGCGGCCCTTTCCTGTGAAGGGCAGGGAGTCGTTGCCATCCGGGCTGA
The DNA here is from genome assembly GCF_052857255.1 of Amblyomma americanum. Classification (NCBI taxonomy): domain Eukaryota; kingdom Metazoa; phylum Arthropoda; class Arachnida; order Ixodida; family Ixodidae; genus Amblyomma; species Amblyomma americanum. The sequence goes on along the minus strand of NW_027526491.1, from coordinate 1,038,475 downwards.
GCCCCGTAAACGTCGGAGCGCCTTCAACAAAGGCGCGCGTAGTGGCGCCGGTGGCCTCCAGCGCAGGAGGAAATGTCAGATTGTCTTCGGGCACCACACGCGCCATTATCTCGAATCTCAGTAGTTCATTTTCCTTAAGTGAAGGATGCGGTCAGCGCAAAGATATCGAAGAAACCGTGTTTAAAGGGTCACTAAGGGCAAAGAGGGCTTGTTTAGCATAAAAACAAAGAATCAGAGATTTTTTTTCTGGAAAGAAGAATTGGATGGAGCTGTCATCAGTGCCCTTTTATAGCATGCGCGTCGTGCTTCGCACACTGTCTATGCACTCTATACTCTTAAAAAGTAATCAGTTAGAGAGTGCCGCTTTTTACCAACTACGCGTTACTACTTTTTTATCAACTCTGACTGCTTTCTACTACCTGGTTGCTAAATCTGTTGTGCCGTCTTAAAAGTAGAGTTAGTAAAAGTCGGCACTTACGTTTTACTAACTTCGATTGCTTGTTACTGCTGTAACGGTTAGCAACCATTCTTAAACAGAAGGTTGTATTATATAAATGGCACATATAGTAGTGCGAATGGCATGTTTTTTCAATAGAATATTTTTTCTGCGTCATACGTTTGTGCACATTTGCCATTTCTGCAATAGCAGGTTGCAAAGTTAAGGATGTTATCTTAGCTGACAGAGGTAAGAGGCTAGAGAGGGCCAGACTTACGAGGAATCCATGGCGAGCAAAGAATTAACCTGCGCATGCGCAGTGAACGTGCCTAGTTTGTGTCACCTTTGTGATTTTAGGCTTTCCGCGCATCGCATGAGTATGCTCGTTTGATTATATTGCTTCGAAAACGTAGTAGGCTCTGATGCCACCGTGTCAATGTCAAAGTACAGTCGTCAGCACGCTTAACACGAATGAGAGAAAGCGTGTCCTAGAGCGGCTTGGACTAACGCCAGCACCGCGATGTGTTGCGCGCTCTTGCCGAGATAACATCTTGGTATTTTTGCGGTGGCTGACGATAGCTGGAGCGCAGCTGGATTTGACTACTCACCTTGTTATTTCGCTTGTATCTAGCCGGCAGGGTGAGTCGCTCACTTGACTGTTTCGCGACTTTTCTCTACTGGCCGCGGCTCACGCGGGCGCAGAACACACGTTGCGGTTTGCTCATCTCCAAAAAGCGCTGAAGTGGCGTGTCTTCACACCGCTCGAGCGCTTTTCCAGGTCGGCCTCAAAGCCTGTGATCTAAAGAAATGAAGATTCGGAAGAGCAGAGCAAACGTGGGTTTTTGGCGGTTGTAAAGATTGGACAATAAATTTTCAAATACGGTGGCCTCCTTGCGCTGGTCCTTCATTTCTCACATTCTAGGACAGCGTGTGTCGCTGTGCTCTCGCAGGTTAGTGTCTGGCTTCCTGTTTCGCCCACGCTGCACTGGAGATCCAGTGCAGGTGCGCAAGAGCTGCTCGTGTCATGAGCAAGAGACGTCGATGCAATTCAAAGTAAAATTTTAATGTCTGATTATTAGCGAGAGGCGCTATATAAGCATCCGTTGGGATAAAAATCTGACTCTTTTGGAAAACTTCGTTTGGTTTTATAATATTTAATGCCCAAAGCGACTCAGGCTATGGATGCCGCACGAAAGCCACTCAGGTTGTGGACACCGCAGTGGAAGGGCAGCGGATAATTTCTCACATCTGTAGTTCTTTGACGTGCACTGGCGTCGCACAGAACACGTCCGTACAGCATTTCGCATCCACCAAAATACGACCGCCGCGGCCGGGATTGAACCCGGGTCTCCTGAGCCAGCAGCTGAGGACAACAGATATTGGATGCCGTGGTGGCATTATTATGCAAACTAGGAAGCCTCTGGCCAGAGATGCAACGAGTCCAATGGTATAAGCCGTTGGAGGATACCGATTGCCTTATAATTGATTGCTCTTTGGAATATTCTGCGAACTAAGTGAACTGTTGCCACGTGCTCATATCCGGGCACTCTTGATGCGGTCTTTACCAAGTTACTCTGAAATGGCATGCATGGCACTTGATTTTCCGCGAAGATTGGCATCAAGTAGAAATAATACTGTAAAATGGCGTTGCTCGTGTAAGAATATCATCAAGGGCACAGACCACTTGTTACGGTTCGGGGAATTTTATGCCTAGAAGTCTAGAAATTTATAATACGACAGCATGAAGCGATATGGCAGCTCGAAGTGGATAGTTTTCAGGCAGCTAGCCGGTTGAGACAGCATGAACGCGCTAACGCCGATATAGGCGCGGCAACACCCAATGAAATTTACGATAGTTTGGGATGACGCTAGACCAGTGTTATATAAAGTCATGCATCTAACAAGTGTGTGCTAAAGATTCCGCGCAGAGTGCCGAAGGAAGGGCGCCTCGCTATAGTTTACATGGCCCGTACAATGTCGCAGCGAGAAATAACTGCTACAGTTGGGCGGCCAGTTTCCACGGTTAATCCGAATTGTCCGGGCATTCAGAGACGAAGAACGGATAGAGGATGCTGCACGCACAATTCTGGAGCGGGCAATAACCCCTGAAGAAGATATTCTCTTTGTAGCCTCTTCAGTGGACAACCCCTTCCTGACAGCGCGTAAATACGCGATGAGTTTGGGCTACAAGCTAGCACGGACACCATGCGCAGAAGACTGCGTAAAGCGGCCATCCAAAACCGGGTCGCCGCTAGGACGCCAGTGTTGGAAGCGCCGCATCGCCACCAGCAACTCCAGTTCGCTCAAGAACGCGAATAGTGGACGCCGGACGACTGGGAATACGTCGTTTTTACAGACGAAGCGACGTTTTCTACGCGGTGAGACCAACCCCAAAGACTTGGCGTCCTGAACAGCACCGGTAAGTCCTTAGTGCATTTTATAGCCATGCGATGCTGACAAGTCGTTTTTTTTTTTTCAGCATGACCGAGCCACCATCCACGCCGCGCGAGTTGCGCAAGATTTTCTGGATCGCCAAGCGATCATGCAGCTTGAGTGGCCCAGCCGCAGCTCCGATCTAAACTTAACTGAAAATGTTTGGGGCATGAAGAAATTTAATCTTTCGAGGCGCTTGGGCTCGAGTTGCACAACGGCGGACTACCTCTGGATTGCCCTACCAGAACAATGGGAGATCGTGCGGGCTGGCAGAGAGGTTGTTAACGCGCTCGACAATTCCCTGCCTGAGCGAATGGACGCAGTGAAGAGCGCGGGAGCACGCGCTACTGCATTGTCAATTAGGCAGAATGTTCTTTTTACTGTCAACAAGTGCTCTAGCCTTTATTTCTCGTTGGAACCAGGGCTGGTTTGTTCCTAATTTGTGCTTGTGCTCAAAATCGGCTCGTTTCGGTTTTGTTGGCGCCTCTCGCTAATAATCAGACATTAAAATTTTACTTTGAATTGCATCGACGTCTCTTGCTCATGACACGAGCAGCTCTTGCGCACCTGCACTGGATCTCCAGTGCAGCGTGGGCGAAACAGGAAGCCAGACACTAACCTGCGAGAGCACAGCGACACACGCTGTCCTAGAATGTGAGAAATGAAGGACCAGCGCAAGGAGGCCACCGTATTTGAAAATTTATTGTCCAATCTTTACAACCGCCAAAAACCCACGTTTGCTCTGCTCTTCCGAATCTTCATTTCTTTAGATCACAGGCTTTGAGGCCGACCTGGAAAAGTGCTCGAGCGGTGTGAAGACACGCCACTTTAGCGCTTTTTGGAGATAAGCAAACCGCAACGTGTGTTCTGTGCCCGCGTGAGCCGCGGCCAGTAGAGAAAAGTCGCGAAACAGTCAAGTGAGCGACTCACCCTGCCGGCTAGATACAAGCGAAATAACAAGGTGAGTAGTCAAATCCGGCTGCGCTCCAGCTTTCGTCAGCCACCGCAAAAATACCGTGATGTTATCTCGGCAAGAGCGCGCAACACATCGCGGCGATGGCGTTAATCCAAGCCGCTCCCGGCCACGCTTTCCGTCATTCGTGTTAAGCGTGCTGACGACTGTACGTTTGTTGTGTCCAGCACACAGGCGGTCGCTCTTATTGGTGTCAGGTGTTCTTCATACTTAATGTATAGCTCTTGCGGATTTTTTTCCAGAGTGCAAAATAACACATAACACCAACACATCATACTGGAAACCTAGCACCATGGGATGCAAGTAGTTTTTAGGCGTTTGGTGGTAGCTGCTTCAACCTGCATTTAAAAGAGTGCTATGCACCTTCACCTGCGCAAAGAAGCAGTGACTAAGAGGGTATAGTAGTGCATTCTTCAGTTAAGTGGCTCTGAAACACCTTCCGAGGAGAGCCCATGAACTCGCGCAATCACTCAACTGTGTTGTCTAGGACAATTGAGCCGAACAATACAGTTCTACAAGCAGCATTGGACCCACAATCACGCGCGAAATTTGGCCACTACTTTCTGGTGACTTTTTCCTGCTCGCGCCCTTTTCCGTCGCTCGCACCTGCGTACAACAGTTGGGAGATGGCTATTGGTTATATTCTTTCAGATGGAAGGCAGATGCCGTGGCCAGTAAGCCGCATAGCTCCGGCGGGTCAGGAAGTTCCGCCTTCGGAGGGAAAGGCGCGAAGCCATTGAAATTCAAATTTTGACTTCAGATAACTTAGCTTCTACAAAGGACATTAACAAAAATTCTTGCTGCACAATGTTCGGGAATCTACGTGCTTTAACATCTCATGCCTACTGCAACTTTAATACAGCCCATTTCAGAGCCCCTTTAAAGGTTGTACTTTAAACCAGGTTTTTGCAGAGTAGTTTTGTTTATGAGGGTTTAACATCCCAAAGCGGCTCGGGCTATAAGGGAAGCCGTTGTGAAGGGCTCCGGAAAATTCGACCACCTGGGATTCTTTCACGTGCACTGGCATTGCACAGTACACAGGCCTCTAGAACTCTGCCTCCTTCGAAATTCGACCTCGGCGGCCCGGATAGAACCCGCCTCTTTCGGGTCAGCAGCTGACCGCCATAACCACTGAGCCACCACGGCGTCTGCAGACAAGATGGCATCGCTTACTAGTCATTTGGTAGGGCTTGATAGTTTGATTTGACGTAAATGTTAGTTATTGCTACAACTTTGAAGGGTTAGTAAATTTTGCCGCCATGCAATTAACTACCTCCAGTTACTAACAGCGTGGCTACATATTGGTTACTATTTCGCTAGATAAAGAGTAAGGCGGCCGCTTTTTTTTTTAAGTGAGTATGCGTCTGTTTCGCGAATGCATACACTCGGCAGAAATAATATTTCAAGAATCCTTCGAAGACTTGCAATACCTAGACACAGTTTTCGCTCGCACTTTATCGCTTGCTTGCGCCTCTGCTTCGTGAATGGCTAACGTTTTATGTTGATCCAGCTGTATGTTGGACTCTTAGCTTTAGTGCCAAAGTATAGAAAACGCTGCTGTGCGTATGTAGTTTCATAAATTGTTTTATTCAGAGCGCCAGTTTGCGGGTCAAGGATGGTTTTCGTTTTGTAATAACGCTACGTCTACAATTGCATCACCACATTTTCTTGCCCTGTGGCCCTGCGAAACGGCCTACTTTTTCACGTAGCGCTTCTTTCACATCTTGTTCAGAAGTCGCAGCTTGAAGTCAAAAGTTCTTTTGGTCGTTTATGAAATAAAATAAAATAATTATTTCATATCATAAGTACTGTCTAAGAGCCACGAAAAAAATATTAGTGTAAAATGAATAATTTACAACAGTCAGACTGCATTCACAGAACCAACGCGAGGTTATGGTATTCTGAAAGATATATCAGACAGAAATCGTCATGGGCTGCATATGACAGACAACCGACTGCTTATATGGGTGACACATTGTACACAGCGGGTAGACAAACGTACTCCATAACGCCAGACAATGCGATGGTGCGGCTGGGCTAGTAAATTCGCAACCATGGAATGGCCCTGGATGGCGGTTCTGCCTAACCTTCCGTGCATATATGTCTGCTGATCTTTAAGAGGGGTGACCCCTCTGACGACTGCTTGATGCAGACATGCGTAGATAAGAAGTATGGACTCTTATCTATGCATATCTGCGAAGGTAATCCGTATATCTATGCATATCTACATCCACCCACTTGTCTACGGATGGACGGAAGATCACGCTTACCTTATGAACCTTCTGACTACGGCAATCACGAAGACGATCACTCCATTCCTCTTTTGCCTGTGCACGACGAAAGCTAAGAGAAATCCGCTGCAAGAAAGCATTTATAATATAGGTACAGTGGTGGCTAATAAAAGCACATTAATGTATTTAAGCGCTGTTTGGACAAAGTACGACAAGGGACGTTTTTTGTACTATCTACGTAGATTACTAATGTGTCATGGCGTGCAGCACAAGGTATATTGGTTGCTTTTACGTGCACATTATGTTACTGAACCCACGCTTTCTTCTCACTGCGTGCTTTTGCGTGAAACCAAGCTGCTTGCTGAAGCATTCAATAGGACGCGGTGGCTTTCATGATTCCGGTTTTCGACGTGGTCTGTCTCGCCTGAACCTGGTTGCGTTGTTAAAGCCGCCTCTGCGCAGTGTCGGTAAACCAGGTTGAGGTCGGCAGCTGACAAAGTTAACCTTCTAAAGCATTCGCGCTTCGGTGATTGAAGCAGCGCGTTTAGAAGAAATCTCTCTCAAAGCTGGGCTTGAATGGCAGATGTAAAAGCGCTATCTGGTCAGTCTTGAGGGTCTTAAAACCGAGAACTTTAAAACAAAATAAAGGAAGGATTCTAGCAAGCATGGCCCGCACTAAACCCTCACATAAGTTTTGCGACATAAATTCAAGAATAAACATGGTTGTTCAGGTGTGTGCACGTACAAGAACGGTTAGTTACTGGGCACCGCCGACCTTTCGGTCGTCAAAGTCGAACTCACGGGCCTTCACAATAACCGCCTCAGCAACGATCCCTCTGGCTAACGTGATTGGCCAGCGGATGGTCGCCGGCCAGTCCCATACCAACATTTGGCAGTCACGTCGAGCGAGTCGCAAGCGTCTTAATCTTCATCGGCCTTCACTGCAGGGCACACCCACGCAGCCGCACTAGGCGCCGGCACTGATTCATCCCGTAGCCTGCCGCTGTGAAAACACGGATTACGCTCTACACCCCCTGGTTCAAGAGGGCGTCATCGTCGGCTACTCCGTAACCTGCTACGTTGACTCCCACGTGACCCCATCCACTACAAAAGGAGCACCTTCATCGACATTCGCAGCATTTGGCAGTAACGTCGAGCGAGTCGCGAGCATCTAATCTACTGCGGCCTTCATTGCAGGTTAGTGAAAAGAGCACGTTGATCATACGCATTATTATTAGACGCTCGTCTCTGCTGCCAAGTGTCTTGTGAACTTCTGCTGCTATCGTTTCTGTTTGCTGAACCTTATCGAGTGTGCTGTGTGACTGTAAGGAGACACACGTTTAGGATTGGCTGGAAAGGAGGCAGAAAAAATGAAAGAGGACTTTAAAGCTGATAAGCAAAGTTACGGGAAGAAACTAAAGCTGAAATGAAGCTACTTCGCGAGTCGTTGGAACGGGAAATGCGCAACGAAATTCGAGAACTGAAGAGCGAAAAGCAAGGCTTAGTTAAAAGCATCGAGTTTGCACATGACTCTATCAAAGAGCTTGAAGAAAAGGTAAATGCCGAAATCGCTGAAAACAAGAACCTTGCTTCAAAACATGCAAACAAATCTGGAAAGCAAAGCGCTTGATTTGGACAAGCGACTGATTCTGTCTGAGCCATACTCAAGAAGGGCTGACTTAGAAATTCAAGGTGTCATCAAAAATGACAGCGAGTCTGTGATTTATATAGTCTCAAAGATAGGAAATGCAATTAAAGAACCAATTCAAGAAAGCGAGATTGAAGCCTGTCATCGAGTACCGACAGGAAAGGCAGATACGTCGAATATTGTCGTTCAGTTCCGGTCTCAAGCCAAACGTGATACAGTCCTCCCGAAAGCCAAAACAACGAGGGTGACAAAAACTGACGTTGGCCTGGAAAATTCTGATCCTCTGTACGTCAATGAGCACCTTTGCCCGGCACAAAAGAAACTTCTTGCGTTTGCTGTAAAAAAAAAAGCATGAGCATCGGTGGAAGTCTGTTTGGTCACAGAATAGAAAGATATTGTTGAAGCAAAGTGGCGGCTCGGCTCTTGTACCGATAACCAGCGAGAAGGACCTCATCAAGCACTTCTCGCAATAAAACATTCGTGCTGAGTCAGCAGCAGGCGACAATCATACCTCACTTGGCAACTAAAATCTCGTCCTTCTGCTCTGTAATCAAAAAGAACTAAACAAAAATGTCCTATCACGAATTTGTCCTACCACAACAGGTGAAGCTAGGGCACCGTAACTGTGAAACTGCTTTGTACCTCAGTGCGCCCTCAGTGGGCAACAAACAAGATGAAATCATTCTGTTATTAAAACAGTTCTCTTTCGAATTTACGGTTTTGATACTCTCTGAAACATGGTATCAACCTGGCTGCAGGATGCTAGAGCTGCTCGGTTATGAAGTCTTTTTCCTTAACAGACCTAACAAACGCGGCGGCGATGCTGCTACCTATACTCTCGCGTGCAAAAGGTGCCACATCCTGCCTAATCTTAGTGAAGTTACTGAAGATTATGAAGTGTTAACATTGGAAAAACGAAACCAGCTGGTTTCTGTAGTATACCGCCCCCCCAATGGCAACATGAAAAACTTTAGAGATTATTTTGACCAGATTCTAGAATATGCATCATTTAATAAATGTTTCCTTTTGTGCAGTGATGAATTTAATATTAATATTCTCGACCACAACGTTATTGTACGTGATTTTAAAATGAAGCTTCTTTCCTGTGGGTTTGTGAACTTAATAGAAACAGCAACACGTGTCACGTGCACGACTGTGTCGGCACTTGATTTAATAGTTGCGAATATTCAAACCAATGTGCTCTCTTGCGGTACAATTGCTTCTGATGTTAGCGATCACTGTCCGGTGTTTGTTGTCTTTCAAAATAAGCATGCTAAGCGAAACAACGTGAACGAGACCATTAGTGTACAGCGCATCACAGATGCCTCATTGGCAGCATTTAAGCGCTATATTACGAACTTCGACTGGTCTTGTGTGCTGCAAAAAACGGACGTCAATGATGCGTACGACTTATTTTTCATCATTTCCTATATCTTTATTTGAAGCACTTTCCGCTAGTAAAATACACTCCTTCCAATAAGATAAGGAAACTATGGATCGCACGAGAACTGTTCCAAATGATAAAGGACAAAAATCGTTTGTATCAAATGTTCCTTGAAAAAAATAAAGATATTGCTTGGAAAGCTTTAAACGATGTCGTAGGTCGCCGTGCGAATAACTATGTTGCAAAAACTATGCTATTAAGTGGCAATGAAATAAAATGAAGAGCACTCGCAGAATATTTTAACACACACATTTTCTCAATCACATTTCTTCATCTCAAGATCCTACGGACAATAATATCGCCGGGGACTCTAGTCAGGTTAGCGAGACTATATTTTTCGAGCCTACTGATGAAAATGAGGTTTATAATGTGTATATGGGAATGAGTAACAGCAAAGCCTTAGATATCAATACAATGCAGATGAAACCACGTAAATATGTCTTACCCACAATTTGTCCCTTGCTTTCTCACATCTATAATTTTGCACTGGAATGCGGGGTTTTCCCCAACAGAATGAAAACGGCAAAAGTGTCCGCAATTTATAAAGGGGGCGACCGAAATGTATTAGCAAATTACAGGCCCATTTCAGTACTCCCTGTGTTTTTGAAGGGGCTGGAAAAGGTTATTTCGTCAAGAATAACAAAGTTTTTTGACAAACATAGGGTAAAAACTGAATCACAATTTGGTTTCAGAATGGGTAAATTTACAAAAACAGCCTTTCTAACAATGAAAGAAATTATTTTGAACAATATTAGTGAGAACTTTTCTACGATGTGCTTTTTTCTCGATTTCAGTAAGGCGTATCATTTCTTAATTCATACGGTTCTTGCTAACAAAGTTCAAATGTATGGTATTCGTGGTAAACCACTCAGTTTGCTTAAAAGCTACCTTCAAAACAGAAGTCTGCCGGTGTCTGTAGATAAGGAACTTTCTTCCCTTTTGCCTATCAGTTATGGTGTCCCACAAGGGAGCATACTAGGATCCCTTTTGTTTAATGCATACATAAATGATATTGTTAGCATAGATCCTCCCATTGATTTTGTAATATACGCCGATGATAGCACAATACTTATTTCCGGCCCTAACCTTTACGATTTATTTGCGGAATGTAATGTAATAAATTATCTAGGAGGTCAATGATGATTCGATTAAACATATATCCTACAAAGTCCAAGGATATAATAAGTCGCGCAAGAAACAAACCGGCAACACCCAATTGTATGCTCAACTTTGAAAATCAACAAATAGAAATTGTTGAAGAGCACGAAATCCTTGGAGTATATTTTTCGTGTCATTTAAACTGGGATGCCCACGTCCAACACCTCTGCAAAAAACTCTCTTCGATCTGCGGAGCCCTTTCACGATGCCGTGAAACTTTACCTCTGAAATGTAAATGACAAATTTATTATGCATTATTTTTTCACAACTTGAATACTGTAGCTTAGTATGGGCCGCAGTGAAAAAAAATAAGATAAATAGCTAATATTGATAACATGACTACCACCAAATACGCCTTCCAAGAACGTAACATTGTCCGCGTTGATCTTTTGTATAATTTTATATCATTGCAAAAAATATATTTTTCCACAGCATCAGTTGTCAATTTTTACTCTACCCTAGCATCTTTGGACACGCGTCGTGCTAACATACATACCAGAAGTACTAACTCATAGAATATACCTCGTTTTCGCACCGATTATAAATTACAAATGTTGTCTTATAATCTGGCCCATTTTTAAACACATATCAACATACAACGGGATATACAAAAGCTGAGCTGCGGAAATATTTTGTTCAAATGCCATTCAATGTCTCCACTTGTTGATTGTTGAACGTTTGCTTGAGTGTTAACGTATTTTTCTTTCAACATATGTATGACCATTTCAATGTTCTCATTTTTAAACATTATTCGAGTCAGTGTATATATGTGTCGAGTGTTTTCTTTATTCAATCTACTATTGTATGCGTGACTGGTATTGCAAAATGTCCTGTACAGCTGGTGTGCTACTGTTTGTAGGGGTTTCCGGCACCCTGTCAAGCTGCCCAGGCCGCTTTTAGCCAGGAAACCCTCCGGTTGAGCCTGGAAAATAAACTTATTTACTTATTATTTACGAGGTTGCGAAAACGTTTTCATAATGCTCCCCGGCCCCACAACCTCATAAAGCGAGGTTGCTCTTACGTGAAAAGAGATCTTGATTTTTCAGCGCTTGTGCGCCTTAGAATCCTGACAGTCGTCATAGGTATGGTGTAGGCGTCAGGAATCAGTTACATTTATTTGAATACGGCAGCGTGAATTTCATCCCTCATTGCATGATAGCCGCCGCTTCCGTATCGCTACGCTGGTTTTAACGGCGTCCGTGGAGGGAATGCGAGGTCGCTCTTCTAAATCTGGCATAACTGCAGACAACGTAAGTGTTGACTTAGACGACCGACTGGAGCGGGTCGTTGTAGGGTCTGACATGCATGGTCGGCTGCCAGGACAACGAATGGGCTAGGGGGATAAACGAAATAATTCCTTGAGGTCCCCTCTCCCCAACGTTCAATCGAAGTCCACATAAACACAGCTCACAGTCCATAGACCGTCTTCTTATCCCCGTAACCTCCCTCTTATAAAACAGATTTGACCACGCCACTCCTCATGGGCTGTGTTCAGTGTTTTTGAGAACCACAGGGGGCCACGACTCCGTTTTATTCATTTCTCTTTCGTACAGTAATTGAGCACGAGCTTTCACGCATTCATGGGTTTCTGTTCCATGTTTTCTGGAGCGGTACAAATGCGCGGTGTTTTCTTAGGGTTTAGGTTCCTTCTCTCCTAACGGCATTTTGTTGTCATGTATTGCAATTTTCACCTTGCGCCAGCTCACACGACCGTCTTGCAGCCCTAATGGGGCAGCGTTCCTCCTGGAACATGCCTGTTATCACGACTATCAAGGTGTTGCGAATCCATCTTCTAACAATATGACACTGTGAAATGGCATCGTGTTTAAACTTTAGTGCAGGATGTATCTCAATCACTCGCATGCTTGGCTTTGCTTATGGACGTGACTGGACTTGCAACTGCCTGAAAAATGACAACTAGCGCTAAAATACACAACGGACAACGAAAAGACACCGACGGGACACACGCTAGAGTTACTGGAAAAGAACAGGGCCCAATAGGAGCGTGATTAAAGATCTGTGGGCTAGTTGGTTCTTTTCATTAACTGACTGAAACACAGTAAGTAGTGCTGAAATAAATAAGGAATAATAAAAAGACGCCGTCGGGATACACACTAGATTTTAGCGCTAGTTACCATGTTTCAGCCAGTTAATCAAAAACGCTGACTTGCACAACTTTCATCACGCTCCTGACTTGCAACCTTGCCTTTGACCTGCGACGCCGAGGGAGTGCGGTCATGCGAATATCCTACGTCTGGCTCAAGCTTATCCGCACCTCCTAGTGTCGTTGAGAACCCGTGGGAGAGTTGACGAGAAATTCGGCTAACCAAGGAACGGAGAAATTGGACTAGCCAGATTCTTAGTTATTGCAGTTGGCTGCAGTGTTAAAGGGTTGGGAGAAGAAGCAGTAGATGATGCAGGAAGACAAGAGGAGGATGTGATGCGACCACCGCCCGCATCTGCCGCTGAGGGCTTTCCTGAAGCGCCGTGCAATACGCACTTCAAGAAGAAAAAACAGTCGACGCTCATATATCCCACAGTTGTGAATATGTTCGCCCAGTTGTCGGCATATACTATGGCGTTCACCATGTTGGCTGGAGAGGAAAACAGCAAGTATGAGTAAAGCTGAAGGTTTTCTCATTGCTCTGCGCGCGCAGTATGCAAGCTGTGCGGAGCTGTGGGGCAAATAAAAATACAGTGAAATGCGCGACCGCGGCAAATGTGCGACTGCGGCATTCTTTAACGCACGCTGCCATTGCACATCACGCGGGTGTTTTTGGGTTGCGGCTGCATCGAAAGGCGGCAGCCGCGGCTCGTGTTGAACGTCGCCCCCGTACAATCCGAGCCTCACAGCCAAATTCACTACTACCGCGGCATATGCCTGAAAAAAGCATTTTTTGCGTTCTTTATTACACACGGTTGTACCGAAAGATAGTTGCCGATTGCAAAACCAATTCGCTCGAGGCATATTTCATTTATACCTTGTTAGGGCGGTGCAAATGTCGTCACTTTTCATGGGGCATATTAGCTGTATATTGACAGACAAAATTTTTTAAACTTCTCACTTCGAGGAAGCTTCGTCATAAACAGCGCTCGCACCACAGCTTTTATGCATGAGGATAGCGCAATTTCATGTCATAATCAAAATTTCATGTATGTTCACGTGGCTGAGGTTCCTGCGGCATCAAGGCAAATGAATAGCTTTTGACATTTTATGTTCCAATGAGCACAATGCTAGAAACACCGTACTTTATTATTCCTGTGGCCACATTTCGATGGAGAAGGAAAGAAAAAAAAATGACCACTTGCTGATATTTCGGTTCACGTTCATTATAACAGACTAGTCGAAACTAATTCTCACGCTTATTATGCAGCGTTCCCGCGGTATTTTTGTGGCACATAATTGGCCAATAACCGCTGAACATGCTTGTCTTTCTGCAATGAAGCGCAGTAGGAAAAGTGCGTTGCTAACCGGCGCGCTTCGCTTACACTACGCTCTGGTAACTGGACTGCTATATTCAGAAACACTTGAAACGTTAGCTTCTTAAGCTACCCCAACACGATTAAGGACAGTGGCCGTCATAAACAGCTTACAAAATACAAAAATACATCCCGTCAGATGAAATAATGATACGAATGAGCCCTGGACATAAGCCCCTTTTATGCTGTCGAGGGTGCCTTTTCGTTGGCAACTACATTACAAATGACAAACCGACACCTGTTGCGACAATGATAGAGTATATATGTGCTGTTATTTTATCAAGAACTTGCAATGGTTTCTTTTAGAGGCCAAAGGCTTACGTACCCCAAATGTCCGAAGGGGCACCGTAGCTGTGTCCAACAAGGATATAGACAATGCTGAAGAACCGGATGCCATGCAGGAACCTCATGCTGTAGGCGTCAGAGCTCTTGTTGGTCGTGATTTGAAGCATCATGCGCGTATTTGACACCACAGAGAATGATGTCAGAACCGATAAAAGAACACCTGAAATGAAAATGAGCGAGAAGTAAAGGAGACCGAATACAAAGAAGTTCATATTTCGTGTAAAGATCATTACTGAACTGCCTTGGAAAAAAGTTTGGCTTCGTGAACTGGTTTTTAAGGAATTAAGCTCCACGGCAACGCGAAAAGGGATAGTCGTATAAGGGAGTATATACGGCAGGTCTTCCTTTCCTATTTGCACGTCCATGAATGCGTGGACGTGTGCTTTCGCACTATGATTAATTCGCATCTGCTTTAATGCAACTTTTTCGCCCGTAAGCGAGTTCCGTGGGCATGCACGTGGTTCTCAATGGCACAAAATCCGAGGCTTGTCTCACAACTTGATGCTTTCTGTATTTTTTTTTTTTTGGGGGGGGGGGAATATAACAATTATGCGATACTTTAGTCGTCATTTCGCTATTAAGCCTTGGAGAAATTTTCTAAATTGACCTGTGAAATGTGAAATCCGGTTTTAGTTAAAACAAAAATATTTCGGAACGTTGTGAAAAACAATTCTTGAGTAATCTTCAATACTGAAATATCAAGACATGAATAAAGGGAGACAATTTTGAAGAGGCCGCAATATCTGTTTAACGATTAGCAATCGAGCCCTGATAGACTAGGCAATTAAAGGGGACTCGAGGAAAGGTGCATTGCAGAAATTGTCTCAAACGCGAAGATCAGCTCGAAACGGCGAGCGTATGCAGGTTGAAGAATTCGGCGCTCATGTTCTCAGTCCTCTGGAGTTATTTCTTTTGTCAATCGTAACACTTGCTCTACTATTAGTAATGTCATAGTGGCATTTGTCATTCGGTTTTATCTAAGTTGGAATCGGTGACGTGCGTAAATATTCAAACGTTTTTACCTTTGTTTTCACCTTTCTGCTTTCTTCGTGAGCAGTACACATCAACGGCAGTTCCAAGCACGATGAGCAGGACTAGAGTGCCTAGAAATGCTCTGAAAAGAAAGGAGCAGTAAATATCTTTCTCCTCTTCGCAGAACACCTCGGATAAAGTGCGGTGCTACACATAACTGCACATACTTACAAAATAATAACCTGAGTTCTTGTCATATCTGGAGCCAATGCTGTCACGCAGTCAGTGATGGTAACGTCAAGAACCTTTGGAAGCACTGAAAGAACAAATGCAATACGCCTAACAAATGCAGAACTTGATCAGAAAGCTGGGCGCTTGAGTGTTCTTTACGTTCGCGAATCGTGGTGTCCTTAGCCACAGCAACTAAATGAGATGTTTTCGCCGGAAGGAATGGTAACGGCTGATTGTCCCACGGGAGCGGGGAATTTTTTCTGCGAGCCTCGCATGGGTTCAGTGCTGCAGATACATACCTGCTTTCGCCATCAGCTGCAGTTCATCTTGATTGCAGACGTCGAGCACGCAAATTCCTAATCGCATGATTGGGATCCTCTGCTCATAGATATGCCCTCGAAATTTGGCTACCTGCACAGAGAAAAATACCTGTCGTAGGCACCCCGAGCTTTCGCTTGCCAAATCTTTCTGTCTATAGTTTCTCGCTACGGCGCCCGTTGAGACTAAAACTGCAGGCTGCCAGATGGTTCTACCTAAAACCACTTGGCTGTGCGGCATGCAATGTCGATGCCGATGAATTGTCGACATTGACCGTTCTCGACGACAACAATATTAGGAGCGCCGTGCTGTATCTGCCTAGTGCGCTGCAAAACGGCTTTCTTGAATAAGCGCAGCCTTTTCTTAGTAATCATGCAAAAAGAAACAAAATAGCTCTCTAAATCTCTAATGGTGGTTCGATTATTATATTTGATAAATCGAACGCCTTGAGCTCGCCGTGTTGCCTGAGTAGTCGGTACTGTCCGGTAGAATATTACTAGCAAGCATCAGGCTTCCTATATTTCGTTTGACTCGGAAGAAAAATGTAGCTCATATGAGTATGAGAACAGTTTATTGTTTTCTTGACTTGTGTTATTTCCTATCTTCAAACGACTGATTTTAATCAGTTGTGCCGACGAAAGCGCGCTTTGAGCGTTTAATTGTTCGCTTCAATTATTTTGCGAAAGTTTGTTTCAACTGAACTTCTTTACGCAGCACAATATTTACACACGTCAAAACTAATCGCTTGCCTGGCGGCAATATATGTACTGAGAGCACGTTGGTAATCAGGACTCCAATATATTTTATATCACAACCTAATTATTACGTAGCGGTTAATAAGACCATGCCTTCTTCCTCAGGAGATGTTAGTGGGAAGTCGAAGTTAGTCCCGAGCTCAAGGTCCCTCTGTTTTTTTTTTTCGATTGAAAGTTATTTGAGGGCGTGATTTAACTGAGGTTCGTTCTCATGCCACCCTTATAGTGCAAAGCACGTTTTCGCAGCCCTGCAGGCCTAAGACAGCCAGTCCACATCAGAATCAGCACGTTGTTGACTCTAGGGGGAAGGACAGGGTAGGCACCTCGCACGCAGCACTTTGACGACACGGAGAGTGGGGAAGACGCATGGTAAATAGATGCGGACAAAAACGCATGGGCTAGCAGGCAGGCAAGCGTTATGGTGCGGCGTGTACAGAATTTACCGCGCTGTTGTCTATTCTGCAGACTGCATTGTACGGAAGAATTCGTGGACGTGTGTGTGCTTACTCTTAGGGCCCTGCACGACCAAATTATGCCAGAATTCGTAAACAAGAAGGAAATATTTGTTAACGATGTTTTACGGTATTAGCACTACCATGCCGACAACTGGTCGCAGCAAACTGCAGCTTATAACGGGAAGGTTTTACAGCCGTCCTGTTTTTCTCGTTCCTAGAACAGCATTTATGGGTATAGGTCTTGATGCAATAGATGAGTGCTTTCGGCGAAATAAATAAATGTGATGCAGAATATTATACGAAATAATTGTTCCTGTTTGTTTACATGTAAACAGCGTTCGATTTCGTTAGAACTATACTGAATGGCCAGCATTATCTAACAGCATTGTCGCCACATTCTGATTTTTAATGCGTCAGGTTTTTGTTACGACGAGGCGCAGCTGGGGGAACATGCGGGCTGTCGAAATGTACCAGTAGAATTCTATCTATAGGAGGTGCTATCAGACGCATAGATTCAAAACGTCGCATAAATCCAGCGTGCTTCTAAGGTGTTACGCTGTAAGATTGTTGCAGCATTATACTAATTGTTGTCCAGAGAACGTTTTGCCTCCACAATACAGCTAGAAAGTAAGGAACTGTTGGTACCCCTCGCTGAGGTGATCTTCAAGGGCATATTTCAGACGTATGTAGTTATTCTAGTTTACTGCTCGAGACTCATTTTTCTCTGTGAAACAATAAAAAATGAATGCAGTGCCAAACACATCGTGTCTGTGCAGTTCTGAGGATTTTGCCTCAGACTTCTCTTATGCCTTCTCTAATGTATTAAATATTTAACTTTTTGTGTCCGGTAATTATGAGCATTAGGTACAGTAACCTAAGAAACCTCTAAGCAATACTCAACAAGCGAGCAGGCGTGATTCTCACCCGTGGATGTGTAATAGACATAGCTGCGGCGATGAGGTCATCCAGGTCGGTTTTGTTTCCGCCATATGCAACCACGTTGCAGTACTGGGCCCGGGCTGTCTCGTGACCGTATTCATTGCGCACAACGGTCTGCACGCATTCATCGAAGGCACCTAGGTCCACCCGCGTGGTCGCCAAAGCTCCGCTAGGGTACTTTGCGGTGGCGTCTATCACTGCGTGAAAAAGAAGCATTTCTCAGACCGGGTGCAAAATCGTTTTCTTTGGTCCCGCTGCCGAATACATGGAAGAGATATAAACAAGACGCCTTTGGTGTAAACTATGGCTTTACTGCTTTACCTGACAATAGCAAAGTTGTAATTTTCTCTAGTTTTGCTGACACCAAGGAATGAAGCTACCGGAGAGCATAATAAATACTGTTTTTTGAGTGGTGCCAAATGATTCCTTTACCAAATTTTACTGGCCTGAGACAGGAACTGTAATATCTCATACGCCATTATGCCTTTAGAAGGGGTGATCGCCAAATGACGATTAGTTTTATCAGTGCCGTTTCACTGTATTGTTTGTTAAAATTGCGTTTTTTGCCCAAGAAAGGCACGCAATCCGCGAAAGCCTTCAAATTCCGAAAGAGAGAGAGGGTAAACGTTTATCCTTTGTCGAAAGTGTGGTGGGAGCCTGTGAGGATGCAGCCTCGTCAGGAGGCCTTGACCCTTGGATTTAGGTCATCTATGTAGCTTTAAAATATTTCGCTGTTGGGATAATTTGTTGTCAGAAATTATGAAAGGATTTTAGCACCAAGATACTAAACCTAAAAAAGAAGGCAACACGGGGGCTTTGTTCTCTTCATTCATGTGTGTAGTACGTCCTGGCGCTAAAATTTTGTATAATCACCTCTATGGTTCTGCTCAAGACGTGGAGTTGGACATCCATGTCGGAGCCACGCAACGTGGCTTGCCACTGATCAGAGTTCGACAGCTGGAGGCTCTCCGGCGGAATGTCCTGAGGGCACTTATGCAGGATGTGGCCAAGGTTAGCCTTGGGGTGACAACGCAGTTTGGTAAACGGTATACTCATTCGTACTCCGACTGTAAAGATTTTATACTTTTGCCGCCTTCAAAAGCGGAATTAGTTTCTACCATTGCACCATTATGTACTTCCAGACAATTCCGAGAGTCCACTTGCGCTAGATAAATGTAATGCAACCGAGAGTTTCAAGAACTTTCCACAACAAAGCAGCGTGCGTCGTTGGTCTTGAATTACCGCCCCAAGTAACCGACCACGTAGTGCTATTGTGACGAAGGGGAATGGGTTTTCCCTCTTGCCTGCAAAAATGATGGAAATATGACGTCTGATGTTAGTTTGTTAGCATATTATATGTATTTATCAAATTATGAGGCGCTGAAGGTGTTCTTCTATGCTCTATGTTTCTGGGTTTTCATCTCTAAATTTCTTGTAGTTGACGCTACTTGTCACGTGGAAATGCAGGAGGAAGTCGCTCTGAACCTGCCCAACCCGTAGCTATATGAACGCGAACAATTTCAAAGAAAGACGGATACTTCTCCAGTGATGTGGACGCTGAGAACACGCAGCCATGTTGAATCACCCCCGATTACTTCTCTGGCGGCGCCTACGTGACTGCCTTAGGGCATTTGGCCGTTATGAGGCAACTCAACGTGTCATCGTTTTCAAGCAAGCCTACAAAACATAGTGTGCATAAACGCTGTCTTTCTGCACAGTGCACAGTTTCTGGCCGAGGATGTCATGGCCTCCGTGCAACTGTTAAGAGACACGTTTTTTCCTTATAAAAGGAGACACTGAACCCGACGAGTTCAAACATGAGCCGCGCGTGTTTCATGAAGTCTCGCTGCCATTTCTGCCTAATTTCGCGGAGCTGGGAAAAGCCATGGTCTCCAGAGTGACAGCATCGGAAAGGGATCGCACAGAGAGCATCATTTACGAGGTGTATGCAGCCACGCCCAACACAGACTTGAGGATACCTTTGACAGCAGTGGCAGCTGTGCGTTCATTGCGAAATGTCTCGTTTGAAGACAACTCGTCGCATGACGCCTTTGTACGTAAAATCTGCGTGCCTTTATTCTTCAAGGCCGGCTATTCCCCTTCGACCTGTGCGGCCACTTATTGGTAAACTGCTTTCTGTCATGTCTACGGCAAAAATTCATGACGCCGACTATATCTGATCACACTGTCGTGGCACGGTTCTTACAGCACCTCGGCGACGGTTCCTCCACGGCGCTGGAAATAATTTTCTTGTACCATTCCTTTCAAGACTGCGCAAACTTCACAAAAATGGCGAGGAATCACTTAGCATAACGAAGCCGCCGCCATTCTTCGGCGCCATCGATACTACCACTAAAGACATTGGAGAAGAAAGCGCTACTGCGGCATTAACGCGCTTTCTTGTTCTACAACGCTTTTAAGGCGACAGCGTTTAATGGCTATTGCTCACGACCGTGTACGTCGGTGAGTCCTTTCGTTACGCTCTTCAGCAACTCGATATGAAAAAAAAACTTTGTGCAGGATGGGATTCGAACCACCATCCTTCCGTTCAGCAGCCGACCGTGCGAACGACTACGCTACTTCCTGACAATTTATATGTACTTCTTGTCTAGGACGCTGGGGAGAGTTTGCTGAAAGGCGTCGAATCAGACGGATGCCTCCCAAACGCCCTGCAGTGTCTCCAGAATTTAAGACTCAAACACAATTGTGTACTTAATCAACATCTTAACCACACATCAGTGACACAAGCAGCAATACCACGCTAAAGGCTTTCGCCTCAACGAACTTTAGGTCAACAAAGTGGCCCCTGAATTTTTGCATATCGCCGTGTGGCGCCGGCCCACATGATTCCCCCTTTTTTAAGGACAGCACCCCAGAACTTATAATACATCCCGTCCGCTTTGTACGAAGGCTATATGAATTGTCAACTGGAGAGATTTTACTACCGTGCTAATTTTCTTCTAATTCACTGTTCCAATTCTGTCTCAAGTAGATGTAGGCGTATAATAAATAAATAAAAAGAAAGAACTGAAGAAACATTTAAATACAAAAATTAATAAATGCCAATATTCTCTTTGGCTTCTTTTCGGATAGTTAAAGATGCAGAGTGGACATAAATATAAAAAAAAATTCTTTAAAATGTTGTCTCTAATTCTTCCGATTAATTATATAGTTCTATAGCCCTAGAATTCCTAATAAAATATTCCCAATCGTCTATAAAGCCGAATGTCAATTTTGTAACGAAAAGACAAAAGGGAAACCTTCAACACGTGGTGTGAATCTCCAAAAACAATTCAAGAATAGACGCAATCAGGAACCCGAAGCAAGAGCAGCGGGAGGTCGTGCTGACCAACCCTGACCTTGCGCACCGTTGAGGCTTGGTGGCGACAGCAATGGCGGGAGCGAAAGTCCAATGGCTTCTTGGAATAGGGGAGCCATTCACCATCATTGGCTGTGCTTAATGGAAGTTTTATTCGTTTATGCGTTCCTGTTTATTGCCAGATGCAAATATATTCCTGGAACTAGGACTCCCAAGCTTCAAATTTTCGTTGATGAAAAGGTCACCACTTGGGAGCTTTGAAAACAATTTTCTTAGATTGTTATTCGTTGGGCTTATGTTCTGGATATTTTTAACAGATTGCTTGATGGGAACTTATCTGCGATTTCTAAAGGCAATCTGACGAATTGAATTATTGAAGATTTAATGGTAAAGTTTCCGTCAAGGTTTAGAGTAATTTACTGCATTGTTAGGTTTAGTTTTAGTTCTTTTTTATCAAGTTATGAAGTTTATCTCTATTACCTTTAATTTTTTTTCTTGTTCATATGAATGCGGATCGCTCTGTATTTCAGGTACGATCTTGCAAACTAACTATAGCCGTTAAGTGGCCTACTTGCGTTGCATTGCACATGACAGGGAGAATAAAAATATTATTGCTTCTATTAAAACATCGCTGTGAAATCGTTTGAATCATATCAACAATGCACAGAACAGCAACCACAGGAACAGTGAAGGTACGCAACATCTAAATATGAAAAATATCAACCAAGACTAGTTTGTATAAGCCGGATTTAACAAATGGAAATCATGTTCAAAACAAAACAAGCAATAAGGAAACAAATGAAAACTTGGTTTGTGTGAGGGGACAGAAACGAAGATAAAAAATTAGCAGAATGAACCTACAAGCCTGGATAAGCAACGCAAAAGCATACACTAACAGCATTACTACCGCCATTTCATGTATCGCCAATAACAACAACAATGTGAGAACAAGGGGAAAATTTTACGTACGCAAAACGGTAAAAAGGTTCCTAAGATAATAATCTAGAAAAGGTAGACTGACGAGTGAGGCTTTTTACTGGAGGGGGCCAACCAAAAAGGTATATTCTTTAGAAGAAACGGAGATAGAAGCGGTTCTAAAGCACTCGTGATTGCTTCTAAGAATAAAAAAGGCCCATACTTCCCCGTTTTGCTCATTACTCAGGTTTAGCTAGAAATCTTGCTTTTTCATGCCAGGAACTACAAGCTCTACGGTGAAACTGTACTTCCTGGTTTCCACCCTAATTGCTCCGTAAAGATGGTTTTTACTCATGCGTGTTTTTTTTCCCCGCTTTTGCATTCATTTTCACTTCTTTTACAGCCTTCATACCTCTTCGCGGCACATGAAACACTCCTGTAGCGATTTTTCAGAGTAAGCTTCCATTAGTGACGTTTTCTGTCTTATTCAATGAATTTGGCGTCATCTCGATCATTTCCTATGTAACCCCAGCCGGCTTCCTGCTTGTTTCTGGGTTTTTCCAGGCACGCCCTTTTACTTTTTACCTGCTCGAAGCTGCATACACCCTGTGTTTGCTCACTCCGCAGGGTACTGTTAAGCGGCGCTAAGCCGAAAAACGGTACGCCATGAGGGGATGACATTTCATAAATTGTGGTCCTACGCGAGAGGTCGGTCCGGTGCCACTGCACCCCTCGCAGCCTCAGCTAGACTAAGTTTATTCATTAAATTTAGACGAGGTGCCTCCGTTCTGTTGCTTCTCTTTTGTCCTTTGTCGCTGAAGCGCAGATATATATTTAGAGTTCCTGCTGAAGTCCATGTGGTCTTTCTCGGCTAGCGACAAGCTTATACCGCAAAGGAAGGAAATAAATGAAGATAAAGTTAACGAGTCAAAACATGTCAGATATGTTGAGATTCAAAGCAATGGACACCCTTTTTATAATTCACCAGTTGTAAACATCACTTTCCACCGTAAAACAAAAAAGAAGCAAAGAAAGCACTACTTAGGTAGGTACAGAAAAAAACACCGATAAATCCAAATCATTTCCTCCTGGACTGTCCAGAAGGCAGCTAGCAACGAGAACACATCCGATTAAATTGATAACGAAACAGCTTGCGGAACATTGGGCTTGCCAAATCTGCGCATCTTGGCTTCCTAACGCTGTTCAATAATCTCGCTGCATCCGTGTTTACAAACGCAGCCAAAGAGGAACTTGGGAAGCGTTCAGAAGCCTTTTTGCTGTTTAGATTGCTTGCTGCTAGCCCACGTCGAAGCGCTACACTAATGGATAGCAATTGAAGGGACAGGAAAGCAGGAAATTATGTGGCTAATTACGGACCAAGCACATACAGAAAAGCGCGGCCAACCAGAGGTCGTATTCAGAGCGTTGTTGATGCGGATCACTTATTTATGCTCGGTCGCCTGCTCAGCTGTTTTCTATACCGGGTGTTTTTTTTTTATAAGTTTCTGTTTTAAAAATTAGGGTTTTTGTGGAAAATGAAGGCTTTTTGCGGCATAGTAATACCAGTGTTGGCGGACGTCAGAAAACAGCTGAATCATGCCAACTAGTGAATGATTACCTAAATTTTAGGAGTAAACATTTAAACTATTAGCGATGGGCACCTGGTTGCATTTAGAGAGTTGTAGCCGTCCGTTAGTAATAGCGATATCAATTTTTAGAATTTCGAAAACGTGAGCACCCTCGCCTTTGTCACTGAAGAAATTTTGGCTAGATTTTACCAAATTGCCTGCGCTCTCGGAGAGTATGCAGGCAACGCAACCCCTCCAGAGAACGTAACTAGTCGAAATAGCGAAATTAAAATTGATTGAGCCACGGCGGTGAGGGCAATTGCGGTTACGAAATTTAAAAAACTGATTTGGCTATTACTAACGACCATATACAAATCTCTAATCGTCACGAGGTGCCTATCGGTAATAGTTAAATATTTAAGTATTAGAATTTAGTTAATCACTTTAGTAGTTAACAAGATTCACCCGTTATTTGACGTCCGCCTACACTTTTATTACTATGACACAAAAAGCTTCTCTTAACCTAAAAAAACTGTGTTTATAAAAATTTTGCGTCTTCTAAAAAAAATTTCCCGGTATAGCTTTCTACCATATCTACCCAGAACAGAGGCGTTGGTAGATATAGCACCGATGTTTCTCATTTTTGTCGATTAAGTGCTCAGGCTACATTTAAAAGCATGAGGTTCACGTTCTTAAATATTTGGTTTATACAGGAAGGCGTGTTTTATTAAGCCGCTTGCATATACAGCCGTCTGGATTACCTGACGAGACTTTCGTTCCAGTCTTTTGTGTCCTGTTACATTGCGCTGTTCCAAACAGGCGAAATTTTGCACTTTTTTACTCATGAGGCGAGAAAGAAAACAGTCACCGGAACCAAGTAGAGTAGACGAATGTATCTTTCTGTCTTTATATATTTTTTTCATTTGAAATGAATAATATAAGTACTTGATGACTGAAACATAATTGATGACAAAGCAGAAAAGAACTATCACATGCCGCCTAGCCCACGACATTTGAATTTCGAGTCCAGTGGACTAGCAACTGAGCCATGGCGCTGGCTGTCGCGTCTTTTGCTTTCGGAGTATTATTGTTCGGTGTAACGTTACCTTGAGAGTGTTCATTAGCACCACCCTCCTGTATAGCGGCGGACGTAGTACTTGCTAATACATTACCGCGAGTGTCATGTGGAATGTCATCAAATGGTGAGAGCAGAAGCTGATCGTGATCATTCGTATGCTGCCTATGGTATCAAGCTCTCAGAGCTGTGGCCCTCTTTAAGCTATTGAGCAGACAGAAAGAAAATGAGAGGCTTGTAATGTTATAACACGCGTATAGAGGTAGGCAATAGTCACCTAAACCTAGTAGCATAGGGGAATGTTTCTGTATTTATAGTTTTTAATGAAAAATTAATAGTACAATTACTTTATAACTAAAAAATAATTAGTCAGAACCGATGACCTACGAAAGCGTCCGTGTCCTTCAGGAACCAAAACGGACACATAAATATTGGCGCAAAATGTTCAGCATGCGCTTTTCAATGCCGGGCATTGCGAACACTCACTAAAAAAGCGTATGCAAGTAAATATTTTCAGTAAGCACGAACGTGAACAGAACGCGTCGTTTAATAACGTGTTTGTTTGCTGCCATTTCTTTTCTGCCCAGGCGGCGAGAGAGCAAGAGAGAGGGAGAGAAAAATATTTACGTTCCGACCCTGGTCCGAAGTTTAGCTACTCTGCATAGTATTTTCACGCAGGTACTTTGCCTCCTTGCAAGATGTACCCGTTTTTTATTTAGGGCTGTGAAAGTATTTCTCGACTACTATTTGCGTTCTGCCCTTCCAGCCTCTAATTCAACCTAGATGTTATCATTATGAACTGGAACTTTTCCAAGTCTCTTCCCCTAAAACTACGAAATATCGCTTTATGTAGGTTAGACTGGTACTGGTGCTGAACAATTGCTAATATTCAGGAAGGGATTAGTTATTTCAAAACGAGTTTCGCAAGCCATATAACGTTTGATTCCTAATGAAATCACTGAGCAGAGTGCGTATGCCCAATGCTAATTGTGGCTTTGGGCATGCGCACTTCAGGTTCGCATTTGCACTCCGCGAGGGAAAGAATGAGCACTGTATTACAGGTGAGGTTAATCGCTGAGTGAACATCGCACTTCACGCGACCGCATGCGACAAGGCACTTGAACTTCATGATCTGCTCCGAGCGTAACTCACATCGCAGCGCCCACGGCTCCAAGTTCCGGACTCCGCGCACCAGCGTGAGAAGACCGACGCTGCAGTCGGCCGACACTTCGGCTTCCAGGAGCTTCCTCGTCAATGACGGGGACGCCCGATTCATGGCACTGGCGATCCATTCTTTGAGCTTGCTTACATAGCTCACGTTTTGCTGCTCCGTCATTGATGCCGAGGAATCCCCGTCAGACCCACTGCCACCGAGGCAACACGGGAGGCACCCGCAAAGAAGCACCGTCACCACGATTAGAACCACTTTTTGCACACTCATGATGTTGCGAAAACCTCCTAAAACATTTGAAGGGGTGCAAGTTAGCAAAATGACACGAAGGCTGCTTGCAGATACTTAATTAGGCTGATGCATGTCTTACAAAGTTGTCCTCCGCTAAACTAAAATTCAGAAAACTGCCAGCTCGATCGCTAACGCCTGAAGCCCTTCCTAAATGGGAGCACGAGAGAAGGGAATTTCCAAAGAGCGCATCTGCATGGGAGTCCCAGTAGTAGTGTGTGAAGAGATCAGGCGCACGCGTGCGAAAGGCAGCCACTCGCCATTCACCCCTTTTATAAAGCGCGCACTCATGACGCGCGTACGGCACGCCGTTCCAAAAAGGGCCTCTCCCGTAGAAAGACGGAAAGAGCGCAAGTGTGATCGGCTCTTCGCCCTCGCCTTCTTTCTTGGCAGGGACCTTCCGATGGCGTGTGGCGTTGGCATGTTTGGAGCATTCAAAGCGTTGTGTTTCTTTTTTATGTTTCTTTGTTTTGGCCGCTGCCAAGTCGTTTTGGCTGAGTAGTCGTATCTCGACATCCTACAGGCATTGTTTCAACGCGTATGCGTGAAACATACTGCCTGCAGGCTGTCTGACTGCTGCGGGGATTTTTCTCATGGCTGTTTTGCGGAAAGCTTACATTATGACGGCTCGCGCAGTCTTGGCATTTTAAATAATTTGCTCATCCTGTCATCCTAACGGCTTCTTTGTTTTTGTCTTTCCTCGTATGACACACCTTCAGTGCAGTGGCGACTACGCAACATCCTGCTAACCTAGTATGTAACCTTTCGGCGTTAAATTTTTGCCTCTTGTGCAATTACGATAAGCATAGAGTTTCTAAATACTATCTAGAGGGAATGCTAGCCGTTCTGCACTTAATCCGCCAAGGACGCCCAAGGTATGCTGGGAAGACGTGATTTCAGAGTGACATCTGGTGGCTTGATGTCTGTTCAATTGATTGGGTTTCGTGGTTGTTCAGTTTCGTTTTCATTGATGTTTTATGCACCCAGCTACCCACGCAGTTCATTCGAGATCCGAAGCATCCGAAGTCACTTTACTCGAAGTTTGCGGAGAAAAGTGACTGGTGCCTACTGAGCCTGAAGGACGTTTGCCCCATGGTTTGGAGCCATTTACGCAGTAAGCTGGGTTTGTTCAGCGCAAACCTGTGCATTGAAATGCGAAGGAAGGGTACAAAGTCCTTTGTGAATTTAAAACAGAACAGTCTGCTACTGTGACCGCTATATATCACTGTAAAAAAATTGCTCATTTAAGGGTTGTGTTTTGTGTCTATAATTCGCACCCTTGCACCCTCCCAAAAGGGTAAAACTTAGGCTTATCACACCCATAGTAAGGTGGGATCGTTACAGTTGCACCCTTTTTTTCGACTGCTTTAGTTTCATAGATTTTCATTGCTTCAAAAGACTGACATTTTATTTTTCGGTGCACTCTTCGAAGAAAGCTAGCCAATCCTTATGCGAAAAGCTGCTGACGGCGTGTCTAACTTTGCACTACAGTCACGGCATCCCCAACTATAAACATAATTCCGAGATGTGTGTTTCACGGTGTTTCTAAGCTTGTTTGCTGTGGAGTAACATTTGTGAAGTGTGCATCATGGTCACGGCGTTTTTTTTCTGAATATATTCGAAAAAATAACAATAGAGCTTGCCAAAAGATGCTCGCCTTCAGCAAACCCGTTCGCACAGTTACACGATAGTATGATGTGCCACGTATTTTAGCCGAAGGAATATAAACAGGTGTAAGCATAACTGGATTGATTTATACGAAGCTGCACTGAGGTGACAGAGCTTAACACAAAAGGCTCAATACTTTCGTGCCATGACGCGCATCCTTTCTCCAAGTTTAATATGCCATTTCAGCAAGCAACTATTTGGAATCAATAATGCTTAGATCTTCAGCTGAAATAATTTCGTTAAATATCATATTACGGGGGTGCAAATCGCAGTTATAGCTGCTCGCATAAAGGCTGCAGCCGTCACTTAAGGGAAAGCTCAAATAGCTCAGATAATTTAGAAGCACGCTTGATTCAACTACTGCAACTTTGTTCAACAAGTCAAAGAACACCCTTACGCACCCTTGCACTCGAAGGAGCTGCAACACCCTTCTACCCGTGCACTTTTGAAGGGTTTATGGGTGTATTAAAGGTGCTGACGTGCTCAGCGCACCCTTTATAAAAAGACAAGTAAAAATAACGGTGTGGAAAGAGTGCTTGCATTAGCGTTACACCTTTAGGGGTGCGAATTTTTTTACTGTTTTTGCAGATTGGTTGTAGGAATCTCGGAGGCACTGTCTAAAGCGCAAAATATTTCGACAAGTGCCACTTAAGTTAACCGTACCGGTTGTGGATTGCATATGGTTCATTTAAATCTTATTTTTTGCAAAACTTCACAAGTATGCATTCGTAGTCAGTATGTTTGGGGATAACATTAGTCAAGCCAAGCAAAAAACCTCCTATTCCTGGCATTCCCACAGTGGATAGAATTTTAAGGAATTCGCATAAAAAATGCCACCAGCTTTCCGCCTTAGTAATATTTAGAAACAATATAACGATATATTCGTATTTCTGCCCTCCAACTGCCACTGAAAAGTCGAGATCGTGCAGGTAATTCTAGTCTACTACGATTCTTTTTACTCCAAAAACCCGGTTTGTACAGAACTGAAGACTTGGTCACGTCAACATCAACTGCATTAAAGAGGCTCCTTCTAACTCGAACTACGCGTAATGCTAAAGAATTCTAGTTCGAGTTACAGATATTCGACTAATTTTTTCCATAGCCTAATGCTTCTGGGGCGTCTTTAGCATTGCTAAAAAATGCGCACAACTTGTCGGTAAACTGAAAAGTTTGCAGTTATTTTCTCATCCTCACATACTACTTTATGTGGCCATTTATTTTTTATTGTCTACAGAAATACGAAAGCACTTTCGAGCTCTTGTGTACGATATACAGCACCGTAGGTTACCAGTCGCCATTTTATTTTTATTCAACGTTCGCCTCACGATGGTTTCTATCGTAATTAATGTCTAGTTGTAGTAGCTGATCTTTATTCGCTGCACGTCAAACGTATGTGATTAATCATTTTTTCTCTGAGGGGTTTCGTTTCACCAAGCGTATTCTTTACGCACATTTTTGCGCTCCATTTTTGTCTCTGTTTGCTCTCTTCTGCACGGTATATTGTTATTTTCAAAGGTTTTCTTGCATGCATGAATGGTTTGTCTGCGTTTTGTATGTTTATTATGCGTTTGAGTTCGGCCTATGTGAACACCTCTTTAATGCGAAATCATTAATGACTCATCGGCAATGAAACCCAACGTCGGCGTTGACCAGCAGCAGTGGTCCCAAAAATCCCACATGACGTAACCGTGGTATAAAAGAAAAATAAAATTTCCTCCAAAGCTGCTGGGAACGGAACCCAGCACTTTTATGTTGCGAAGCAAGCACGCAATCCATAGGCCACAAAAGCTTGTTGGTTCTCTACGAAAAATTTGAAAAATTAAGGTTGTTTTCCCGAGTTCCTTTTTTATGCTTATTCTGAGTTTTGCCCTATAATTTATAGCAGAATGCTGACTGAAAAGCGATCGGCTTGCTTTGGCTACAAAATTCTCCTAATCCCAGCAAATGAAGCAGCACTGAATTGAATTTGTTTTGCTGTGTTTTTCTCAACTTCGTGAACAACGAAAGAAAATGACGTTCACGAGATAATCATTTTTTTCTTTTGTTCCTTATACCCACTAAAGGTGCCACTGATGTACTAATGTCCCTTCATTTGATCGTCGTAGGGCGCCGATTGCCCGCTTTCAGGTTCCTGTAATTTTTGGTTTTCTGCAAGTAGCACAAGGTCAGGGATTTTTTAGTTAAAGAAACGCGCTGGCTTTGTAGAGTTAGTTGATTGCTGTTTTCCTGCCACCCTTGAAGAACATGTGTAAAAGTGATAAGCGATCAGCTCATACTGAAGGTTTTCTCATTCCAGGGTTTTACGAACCATAGGATTTTTGAAGAGATTCACAATTCGTTTCTTTTGCCAAATTCGCCTGCCTTAAAAACACGCTGGAAATTCAAAAAAAAACTCAGGATGCATAATGCTACTACCCACATCAGACAAATTCAGTTTCACTCGCCTTCTGTCTTTTCGGTTGGGGTCTGTTGAAAGAAAATGAACGGAGTAAAATCTGCGGAAATTTGTAAGGCATTATGTGGCAGTGCACGCTGCGATCAGTGAGTGCCCTGTGAAACCTCAGACATCATCATCAGTCACCTCGGGTGGTAGGCAGCGGTGAAACGCATTTTGCGCTCCTCCAGCTCTGTACACCTCAAAGCCTTTTCAGCGACCCTCATTACTGTTCAGACCATACGATCTCTCTCGACTGCGCTCTGCATTTAATGAGGACGCAGTACTTTGAGGACAACTGACTTAAGTTGTCGCGTGAAAAAATGCCTTATTCTGACTCGGATACACTGGAAAGCCTCACAAAAATAATATTTTCTCATTACAGTTTGCCTTTAATAAGAACTTTTTTCGCGGAATCTTTCCTGGACAGTGATCTACGGACTTGCGTAGTGCACATGAGGCGCGTAATACAGACTTCGTTGGCATGAGTCCCATGTGGCCTTGTGCTCAAAACAATACCCTTTCGGGCAGTTGTTGTGCTATAGATTGCTTCTGATTTCCAAAGGCCCAAAAAGTGCTCAAGTCCAGGAGATGTTATGCGGAGAGCTTGCGTGAACTCTAGGCTTTATTCAGTTGTGGGAAGCTATGCACGTGTTGCTCACCCCCTCCCCACAGAAAAACTAAATATCAACGAAAGAAGGAAATAAATTGAGCTCTTAAGGGCCACTTAAGGCTACCAATTCTTCACTCCAAAGAAAACATCCATTTAATGATCCCTTGAAAAAGGTTTGTTAACGGTGTAATGATGCGAAAGCAAAACAGGACGCACTTTATACGAACTTTCTCTCATAATTTCTTCTTCATAGCAGTGGAAGCGTAACTAAGCAAAAAACTGAATAAATAGGGCGAGGCTCAGATATTTATAACTGCCTTTTCACATTATTATGCACATGCGCTCTTCGTACCTTCAAAAACTCATGAGAAGCGCTCGAGTGGAAAAAGATCCTTGTGACCATCACCGGTTTGTATAGCCCCATATTTTGGGCCTGCGTATAAATGTCTTGCTACACCACCATTAAGGGCCGTAACTTCACGACTGGTTGGGTGCCTCCGTCTACCTCGAGGAAGATGAATGTGGCTGCTGTTGACTGCATATGAATGCGCGTTGATGCGAGTCGTAATAAAAGCGTAAAGAAGCGTGGGTAAGTCCACTTGGCGGAACGCGCAGCTCGACGAGTCGACCCGAGCTGTTTCAGGTGGCGCACGCGGCCTTCTTTCCCTGGTAGCTTCCTGCTTTGCTTTTCGCTGGTTATCGCTTGGCGCCAGTTTGCAGTGAGATAATGAGCATCTGGAATCTTAAATTTGAAAATTACTGCCGCTTAGCCGAAGAGTGCGGCGAGTTATAAGCTCTCTCTGGTTCGCGAAATTATTATCGCAATGACGACGCCAGGCATAAGTATCTGAGGATTGTTTAGAGTGCATAATGATGTCAGATGTGCATGGGCATAGACAGGAGGGCTTTGCTGCGTAGCGCTTTTGTGAGCCACCTTCTGAGAGCGTTGGTCCTCTGTTCAGAACATCGCACGTTTGCGGCATTGGCCTCCCGAACACGTGCACCGTTCCGAACATTATGCGGGAGATCTGCAACGTCGCCACAGGCACTTTTACGGGAGTGTTTGGAAACGTTTACGCAATGGCTCCGTTGACAAAAACATTACGCGCCTAAGTTCGATTAGCATATCTTTCGAAATAGTCGCCTTGCGCAGCAATGCACTCATCCCAGTGTTGTTACCAAAACCGCAAAGCGGACTGGAAGTCATTTTGCGTAATCCCGTCCATAATCTCTTTGCGATTCACGCTGGATCTCTTAAGTGGTACTAAAACGGCGGCCACTCAGCTGCATCCTCATTCGCTTAAAAAAAACGAAGTCATCAGACGCTAAATCTGGAGAGTAAGACGGGTACGGAAGCCATATCGCGCTGTCGTTGACAAGTCACAAACGAGGGGTGCTCAGTGAAAGAGCGCACAATGCGACACGTTGTTAATTCCTTCTCCTAAGGAGTCAGCAGTCGGAGCTCAAACTATAGAGCGACACGCCGCGTGTTTAATTCCGTCTTTAGGAGTGTGTGTACTGACCAATATACCAAGCCATAATTATCTCTACTCCTACGAACCTCCAGCCCAAGTTCCCTGACACGCTCCGCGTTTCCTGGGGTACCGCTACTGTATGGCCTTCCAGATCGGTAGTAATCATCGAGGCGCGATAAGCTCTGAAGCTGCCGGTCTTCTTGAAACATTTCGTAAGGCTCATTGCCCCTTTGTCGGACGTTTACGGAAGCGTAATTAACTTTAATCACCTTAATTAATGGTCAAGTGATCGTGAACCTTCCGTCGTAAGATTCATCACGCGAAGATGCTCCTCTAACAGACGGAGAAGGTAGCGTGTGGCACAAGGCGTGATGCATGCGGACAGATCGACAACGGCTCTACAAAGTTTGAGCATTCTGGAGACATGCTAGCTTAGACTCATGCCGGATTACTGTACGCCAGTCGCGCATCACAGTGGGTCCACCTGGCGCCGCCCCTGCCAATGCGCGTGCGCAAGAGGCGGCTGGTAATCCGGTATATATCGACGGTTTTTCGGGTTGAACGTCCCAAAGCGACTCGGGCTATGAAAGACGCCGTAGTGGAGGGCTCCACGTATTTCGGCCACCTCGACTCTTTTAACGTGCACTGACATCTTACAGCACACGGGCCTCCAGCATTTCGCCTTTATCGAAATGCTACCGCCGCAGGCGGGATTGAACCCACGTCTTTCGGATCAGCAGCCGAGTGCCATAACCAATAAGCCACCACGGCGGCTTGTATATGTCCTCGCTAGTACTCGTCCCCAACGAAAAAAACTCTCAAACTGAGGAAGCTTACCACGCGAAACCAGGGAGAGAAGCCGAGGCAACTAGCGTGAGGCAAAGCAAACAAGTGTGCTCTGTTTGGTGTGTGCAAGTAATGCAGACTACTGTTGCTAGGCCGATTACGATACAGTTTCGTTGCTTACAGGGTAAGTTCACACAAACATCCAATAGGCAGGCGCGAAAATTAGCAATTAATCCTTGACAATTCTACGATGAGTCAATAACGTCAAATATCACATCATTTTTGTTGCAGTAAACTCCGTGCGTCATATCTCGCACGCCAGTTTTGGTTGCTTCAGGCGTTGCTAAGGTTTCACATTATGATTGAACGTCACATGAGGGAGCTTGCTATTGTCTTCCTAGTAGTTGCAAACAATCCGCGAGCTTTATTGCTGGGGTTCCCGGACGCCGGCATACGCATTGATCGCCACATATTGTTTGATCTTTCTTCACGGAGCAAATTGAGGAAATTACTCACATATTTGTCTCTTGGGTACAAGGAGAGCTCACCGACACACTTACCTTTCTTCGGCGTTAGAGCCACGAGACTTTGCCACTCCCTTCTTGAGCAGAAGCAGTGTAGCAACTTCCTTTTTTGTCCTTTTTCCTTCGGTAACCATTTCGTGCGAACTGCGCTGCACTTGTGTTCTACACCGGCACACTTGGAACAGAATTAAAAGAAACCTCACTTGTTTGAGTGCATCCTCTTAAGTGCTACGCTCTCAATAACGTCAGTTATGTCTCTGTCCAAGGAAAGAAAAATCTGCGCAACAAGCACTTTGCATCGCACGAACGTGTCATTGATGCACAGAGACATATTGCACACAAAAGTGAACTGGCGCAAGAAAACGAAGACAGCACATACAAGACCGGACTAGCGCCAACTTTTATTTTGCGAAGTCGCCACGTTTTAACCACATGAAGCAAACACACAAGCAAATGCACTGAGGGGTGACTCGATGATACGATACACCTGCCAAAGAAGTAAACCAGGGAAGCAGAGATTTGCCGCGAAATAAACGTCATTTGAAGTTGGCGCGAGTCCTGTCTTGTTTGCGTTGTCGTCGTCTTCTCGCGCCAGTTCCTTTTTATGCCCATTATGTGTCTTAATACTACCTACTAGTTTTACAATCAATGTACCATGCCATTGACGTGTCAGCAGTCTCCCTCATTTTTCGGGGGTGGATGATGCTACTCGTGCACTAATACTGGTGGGAAAATGGACAATCCAGATTTGTTTTTGACGTCACATCTTTCTGTGTCTTTACCTATAAATAATAACAGTAACAATAACTATATTTATTTGCGTTAGGGTGAGGAAAGAGGCTGATGGAGGAAACGAGGTGAATAAAAAAAATTCCTGAATTGTTTCTACTTTCCCAATGTACACAATCGCTGAATAAGAGGCGGATAGCTCAATTTATAACCAAACAAAATTAAATACAAATGCATCAAAGGTATAAACTTGAAAATAATTTAAGATGTATGTGGTACACGCATGTGCGGCATAGATAAAACTATGCCCTTAGAAAAAGTGGATACGGAAGAATATAAAACGTGGCACACTAAATCATAAATCATTACAGTACGTGGCACCTAGGAGGGAAAAGCTTCACCACGCCACGGTTGGACAAGTATGCGCCCCTTCCATAATGGCATGGGCAGGGGACGATGTCCTCACACTCGAGCTGACGGGCTAACAATTCTTGTCATGCATTTTTTTACAGTTTTTGGGCTGTGCTGATTCGAACTTCCTTTCTTGCTATCTTACATTTTCACTACAGTCCTTTTTTTTCACCTCCCCCCTTCTATCCCAAGCCCAAGGTCTACCAGTCGCATTACGAAGGACAGCTGCTTGCTGCTTGCACCGCCTGCCACCACTCGATCATCAGGATTCGATTACAGACCACTTTTCTTTTTTTATTTTACCTGATACCCTGCGAGGCCAGCCGCCTCGTTTCGCGAAGCACCAAATCAATAAAGACAAACTCGGTTTTTCTGTACCATTTCTGACGCACTATCCAAGAGTTAGATCACCTGACCTCCTAAAAGAGTGATAAGGCCCCGCTAATACCGCGGTGGTACAGTGTGTGATGCAGGTTGATTCTTCCAGCGGCAGCACTAGCACGGCGCCTCCAGTTCAGGTACAAAACTTTCATCGTTTATGAATTTGCCAGAAACTTAACTCGATCAATAACTCGAGCAATATTACTGTGAAAGCTGCATTTATAAAAAACGGTGCAGGTAGTGCGCACAAGTAGTTACAACAATGCGCAGAGTTTGCCCAACATTTGCTTGCAATAAATAAATAAATAATAATTATATATATATATATATATATATATATATATATATATATATATATATATAGAGAGAGAGAGAGAGAGAGAGATAGGTAGGTAGGTAGATATATATTGCGGATTTCGACTTTTGATGCAGGCGAAATTGTAGAGGCCTGTGTACTGTGTGATGTCGGTGCACGTTGAAGAATCCCAGGTGGTCGATATATATATATATATATATATATATATATATATATATATATATATATATATATATATATATATATATATATATATATATATATATATATATATATATATATATATATATATATATATATATGAAGGGAGCTAACAGCCACCGAAACAAAGGTGCATAGGGGAATGTTTTTTTTATGTGTTGTGCTTATCAGTGGGATAGTAGAGTACTTAGTTAATAAATCGCTTAAAGAAAATTACTTATAAAACAGTAGAAAAAACAACCATGCCGCCGGTGGGATCCGGTGCTCTTACCAACTGAGCTACGGCGACGGCTGTCCAATCTGCTGCTCTCGTGGGTATTTATGTTCATTGGGTGTAAGCGAACCTTGAGAGTGTTCACCAGCGCCACCCTCCACCATAGCGGCGGACGTAGCACGTCCTGTAATACCGCGAGTGTGACGTGGAACGTCATCTAACGGCGAGGGCGGAAACTGTGCGAGAGCCTTCTTAAGCTACCAATGGCATCAAGACTGCCAGAACCGAGACCCTCGTTAAGCTATTAGCAGATAAGATAAATGAAATGAGGGGCCCGTTTGACAAACTAATGAAGGGAGCTAACAGCCACCCAAACCAAGGTGGATAGCGGAATGTTTTTTTATGTGTTGAGCTTATCAGTGGGATATTATAGTACTTAGGTTAATAAATCGCTTAAAGAAAATTACTTATAAAACAGCAGAAAAAACAGCCATGCCGCCGGTGGGATCCGAACCCACGACCTCCGAATATCGCGTCCGGTGCTATTACCAACTTAGCTACGGCGACGGCTGTCCAATTTGCTGCTCTCGTGGGTATTTATGTTCATTGGGTGTAAGCGAACCTTGAGAGTGTTCACCAGCGCCACCCTCCACCATAGCGGCGGACGTA
The DNA here is from genome assembly GCF_052857255.1 of Amblyomma americanum. Classification (NCBI taxonomy): domain Eukaryota; kingdom Metazoa; phylum Arthropoda; class Arachnida; order Ixodida; family Ixodidae; genus Amblyomma; species Amblyomma americanum. The sequence goes on along the minus strand of NW_027526491.1, from coordinate 1,001,900 downwards.
GCACGTCCTGTAATACCGCGAGTGTGACGTGAAACGTCATCTAACGGCAAGGGCGGAAACTGTGCGAGAGCCCTCTTAGCTACCTATGGCATCAAGACTGCCAGAACCGAGACCCTCGTTAAGCTATTAGGTGATAAGTTAAATGAAATGAGGGGCCCGTTTGACAAACTTATGAAGGGAGCTAACAGCCACCGAAACCAAAGTGCATAGGGGAATGTTTTTTTATGTGTTGTGCTTATCAGTGGGATATTATAGTACTTGATGCCATAGGTAGTTTAAGAGGGCTCTCGCACAATTTCCGCCCTCGCCGTTAGATGACGTTCCACGTCACACTCGCGGTATTACAGGACGTGCTACGTCCGCCGCTATGGTGGAGGGTGGCGCTGGTGAACACTCTCAAGGTTCGCTTACACCCAATGAACATAAATACCCACGAGAGTAGCAGATTGGACAGCCGTCGCCGTAGCTCAGTTGGTAAGAGCACCGGACGCGATATTCAGTGGTCGTGGGTTCGGATCCCACCGGCGGCATGGTTGCTTTTCTGCTGGTTTATAGTAATTTTATTTAAACCAACTGATTGGCATTAGAAATTAAATAAAAAATATATAAAAACATTCCCCTATGCACCTTGGTTTCGGTGATTGTTGGCTTACTTAATATGTCTGTCAAACGAGCCCCTCATTTCATTTGCCTTGTCTGCTATTAGCTTAACGGGGGAGTTAAGTTGTCGAGCTGTTGCTCAGGGACCGATCGCGCGCGCACCCCGAAGCCGGTGGCTTGGCCCCCTTGGTTGATGTGTGTTAGCTGTTTTGGGGGCTCCTCGAGAAGACGCCATCCAGGCGCCGCCGAAATGGGTTTGTTTTGAGACAAACGCGGCAGATGACGGTAACGACGGTTTACCGGCAGTGAGGAGGCCCGTCCTTGTAAAGTCGCACTCGGCCGCAAGACGCGGCCGACGCGCGGACCCCTGGGGTTTCGAGAGGGGGTCGCGTGTAAATTTATTGCTTTCAACAGCGGGCCGGCCGCGGGACGGGCCGGACGCCTCGGAGCAGGCAGCAGAAGGGGGGAGCGCGACCAGGGCAGTGTGCGTGGTTCGGACTGGGTGTTCGGTTTCCCTGAGCTTCCGCTGGCGTTTTTAGGGATTTTGTGTCTCTGTGCTGTAACCAAGCGGAAATGCGCAACGTCTTCGTGGAATTCGCACTGTGCCCGCGCGACAGCAACAACTTCAGCACCGGCGTGCTATTGGCTCCTTCAGTTTGAACGAAATTCTCCTGATTGGCTCTGAGAAGCGCATTTGCTATTAGTTACAAAAAGGGTCCCCAGAATGCTGGGCAAAGGGATTTAAAGGCGAGTTTTGGGCGCGAACGGGGAGGTTGGAGATCGGAGGGCAGGTCGCCTGTGAGGGCCCGTACAATAAAGAGCTGGTGTCCCGAAGAAGTTGTCCAGTCTGCTCCGCAACGTGTCGCCGGATCACCGAACCATCAGAAGACTTCAAGATCAACACCATCGATCTGTCGATCACTAACATAGATCGATCAGTCACCCATCATTAAAATTAACTGGCGTAGTCGACAGGATGATTCCGGCGGGTTTCTGCGGAGCGGACCCGGACACCGGCATTATGGAACGCCAGCGGAGGGTGACACCCTGGTGAGAGGCCCCGCCGCTGCGGCTGATCATCGCGAGTAGTGGGCGCTGTTTCGGAGGAAGCAAGCGAACTCCTGGTGACGGGCTTCGGAGGCTGGTGGGAGCGAAGAGAGGCGACATCCTGGTACGAAGCCTCTGGAGCTGTTGGAGTCGAAGAGGGGACGGCAGTTGAGGAGAGTCTTGGACGAAGACTGGTGCAAATCTGCGAAGCAACGAGGAGGCAACGAGAGGTCTCCGAGCAAGAGAGTGCTGCAGCCGTTAGAAAGGACGAGGCGGCGTTGGCGGCTGCGGCGAGACAACACCCCTTCGGTGCAGGCGTCCGAGACAGTAAGAGACGCGTCTATAAGAACACTTCCAGGTGACAGCGCAAGGTGACTCTTGAGCCGGTTCGTACCGGCGCCCTGTGCGGTCCAAGCGGGGCACCATCCTTCAGGGTCAACGCGGGACGACAGCGACGGAGGAATCCAGGTGGGCCCTCTTGCTGCTTGCTACGGGTCAATCATGTCGGTCACCACACGGGCGGAATCTCAACGCACAGATGAATCTGGGGGATTGGAATCAGGGGCTGGAAGCCCACAGAACGTATCTAACTTGGAAGAGCAGCACAATCCGTAGGAGGGGCAGGGCAGAGCAGCTACAGGCAGCAGTGACGCTGCCATGCTAGTCGGGGAACGAGAGCTGGAGATAGAGAAGCTGAGAATAGAGGTCGAGTTGAAGCGACTCGAAAATGGAAGCTAGAACCATCGAGGGTGTAGGTCGAGGTGGTAGGACAAAATTAGGGCAGTACGCGGACGATCTGAGGGAAGTCCTCGCACCGACGCCCGAATCAATCTGATGAACTTGTGCCTACATGGTTTAAGACAGCGGAAAGTATGCTCCGGAGCTGTTCAATCCATGATAGCATTTCTGGCCAGGTCATACTTCCTTTTCTAAATGAGAAGAGCCGCACTCTGGTCGCCAACAAGTCGGATGATCGGGTGCTCCCTTATACAGAGATCAGAGAGCTGGTGCTCACCGAGCTGAAACTCACCCCCGAGGAGTCCAAGCGCAGGCTCTATGCCCATCGCAAGGGCAAGGAAAGCTGGGGTCAGTTCGTGACTAAGCTGGAAATTTTGTTGGATTATTACCTGCGTAGCCGGAATGTCGCGACGCTAGAGGATTTGAGCCAGTTGTTGGTGTGGACCGCGCCAAACAGATAATGTCAGACGAGCTGCGCGCATATGTTCTGCAACACGAAACAGGAGAGTGGTTTAAGCCCACGAAGATTGCTCAGCTTGCGGAAAAGTTTGAGGAGAGCACAGTCGTGCACTGCCCGAGAACGATGGACGCGCCGAACGAAGTTTATGGCCCGCCACGAGAGGCAAGCAGCCGGACATGGGGCGGCGAGCAAAGAAACGAACGCCGACCTGCAGAGAAATGCTTTGGCTGCGGGCACTTCGGTCATATGCAGCGGAACTGTCCGCAGACTAGATCAAAGGGAGTGGCTGGTCAGGAATCAGGCGGGGAGCCCCAGCTGTTGTCGAGATTGACAGCGAGGGCCGCATGTGAGCTGGAGGCGTAGACAGAGATCGGGGCAAGAGAGCCGGCTGAGCATGGCTCCAGACTGACTTGGGTGGAGCTGATCTCTGGTGTGCGCCCGTTCAAGGCTTGCCTTGACTCAGGGGCAGATATAACGGTACTGAGGAAGGAGGTTGTCTCTAATAACGTGAAAGTGCAAGGCTCGGGAAGGGTGCGACTGCGCGGTGCGTTCGGCCACACGGTCTCGGCTGATCTCATGTATGTTGCCCTGAGTTTGGTCACGAGAGACGGCAGCTCCAATCCGCAATCATTCGTACTTCGCGCCGTCACTGACGAGCTCGCTGAGGGAGTGGACGCCTTATTGACCCCCGATGTTTTCGAGGGGCTTAGCAGAGTGCAGGAGGACGCAGCGGAGTGGGCTGATAGAATAACAAAGGCAGAGAGCGAAGCCGCGCTTCACGAGGACAGTGAGAGTGCCGCGTCCGTACTAGAGTTCGAACATGGGGTAGCAGCTGACGAAAGCCCAGGAGGCATTCGAGCGATGCAAATCGAGGTAATTCCGCCCGAGGAGGAACCGGCACAGTTGACCGCGTAGTTGCTGACGAACAAAGAACAGATCCATCCCTAGTAGAAGCCTGGGAGCAAGCACGAGCGGGCACACATGACATGCTGGTAGACGCAGGGCTGCTCTTACATCGAGACACAGTGGATGGCAGACCTTGCACGCAGCTAGTCCTTCCGGAGAACCCCCGCCAGGAATTACTTACGTTGGCGCACGACATGCCATGTGAGGGCCACGTTTCGGAAAAGAAAAACTAAGCAGCGCATACGGAGCGCATTTTTCTGGCCGACGCACGCCGCTGATGTTAGAAGGCACTGTCAGACTTGTCACACCTGTCAAATGTTCTCAAACAGGCGTTCCATAGACAGGGTGCCAATAACGCCGGTGACGCGACCAAAGGAACCATTGGATGTTGTGTATATGGACTGCATAGGGCCAATTGAACCGGCTTCGGCACGCGGACATAGGTATGCCCTGTGTGTGATAGACCTGTGCACTCGATGGCCGGAGGTAATACCACTTAGATCACTGACCGCTAGAGCGACCTGCCAGGCGCTGGTGGACACATTCTCACGTTTGGGAATGCCACAGTTGATTTTTTGCGACCAAGGAACTAACTTTACTTCGAGTTTAACTAAAGAGCTAACCGAACACCTCGGGATACAAATGAGGTTCTCCACACCTGACCACCCGCAGAGAAATGGGATAGTGGAACGCTGGAATGGGACGTTTAAGGCGATGCTCAGGCATGTGATACATGAGCATGCACGTGAATGGGACCGATTAATCCTCTTTATGCTCTGGGCCAATCGAGAGGTGCCACACGAGATAACAGGGATGTCCCCATTCGAGATGATGTACGGACGAGTCCCGCAAGGCCCTCTCAATATACTGCAGAGAACTTGGACCGGCAAATGGACACCCCCTACGGGTCTTAATAAGGCAGCCTCGGCATACCTGGTTGAGCTCCGGCGGCGGATAACTGAAGCAGCAGAAAACGTAGACGAGCGGATCAGGCGAGTGCAGCAGGCGTACGCGGAGAAGTACAACATTCGGACCCGAACTAAAGAGTTCAGCGATGGAGAAGAAGTTCTGGTCCTGGAGACAGGACAGCACAGTAAGATGCAACCCAAACTGATAGGCCCAGATAAGGTTAAAGAGAGAAGGCGCCCGGAGAGTTATATCCTCCAGTTCACGGACGGCTCTGAGCGATGGGTGTACGCAAATCGCATCAGGAAATACTATGCGCGTGCGAACCATATCGGGGTGATAGTTGAGTCGGACGGAGAGTTCGGAAACGTAGAAACCTTCCCAGACGCCCGCGGCCGCGAGAACGGCGCTCCTGACGTGTCACAGGACGGTGAACGCCTCACAGACGAGCCGGTGACGCAACTCCGGCAGGTAATAACGCGACATAGGAGAGTCTACTCGGATAGGCCGGGCCGCTGCAAGCTTGGCGAGCACAAGATCAACCTCCTGCCAGGTGCGAAGCCAGCAAAGGCTTACCCGTACAGAGTACCCGTCGCACTCCGATCCGAGGTCGAACGGCAGATCGCAGAATTGATAGAATGGGGCCTTGTGTACCCCGTGGAGAGTAGCTTTGCGCATCCGATCGTCTGTGTGGCGAAAAAGGACGGAACAGTTCACTGTGCATTGGCTATCACCAGCTGAATGCTGAATAGGAGGCAGACAGCTTTCCCATGGGTCATCATCATCATCATCATCAGCCTTACTACAACCACTGCAGGGCAAAGGCCTCTCCCATGTCTCTCCAATTAACCCTATCCTTTGCCAGCTGCATCCACCCTTTGCCTGCAAACTTCTTAATCTCATCCGCCCACCTAACCTTCTGCCGCCCCCTGCTACGCTTACTTTCTCTTGGAACCCACTCCGTTACCCTTAAGGACCAGCGGTTATCTTGCCTTCGCATTACATGCCCTGCCCAAGCCCATTTCTTTCTCTTGATTTCGACTAGGATGTCATTAACCCGTGTTTGTTCCCTCACCCACTCTGCCCGCTTCCGATCTCTTAACGTTACACCTATCATTTATCTTTCCATGGCTCGCTGCGTTGTCCTTAACCTAAGCTGAACTCTTTTCGTTAGCCTCCACGTTTCTGCCCCGTAGGTGAGTACCGGTAACATTATGCTGTTGTACACTTTCCTCTTGAGGGAAATTGGTAAACTGCCACTCATGATCTGCGAGAATTTGCCATATGCGCTCCAGCCCATTCTTATCCTTCTAGTTATCTCCCTCTCATGATCTGGATCAGCTGTCACTACCTGCCCTAAGTAGACGTATTCCGGCACAATTTCTAGGCTCTCGCTGCCAATTGTGAACTGTTGTTCCCTTGCTAGGCTGTTGAACATTACCTTGGTTTTCTGCATGTTAATTTTTAGACCCATCGATCTGCTCTGCCTGTCTAACTCGTTGATCATGATTTTCAGTTCACCTCCTGAGTGACTCAGCAAGGCAATGTCATCAGCAAATCGCAGATTATTTAGGTATTCTCCATTTATTCTTATTCCCAACTGTTCCCAATTCAGGCTTCGAAATACCTCCTGGGTAATACCTGGGAAATACCTCCCATGGGTAATGTAACAGAAATGCTCTACGAGGTAGCCGGGGCTAGATATTTCACTATCCTGGACATGACGCGAGGCTACTGGCAAATAAAAATACACGGCGTTCGCAACACCGAAAGGACTGTTTGCATGGCGGGTAATGCCATATGGGCTGCGCAACTCTGCAGCCACATCTCAGCGGGTTATAAACAAAGTGCTCCAAGGGCACGACAGATATGCCTGCGCTTACATAGACGACTTGGCTGTCTATTCGCATACGTGGGAGCCGCGCCTATTGCATTTGGATAGGGTGTTGGGGACGATTGCAGAGGTCGGCCTTACAGGTAACCTGGCAAAGTGCAAGTTCGCAGAGCCGAGTGTCAGATATTTGGGGCATGTGGAAGGGTCCGGAGCACACTCGCCCGACCCAGAGCACATGCACGCCATTCTGCGGTTAAAACCGCCAACGACGAAAAAGGACCTGCGCAGCGCGCTGGGGCTTTTCAACTATTACAGGGACTACGTCCCATCCTACTCTGAGTTGGTGCGCCTCCTAATTGACCTGACTAGCCGGAGAGTGCCAAACGCGATCCCCTGGAGCGAGGGTGCAGAGTGCGCTTTTAACGCTGTCAAAGCTGAGTTGGCCACGCTGCCCACATTAACTGCGCCAGACTTGAACAAAGGCTTTATCTTGACAACCGATGCGTCAGAGAGGGCAGTCGGAGCATGCTTGGCGCAGAAGTACGAAGGAAAAGAAAGGCCAATCGCATTCTTGAGCAAAAAGCTCACTCCGCAGCAGGATAATACCCCTGTCACACGGGCACTTTCGAACCTCATTGAGCTCTATCTGCATCGAGATTTTCGAGCACGCTCGAAACATCCGGTGCTACACGGACATTTTCAATGCTCATTGAGAAGTTTCCCTCATGTGTGTTAGGTGGCGACAAATGTTCCGCCGAGAGCCATAACATGGCGATGTCCGGCAACACTGTGCAGTCGGGGGCAGCGGCAGCCAAATCCGTAGCCAAATCGGTACAATGCGTATCTGCGCCAGGTTTTTGGTTTTTGTGGCGCACCTCTGCTTCTGTGCGATGCAACCCAAGGGCCCGCAACGCCTCCGCGATTTCTGCATAGACTGCGGCGTTTCTCTTCTGGAGCCGCAAATTATTTAGGCGGTCCTGCCAGCAGTCGATGAGAGCGGCTGTCTCGCGCTCGCTCCACAGTTTCCGCGCCGACGAGCAGGAGGACGCCATCTTTGTTTACACTGACGGCGAAGCTTGGAGCATGGTGTAGAGATTATTTTCAAATGTTTGCATATAAGCAGGCATAGTACCTGAAAAATGTTCTGTATTACATTTTAATCAATCACAACAACAACAATTGTGGTTTGGTTTTGTTAACTTGTGTTTATTTTTATAGCTTCATGAGAGCGAGAGTTCTCGATTGTGCATGGAACCTCAAGCACTCTTGAGGAATCGGCATCGAGTCAAGCAGGATCGAGCTCGATTGCGCTTGAAAATGGCCGTGTGACAACCGTCGATCTTCATTGAGTTCGATGAGCATTGACTCAATGAGGATCGAAAGTGCCCGTGTGACAGGGGTATAAGTGGCCGGCGATTGAGCGAGAGGCCTTTCCGATTGTGTAGCCTTTGGGGCGTCTAGATACTTGGCTGTTCGGTGCGAGCATCAATGTAGTCACTGATCGTAATCCTTTGACGTACCTGACAAGGTCGACGTCATCAAGCGCCCGCCTCACGCGATGGATTCTGGCTCTCCAAAAGTACGATCTGCAGTTCTCTCATATAAAGGGCTCCCTCAACAAATGTGCTGATGCTCTTTCGAGGCTGGATAGCGACGTTTGAAGCTGAAAAAAGGAGAAGGGAGTACCGTTGTTGTAGTATGGTACTCAAGTGCAAGAGCTAACTCAGGTGTGGTAGCGACCGACATGGCGGACTGAGTTCGTGCAGGACAGGGCCCTGCCTTGATGTGTGTTTGCGCGTGATTGACTCTGATTCATTATTCGTCGTTTAGTGTGGCATGTCGGTGAAATTCGCTGCATTGGTATGCTTCAAGTTATACGGTGTTAAGTTGGGACCGCGATTCAATGCGCTGACATATTTCTTCATCGCACTGTACGAATGCCTCGAAAGTGCGTCTTGCAATTTGCGTGTATATGTTTCTACGAAAACTATCGGGACCATTGTGAAGACTTAAGTTGCTTTTGTTAGATGTGGTAGTTGTGTATATTATCGATGTGCTTTTTCCGTATATTTTGGTTCGTACGTCCCTTCGCACTTTTTCATTGTTGTAACGCGCTTTGTGTTGTGCGTACAGCGAGTGTACGCACAATATTCTCGGTAAGGAGGAGTTGTCGAGCTGTTGCTCAGGGACTGATCGCGCGCGCACCCCGAAGCCGGTGGCTTGGCCCTCTTGGTTGATGTGTGTTAGCTGTTTTTGGGGCTCCTCGAGAAGCCGCCATCCAGGTGCCGCGGAAATGGATTTGTTTTGAGACAAACGCGGCAGATGACGGCAACGACGGTTAACCGGCAGTGAGGAGGCCCGTCCTTGTAAAGTCGCACTCGGCCGCAAGACGCGGCCGACGCGCGGACCCCTGGGGTTTCGAGAGGGGGTCGCGTATAAATTTATTGCTTTCAACGGCGGACCGGCCGCGGGACGGGCCGGAAGCCTCGGAGCAGGCAGCGGAAGTGGGGAGCGCAACCAGGGAAGTGTGCGTGGTTCGGACTGGGTGTTCGGTTTCCCTGAGCTTCCGCTGGCGCTTTTAGTGATTTTGTGTCTCTGTGCTGTAACCAAGCGGAAATGCGGAACGTCTTCGTGGAATGCGCGCGGTGCCCGCGCGACAACAACAACGTGAGCACCGGCGTGCTATTGGCTCCTTCAGTTTGAACGAAATTCTGATTGGCTCTGAGAAGCACATTTCCTATTGGTTATAAAAAGGGTCCCCAGAATGCTGGGTGAAGGGATTTAAGGGCGAGTTTTTGGCGCGAACGGGGAGATTGGAGATCGGAGGGCAGGTCGCCTTTGAGTGCCCGTACAATAAAGAGCTGGTGTCCCGAAGAAGTTGTCCAGTCTGTTCCGCAACGTGTCGCCGGATCACCGAACCATCAGAAGACTTCAGGATCAACACCATCGATCTGTCGATCACCAGCATTGATCGATCACTCACCCATCATCAAAATTAACTCGGGGTCTCGGTTCTGGCAGTCTTGATGTCATAGGTAGCATAAGAGGGCTCTCACACAGTATCCGCCCTCGCCGTTAGATGACGTTCTACGTCACACTTGCGGTATTACAGGACGTGCTACGTCCACCGCTATAGACGAGGGTGGCGCTGGGGAACACTCTCATGCTTCGCTTACACGCAAAACATAAATACCCACGAAAGCTACAGATTGGACAGCCGTCGCCGTAGCTCAGTTGGTAAGAGCACCGGACGCGATATTCGGAGGTCGTGGGTTCGGATCCCACCGGCGGCGTGGTTGTTTTTCTGCTGGTTTATAAGTAATTTTTTTAAACCAATTCATTGGCATTAGAAATTAAATACAAACTAAAAAAACAAAAACATTCCCCTATGCACCTTCGTTTCGGTGATTGTTGGCTTCCTTAATATGTTTGTCAAACGAGCCCCTCATTTCATTTGCCTTGTCTGCTATATATATATATATATATATATATATATATATATATATATATATATATATATATATATATATATATATATATATATATATATATATATATATATATATATATATTGCCGCTAATATTTGCAGTGTTTGTCGTTCTTCAAAGCTGCTAGCACGCCACTTTATCGCTTTGTTTGCGATACAAGACGCGACGACCAGATTTATCCCGACTGATCGCATCCAGGGAGAGGTGAATCTACGTTGTTCCAGAATGTTCTAGTAACTTTGAACACTTAACCTCGAAAGTTTGCTATCAGCTTTAAATTGAGCGCGGCCGACAGCGGCGGACATTCTGTTCGGCGACTGCCGAGCACGCTTGTGGCTACACCGCCGCCGAGTGATTCAGTCCATTGTGGGCGCAAGTCAGCCCATATAATGAGATTTGTTTAGACACCATTTCGCAGCCTTTCTGCTCTCCGACTGCAGTTACCACTTCTTGACATCCGGTGTAGGTGCGGGGTGGCCTTCCATGTACCGGACACCCTGTTCAAGTCGTGACATCAGCCCACTGCGCATCACACCGGAGGACAAGCCAACAGTTAACGGAGAAAGCAGACGTCTTCATGGAGACAAGCCTGACTTCAGGACCCTGCCGGACCGCATGCGGCAAAGACAGGGCACTGCTGCTGGCACCACAACCTCGTCAAAGATGTCGACCCCGATCACACTGCAACAGCCGCTGGTGCCGCCACCTTTCAGTGGATCCCTAGGCGAAGACACCGAAAAATTGTTCGACCAATTTGAGCGTGTGGCATCATTCAACAAGTGGGATGATGCGGCAAAAATTGGACACGTATTTTTCTCACTGGAGGTCTCAGCACGTGCGTGGTACGAAAACCACGAGTGTCCCTGCTGACATGGGAGCTATTCAAGAAGGAACTTTTGAAGGTATTCACCAGTGTCGGGAGGAAAGAAAGAGCGAAATACAAAAAAAATACCACGTGACATGTCGTCACCAGTGTCGGGAGGAAAGAAAGAGCCGAACGACTTCTCGAGTCCAGAATCCAGCTTGCAAACGAGCCCGTCCGCGGTTACATTGAAGAGATGAAGCGCCTCTTTCGCCGCGCCTACTCCGAGATGACCGCGGAAAAAAAGTTCAGTTTTTAATGCGTGGCGTAAAAGAACAATTATTTGCCAGCTTCGTCCGCCAGCCGCCAAAAACGGTCAATGAATTCATGCAAGAAGCCTGCACCAATGAGAAGACCCTCGAAGTCCGGGCTCGGCAGTACAACCACCCTTCTGTCTGTACAATCCGTCTGGACACGACGACCACCACCAGCGGCAACTTGCTGGAAGTTATCCGCGAAATTGTCCGAGAGAGCTACGCCGATTACTGCCATCCTCCCCACAGCCACAAGCAGCGACTCTGATGGACGTGGTACGGGAAGAAGTGAAGCAGGCACTTGGCACCCCGACGGCCACAGAACCCCAGGTCAAGACCTACGCCGCTGCAGTAAGGACTGCTATGCCCCAACGACAACCCCCACGTCCTCCTTGAGATGAGCCACTTGTTCCGCAACGCCGCCTCCCAGCTCCCGCCCGCCCAGCCTATGAGCGGCGCTCAAACACCAGGAAATGCGACTCCTGGAGGACTTCTGATAACCGGCCGTTGCGCTTCCATTGCAGTGAGGCCGGCCATAATCTTCGTCACTGCCTGTACCGACGTATCGATCTTCGAGGAGTTGCCGTTGACGCCCCACGACCACGCTTCGGCCAACGTCCGCAGGAAATCGACGAGTATCTGCGTCGAGAGGAGTACACGCCGAACCGCCTTTCGCGCTCACCATCGCCGTCAACCTCGCGCTTTGCGTCGCCACGCCGCAGCAGCGCAGCCGCGGTACGAGGAAGGTCTCCCAGCGCCCGCAGGCGAAGCTAAATACAGCAACCTCTGGAGGTGAGGTTGCTCTTGAGCAAGGCGTCGAAGATCCTCCAACGACCATGCCTCACGAAGACGCCGCCCCCGACACGCCGACACCGCATGCAATTACAACCTCGACCACGAAGCGAACCGCCTTCAAAACGACGCCACTATCGAGAAAAGCTTCGACGACACGTTCTACCCACGATTCCTACACCCGATGAAGCCGTGACCCGACGCTCAGGACGACGTGCAACGCAAGAGCCAGGACGTCTGAGTTAGAAGTAGTTATCGACGGCCGGAAAGTTACCGCTCTATTCGACACAGGAGCCGATTACACGGTGATGAATGGAAAATTCGCTGCTCAGCTGAGGGAAGTCATGACCGCTTGGGATGGCCCACAAATTCCCACCGCAGGGGGCCACCTCATTACGCCATCAAGACGATGCACAACGCGAGTGATTGTCAAAGGACATACCTATCCTGGGACATTCGTTGGGCTACGGCAATGTTCCCGCGAAGTGATCTTGGGAATGGATTTCCATAGTGAGCATCAGGCGATCATCGACCTGCGATCGCAGCTGATCACGGTTTCGACGGACGAGGTCATCTTCTCAATGAGAACTCTGGATAATCACGTTGCCATGAGTGTCCTGGAGGAAGATGTGAGCGCCCCCTCCCGCCCCCCCCCCCCCCCCCACGCCACCGTTCAAGCGTTATCGTGACCGTAGGTGCCACGATAGCCATTAACGCTGAAATCATCATCGAGGGCAACATGCAGTTGCTTCTATACTGTGGAATCAGCATCGCAAGAAGAATCGCACACTTCCGCAACGGCCAGGCCGAAGTACTGCTAACTTGAGCGAAGAATGCCGGCACATTAACATAGGAACGATGATTCCTTTCTTCGACGAAATATCCGACGTACGAGACTCCTTCACCCTCTCCGACCCATCCGCAGAAGATTCGCCTGACCGAGAGCACTCGCCCACTTCCGACGTCAACCCAGTCCTGCCCCGGAACAGACAAGACCAGATCCGCAATCTGCTTCAAAGCTACAGCGAGTGTTTTTCGTTATCACCAATGGTCCGACCAACGCCAATTGCCAAGTATCGCATTATAACCGACGAGCACGCCAGACATCTCCGTCAAAGCCCCTACTGTGCGTCGCCGCGAGAACGACAAGCCATCCGGGACCAAGTGGAAGAAATCCTTCGCGACGTCGTCATCCAGCTTTCAAATGGCCCATGGGCGGCACCGTTTGTTCTAGTTAAAAAGAAAGATGGCGCACTTCGATTCCGCGTTGATTACCGCCGCTTGAACAACATAACAAAGAAAGACGTCTACCCCTTTCCCCGCATTGACGACACACTGGACCGGCTCTGCAACGCCAAGTATTTCTCATCGATGGACCTCAAGAGCGGCTACTGGCAAATTGAGGTCGATGAAAAATATAGCGAGAAGACCGCCTTCATCAATCCGGATGGGCTCTTTGAGTTCAAGGTGATGCCATTGGGTCTCTGTTTCCCACCAGCGACGTGTCAGCGAGTAATGGATAGAGTGCTGGCAAGCCTGAAGTGGCAAATTTGTCTGGTATATTAGATGACGTCGTTGTCATCGCTTCGAACTTTGAAGAGCACCTCAAAAGACTTCGAACAGTACTAGACGCCATCAAGTCTAACCTTCAAGTCTGGCCTAACCTTGAAAGCAGAAGTGCCACGTTGCCTATGAAGAGCTGCTGTTTCTAGGCCACATCGTTAGCAAGGAGGGAGCACGCCAAGACCCGCAGAAAACAGCTGCTGTTGAACAATTTCCACCACCGACCGATAAGAAAGCAGTGCGCAGATTTCCTCGGACTGTGCGTATATTGTCGACAATTTGTGAAAGACTTTTCACGCATCGCCGATCCCCTCACGCAACTCACGAAGGCAGATGTGCCATTTAAATGTGAAGCGCCGCAAGCAGAATCCTTCAAAGAGCTTCAGCGTCGTTTACAGTCTCCACAGATCCTCGCGCATTTTGACCAAAACGCCCATACTGAAGTTCATACCAGCGCAAGCAATGTAGATCTAGGCGCCGTCCTCGTTCAAAAAACCAACGGGCTGGAGAAAGTCATCGCATACGCTAGCCGCTCCCTTTCTAAGGCCGAAACTAACTGTTCGATAACTCAGAAGGAGTGCCTTGCCATCACCTGGGCTACGTCGAAATTCCGCCCCTACCTGTACGGACGACCGTTCAAGGTGGTCAGCGCTCACCACTCGCTCTGCTGACTTGCCAAATTAAAGGACCCCTCTGGCCTCCTCGCTCGATGGAGTCTCCGCCTCCAGGAGCTTCACGACACCGTCGTTTACAAGTTCGGACGCAAGCACTCCGACGCCGATTGCCTCTCAAGAGCCCCTGTACATACACGGCCGCGGGACGATGATGAGGACGCCGTCCTGGGATCCATCAGCCCCAGATCTTTTCTACAGCAGCAACGTTCGCAACCCGACCTAAAACGCCTCATCGAGTTCTTGGAAGGCAAGCTTTCTTGACTCTCCGCCTCATTCAAGCGAGGACTGCCTTTACAGAATGATGTCCTTGTGAAGAACTCCGCAGCGAATAAAACAGCCTTCCTCCTTGTTGTACCTGCTTGTCTCCGCAAAGAAGTTCTACAGGCTTCACACGACGAGCCGACAACTGGACATCACGGGTTTACACGCACCCTCCGCCGCGTTCAAGACAAGTATTACTGGCCCCGACTGTCCGCCGATGTCGCACATTATGTGAAAACCTGCCAAGATTGTCAGCGACGAAAGACCTTCCAGCAGATCGGCATGGACTTGCTTGGCCCTTTCAGAAAGTCAACGTTTGGAAATAAGTGGATCATCATAGCGACCCACTACCTGATCCGCTATGCCGAGGCAAAAGTCCTACCGAACGGAACAGCAGCAGAAGCCGCCAAATTTTTCGTGGAGTGCATTCTTATGCGGCACGGCGCCCCCGATGTGCTCATCGGGGACAGGGGAAGAGCATTCACGGCGGAACTAACGCAAGCCATCCTGCGTTACAGCCGAAGCAGCCACCGGAGGACAACTGGATACCATCCGCAGAAGAAAGGACTGACCGAGCACCTGAACAAAATCATCGCCGATACACTCGCCATGTAGGTAGCTGTCGAACTGAAGACCTGGCGCCATCCTGCCTTACGTCGTCTTCGCCTACAACACCGCTGTGCAGGAGACCACCAAGATGACGCCTTTTAGGCTCATCCATGGCAGGGAAGCCACGACCACGCTAGACGCCATGCTGCCCAACGTTACCGAAGAAGCGAACGTCGACGTCACCAACTACCTTCAACGCGCAGAAGCCCAAAGACTTGCCCGATTACGGACCAAACACCAGCAGTGGACCGGCGCCAGAGGCTACAACCTACGAAGTAGCAGCGAGGAATACAATCCAGGAAACCAAGTCTGGATTTGGACTCCCATTCGCCGCCGTGGATAGAGTGAAAAGCTTTTGCGCCGTTATTTCGGCCCGTACAAGGTTCTTCGTCGGCTAGGTGAACTGGAATATGAAGTCATCCCTGACGCAATGACTGCATCCCAGCGACGCCGCATACCACCAGAAGTTGTCCACGTCGTCCGTCTGATGCCCTATTATGCGCGCTAAAGGACGTTGCATTTCCACACTCTGTGTTTATTTTCGCACGATCCGTTTTGTTCGTTGCTAGCCGCCTTATTTGTTTTTATGCATGGGGTCGATGCTTCTTTGATGAGAGAAAAGTAATGCCGCGAACCTTTACAGTGTTTGTTCATTCTTCAAAGCGGGCGGCCCGCCACTTTATCGCTTTGTTTGCGACGCAAGACGTGGCCAGATTTATCCCGATTGATCGCATCCAGGCAGAAGTGACCCTACGTTGTTCCAGAATGTTCTAGTTACTTTGCACGCTTTATCTAGAAATTTAACTATCAGCTTTAAATTGAACACGGCCGACAGCGGCGGGTATTTAATTCGACGACCGCCGAGCACGCTTGTGGCTACGCCTCCGCTGAGTGATTTAGTCCATTGTGGGCGCAAGTCAGCCCAAATAGAGTTTTGTTTGGACGCCATTTATGAGCCTTTCTGCTCTCCGGCCTGCAGCCACCACTTCGTGGCTATATATATATATATATATATATATATATATATATATATATATATATATATATATATATATATATATATATAAAGTGATTTCTGGCAGCTGATTTGGTCATTATAACATAAAATAACCAAAAATTGAAGCAATATAACAGGATTTAAATCACGACGTCTCGGCTCGAGGACCAGCCCTTTCCTCCAGCCTTGTCCTCCAGCCGAAACGTCGTGAATTAAATCCTGTTATGTTTCTTCAATTTTTGGTGATTTTATAATATATATATATATAAATGGAATAGAGATATAGAGTTGACAAACGGCGGATAAAGTAACGATCGTTATCGTTAATAGTAAAGATCGTTACATCTTCCACCATGTGTGAACTCTCCATCCGGATCCATTCGATCTTCTCCCCCAGCTTATATATATATATATAGGTTTGGTTTTATGGGGGTTTAACGTCCCAAAGCGACTCAGGCTATGAGGGACGCCGTAGTGAAGGCTCCGGAGATTTCGGCCACCTAGGGTTCTTTAACGTGCACTAACATCGCACAGTACACGGGCCTCTAGAATTTCGCCTCCATCGAAATTCGACCGCTGCGGCCGGGATCGAACCCGCGTTTTTCGGGCCGGCAGCCGAGCGCCGTAACCACTCAGCCACCGCGGCGGCTACACACACATATATATATATATATATATATATATATATATATATATATATATATATATATATATATATATATATATATATATATATATATATATATATATATATATATATATATATATATATATATATATAAAGAGTTGAAGTACACTTGAGGAAACTTTTATTTACCAACGGGTTCCAACTGTGGACCGTTTTTCATCAGGGTAAGACACGGTCCACCGTTCGAGACCGTTAGTAAGTAAAAGTTTCTTCAACTCTTCACTTATGTTATCAGCAGTCGCGGAAGTTTTCAAGTTATATATATATATATATATATATATATATATATAAAGCATAACAGCGGCGCCGCGGTGGCTGAGTGGTTATGGCGCTCGGCTGCTCGCCCGAAATACGCGGGTTCGATCCCGGCCGCGGCGGTCGAATTTCGGTGGAGGCGAAATTCTAGAGGCCAGTGTACAGTGTGATATCAGTGCACGTTAAGGAATCCCAGTGGTCGAAATTCCTGGAGGCATTCACTACGGCGTCCCTCATAGTCTCAGTCTTCTTCAGAGTGTTTTTGACGTGAGTCCCTCTCTGAAGAAGACTGGTCCCCAGTTGAAACATCAGTAAAACCTTATGTTTTCTTAAGCCTGCGTCAGTATATTTGAGAAGCAGTCGTTATAGCAGCCTTTGATCTCTAAATCTCTGTAAGGTAAGGAGAACCGTTTTCCTCGACATTCGAGACCTCTTGGTGTTGAGGAGTGCCTTTGAGGGCTGCATTGTGCGGATAAGACGAAAGCCCGTTGCCTTGTTCCTCTTGGCAAAATCATTACTTTTAATCTGCAGGACTGCAACTACAATTATAGGCGTACAAGAAAAAGCAAATTTTCTAGAATTTCTTCCTTCTTTTTCGCTGAGTGTTTCGCTCCGGCAGCAAAACTAACCGACTGAAATAGGTCGCGTTAACTCCGGCCAGTACGGCTCCTCAGTCTCGGCACAGTGACCTTGGGAGTACGGCGTAGAGCTTGAACCATGCTGCGCGGGAAAAAGAAATCAAAGCCAATATCCTAATCATGCCTAGGAAGTCATTAACATAGATCAGCTGATTTATTCTGGCGCGCTGACCCTGAAACATAGCACGCGACAAAAACATCACCCGGAAAGTATTACCACACGTGGCTCATAAAAGAAGCAAACGGAAGGGGAAAACCTACGTTGAAAGTCCGTTCCAAATAAAACAAACTAAGCAGTATCGATTCGCCGCCCAGGCTTTAATACTCTCGGTGGTGGCACTCACAGCGCCAGTTTTCGTTTTCCTTTTAGCTCGCCCGAGCGGACGCGCGTGCCGGGGGGGAGGGGGGGGAGGGGTGGCCTTAAAGGGTCTTGGCCGCCGGAAGGAAAACCTCGTCCGAAAGCCGCTATATTTTTGCCGCAGAGCCGTCGTCCTCCTCTTTGTTAGTCTAGATGCGCGGCGCTTTTATTTGCCACCTCTGCCAGAGGCGCCGCTTTTGCACAGCGCTCCGTAAGACAAAAATGTGTGTGCAGGGGGTGGGAGGACGAGTGTGTTTCCTATCTCGAAGTTGCTTTGGGCGTTTGGCGCGAAGCCAGAAGCGTGGTCCGCACCGAAGTAGACGGCCGCTGTACTTACCAGCCTGCCATTACGCAAAATTGCAGGCGATGAGAGGACTTAGAGCGGGAACAAAAACACCAATTATTGATGCTATCTTTAAGTGCCAGTTAGTAGCAAGAAATGTGTAAAACTGACCGCGAAAAACACTACAGATAGTGAATTATGCACGCGCACAAACCTAGCATTGGTTTCAAAATGGTTTGCTATCGCGAACACTCGGTCTATATGCCCGAAAGCGGAGGAAACTAGATATAAAGAATCGAACGACATTGATGGCAGAAATCACGTTTTCGAGCGTACTACAGAAAGGACATTTCGACAGCACGTTTTTTTTCCCCAGCAATATACAATACCCCGTTCGCGCTCTCAAGAACCGCCATGTATTATTTCTCAGCTGCGCTGGCGTCAACAGATATCTTAGTTTTTACCTGTCAACAATTTCTTCAGGTTATTTATTCTGAGTGCTTCGCTTGGCTGCAGAAAACAGTAATATATTAGGGTGCAAACAGGTGAAAAACGTAGATTCGGCGTCTTACCCGTCATGTTCCTCTTTCCTGCTCACTACTTAGCACGATCTGGCTAGCCCACGCACCGGACTAAGCTTTGCCTCAACGCGGCGCTTTGAAGAATGTTCCAAAATATTTTTTAACTGTATATTCTCTACACTACATGCATGTCTTTGTAAAACCTATCGACGGCTTTGAGCAAATGCTTCTGTAAGTGTAGTAAAATATTATGAAATGGGTCTACAAATAAGGCCACATTTCGCTTTCTTCGCTCCATAGAGCGCTCCTTGATTGCTTTGAACAAGGTTGGCATGTTGTGTACGCGGGTTTTACGTGCGACAACATTCCCACAATGACATGCGGTGAAGACTGCGCGACAACCTATCTGCGTCATTTTGTCGGCTGGATTAAGGTGAATCGAATCAATTCTACGGTGCATGTAAGTCTCCTGTATTGTTTACGAAAAGAAAAGAGAACCATTTAATGGTCAAATACGGCATCTACTACAGGCCACATCACCAACAAAAGGTACTCTAAGTGCTGCATACGCACCACTTTTATATATTAACTAGAGAAGACATAACGTGAAAAGTAATTCAAAAGGTAACGGGGAATGAACCATTGAGCATTGCACGAAACAAAAAAAGCGGGAGGCAGGAAAGATTGAAATTCCTGACCAGCATTTCGACAGGAGGAGCTTTTTCAGGCTTCCCTCCCTCCGGTTGTCCATATTGTGCTGTCAAAATTGCAGTCTTTCCTGCTCTCTGTCTAACGTTGTCGGAACCTAGCGATTTGGAGTGGTTAACAGAAGTCAACTCCACAGTGTGAAATAAAAAAAAAACTGAATTTTAGGCCCGTTCAAGGTTCCTTTACATCGTAGATGGTAAAAATTACCGACGCGTAAAACAACGGCGATGAGATTGTTGAATATTAGGTAACGGAATAGTGCGTTTGGGAACAGCTCGAGAGAAGAAAACATCGCGGCAAGAACCTGCTGCAGCAAGAGAGAGTCAGGGCAAATGATAAGGGGATGTATCGCCGGTAAAAGGCTAGTTTGCATAAAGGATTGCATTACCAACCATACACAAACGCTGAAAAAGTCTGCGCATTCCTTATGACTGTAATTTTTTTTTCTTATGATACCTATCCAGAACCGCAGTGCGTGCAGAAAATGATTTTCCTAGCTGGTGCTAGGCAAATCAAAAACGCAGTAACAACTAACAACGCAGTAGTATTGAACACTGCTAGAATAACAGGGATGGGAGAGGGAGGCAGATTTGCATTTGGTGCCCTATATTTCTTTTGCTACCTTGCAAAGAGTGAAGAGAAAAACGTGTTGGATACGTATTCATACCTGCCTTTCCATATCTTTTATTGCTAATAAGGGCAGGTTGCTAACGCTGCAGTTCCCATTAGAACATATTCGCTAAAATGCCTCGTCGGCATTCGGGAGTGCCTTCAGTGGCTTGCGAATCAGCTTTTGTTAAATCATCGCGTACTCAGCTTTACAAGCTCGTTGTTATGCGGTTATTATATTTAAAATATTCTTTAATACTGTTTTTGTTACAAAGAGCACTTTCCTTCGGCAACATACGTGCCTAAAAACTTTCTAAATTCATATTCTCACATCAATAGATTTTCTGAAGACACTTATTAACAAGTTGCTGAATACATGTGCGGAATGCCCAAGAGCCCAAAGCACTGATAGATGAAAGAGATTTTAGCTGCTTTCCAAAGGAAAAGATTTCGCTTGAATAAGTGCCATGGGCATAACGAAACGACTCATCTTATGCAGAAATAAAATGAGATGTCCAAATGTGAAATGTGAAAACCGCAATAGTCTAAAGGCACAGAAACACTTATTAGTAAGTATTGTACCATTCATACTACTTTGTTTGTTTGAGCCAGAAACTTTTATTTGCACTATCTTTTTCATGTACTGTTCGTCCCTTTGAAGTCTCGGTATATACATATACTTGCGTACGGTCACCGAGCTGTTAGGTGCCTTCAGTGAACTACCATTATTTAGCCAGAGGGTGTAGCCCACACTAAGGTCTTCCTTCTCATTGCATGCTATTCGGACTGCGCGCCACACTACACTGGTAAAGCACGGTAGGTAGGCAGTGTAGCCCATCTAGGCATTTTCCAAGGTGCTGGCTGTTTTCAGTCTCAGTCGGAACTGTTGGTGGAGTGCGCATATTTTTTTCTCTTGAAAAGTAATAATGTACAGCTCTACACAGAGAGGAGAGATGCAACGGTGTCTTATATTGGCTCATCCAGGAATGGGCTTGCAGGCCTTTCGAACAAAGCACTGAGGGGGAACGAAATTGTCCCATGTATCATGGAAGGGGACGTGAACTGTCATATGTAGCTGTGTAGTGGTGTAAGGCAACAAATGGTGCTCTTTTCTGTGCTGTATTTTTTAAAAACTGCTAATGTAATTACAGGAGCAGAACTTCAGTGCATGACTGATTACTAATATTGAAATCAGAATGGTGGGGATAGGAATTATAGTGAATGAAATAAAGTTTTGAGCAATCTAGGAAGAGACCAACAGTTTGCGATTGGCAGCGAGGTATTTGTAGACGCAAGGGAATGCATTTATCCAGGGCAAGTAGTGACAGCAGATCTTGATCATGAGAGGAAAAGATCTAGGGGAATAACAGAAGGGCGGAGTGCATTTCACTGGTACTGTGAGTTCATGAATAGTTGCTCATCAGTATCTCTCAAAAGGGAAGCATAAAATAGTTGTATATTGCCAGTACTCACCTATTGGAGAGAACCTTGGAGGCTGACGAAAAGATTTGAATATAAATTAAGGACAGTGCAGCGAGCTATGGAAAGGACAGTGATAAGGGTAAAGTTAAGAGACAGGAAGAGAGCAGAGTTTATTACCGGACGAAACACGGGTTATTTATACCCCAGTTATGATCAAAATGATGAAATGGGCATGGTCAATTAAAGTAAGGAGGAAAATGTACTCTCGATCGCCGCTTAGGGTAACAGAGTGTATTCCAGGGAAAGTCCAATGCAGCAGGGTGCGATAAAGTCGGGATGGCAGATGACGTAAGGAAGTGCTCGGGGATGGTTCGGACCCGGGATGACGCAGGGCAGGGTTAACTGGAGGTCATTGCCGGCCTTCGTTATGCACTGATAGGAAGGAGCTTGTGGTGCTGCTGCTGATGATGACATTTGCAACTGATGTTTAGTCTAAGTTTTCTTGCCTGTTCCCTGTTTTGTAAATTCAGCAGAGTTACGGTGGATATAACGGTGTATGGAAAAAGATTGACCTTGTTGTCATCTAATAAAGCGTAAGAGGACTTCGTTCAAGTAGGTTATTTTTTCTCCAGGAATCCTCCGGGGGGATGTGAGAATTTGTAACCCTCTACTGTCATATCACGAAACGCTCACACCGCGTCACTGGGTCCATGTAAGGATGCCGAGCGGCTACATCAGCTACCTACGACAGGAATAAGGGGAAGTGAAGGTGCCAAGAAAAGCTAAACCTGCGATGCGTTCCGGTCGTTCTCATTTTATTTCTGGTAAATGTTGCTTCATCGCGATACGGAAACAGAAGACTCGCCTAAGAACTGCGGCCTACGAGATGCAGCATCATGTTGCAACGCTGCCGTCATGGCTACGCGCCGTCTTCCGACACAAGGGCAGCGGAAGGGCGAGGATGAGATACTAATAAGAAGCAACAATTCAGGGAGTTAATCGGAAAGTCGCTGTTATGCGAGGACCATGAACATTACAAAGGGTGCGTGATTTATATCTCTCTACATACTACATAGGTGGCAGATGGAGAACCTGACGCCTTTTTGTTATTTTGCTCCTACCTGTTCGCATCGAATTTTTTTTTTTGGGGGGGGAGAGGGGGCAGATGGAATTTGTAGAGCAAAGCTTACTTGCTTAGCCCATGAATCAGCTAAAGTTGTAATAGTTTTTTTTTTTTGGTTAAGCCACTTAGCGCTGAATTTCGCCATCGAATCTACACTGTCAAGCGTACGAGAAGGCCTAGCCGTGCGCATGCGAAGCTAGGAAATTTGATCTGGCCACCTGTCGCCTCCCCTAAACGTGGAGAGGGCATTTCCCTCTCTCTACTTATCCACCTGCCAATCATGGTAGGTGGTGGCATTGGACGGAACATAACTTGATTCAATCAAATGAAAATAAGGAAGATATTTTAAATCAAATCACTAAGTAATTAAGGTCTTGCGGCTGACTCTTCTAGAGTCCAAGGCAAAATGCAGGGCTGTATGGCCAAACTCAAACTATACAGCTTTCGATGCAAAAGCTTTCACAAAACTTTCGCTCGGTTAACCTGAGGAGCTTATAACGCTATTAACGAAAATTTTACAGTGAATGACGAGGTTTATATCCGCGTAAAGACGAGAGGATATATGCATGAAACGTCGTTTCGTACACGACTCATCTTTGAAGGTGGTTACAGCAGTTCAGCTTAGTTCAATTTATTACCTTAAAGGACCCCTTTTCTCGGGGGTAATATATACATAGAAGAAGTAAAATCGGGAGCATATTTAAACGCTGTTTCGCCATACAAGCAGGCAGCATGAGGATAAAAGCGTTTGTTGCAGAAGTGCATTTTTTGCTCGATGTGGCTATAAGCAAAATGACTGGGTAGCGGAACAGCCGAATGATATAGAGCTCCGCTGTTTTACACATGTCATTTATTTTTGGCACCTCCAGAGAAGGGATGAAATGTTCTGTCACCACCGACGTCAGATTTTTCGTTAGATGTGGACGCTGAAGCAAGAAACACTTCTTGAAACGTCATTCCAGTTTGCTCTACTTTTCCTGTGCTCTGCAAATGCGCTGAAAGCGCAACTAGAGCGTTATCACCCATCGCGTTCATCCCCGGTGAAGACTCTTTTCTGAGCGCTTCTCCACCGCTTGCATGAATTATGGCATCACCAGTAAAGTCAAAGGTGGCAGCTTGTTCGGCTGCAATTCCCAGGAAGAATCCCATTCGACGTGTTCTTCTCGGAGCTGGTTTGCCAAATGTCCAATTTTCTATCTCTGAACGTCACAACGGCGTCCGGAAGTTTGTCTTGCACAGAGTTGTCATTCGGCGCTTCGTCTTTCTCTCTCCCCTCAGTCTTGCGGCGTTGAGGGTCGAAAATCAGCTTGTCCAGGCGTCCTGTCGGCGCCTCACAAAAGATGAACAGAAGGTAACTCAGTAGGTAGCTCCACACAAGCATGCTGAAGAAAAACGAAACCTGCACAAAACACGAAATAAGACGCACATTTAGCTTCATTCAGTCGCTGCGATTTCTCTTCTGCCCCTAAACCAAATTTAACCAATTCCACACGTTAGAACTACTAGGTAGCGTTTCAGAGGCAGTGATATCTGACACACAGTCCTTGGCAGTTAATTTTCGGCTGCAAAAAATAGGCAGCTCTTATGACATCATAGTATATGTAAGGCTGGAGGCGTTCTTAAAAAAGAAAATAAAATAAAAAAAACAACTTATCTAATATTTTCTTCAGAGATAAACTTCTCGACTTGCTTTGAATCTGCAGAACTGGTGAAACGTTTTTTTTTCAGCGTACACAAAAGATGTCGAGACACACAACATGTGTTTATTTCAAAGGCTGCCTGTATTTTTCAAACTTTACAATGACCCGAGAACACGACCATACTTTTTCGTTCTGGGAAGTTCGGATTCCTTACCAAAAGTTTTGCACTTAGTATTGTCTCGGTGTTGTTTTAGGTTTACTGAAGAGAACAAATGCTGATTAGGATACATATATACTATACCGGACAAATAGTGCCTTGAAGATAATGTAAAAATAAATGCTGTGTGGACAAGCAGTAAATAAAGCAATGTCAAAGGGTAAGGCTGTGGCAGGCTTTTACAAGCAAATGCCTATTGTAAAAGTGCGTGATCTGTGAAGAAATTTCATTTTAAACTTTGCGTGTAAACGTACGGTGCCAATTAGCACGTGATGAAACGAGTGAAAAGCCTGACTAGCTAGGGATGCTGTTGTAATTGAGCAGACGCTCTCTTTCCAGAAGATCAGTGTTGGTAGTAGGAGTACAACGCCATGATGCGACACATGGACTATGAGGGATGCCGTAGAGGATAGTTCCGGTTTAATTCAGACCTTAATTCAGTTATTTAACGTATTCACAGCACACGGGCATTTTTGCTCTTGGCTTCCATTTAAATGCGGCCGCCGCGGACGGGATTATATCCCACGACCTTGGGATCAGCAGGTGAACGCCAAAGGTACTGAGCCACCAGGGTGGATTTTTTCAGAAGAGAATTCTTCTACTTTTGCAACCACCATGTTTCCTCAAAGAGCAGGCAGTGAATAAGATCGCTGAACTTGGCGCCTCTAGTGACGCTTAAGGCTTTGAATGTGTAGCGGCGGCCTCTGTCAGCGTGTTTTTAAAGAAATAAATACATAGAGGTATATCTTGTTATCTACTCTACAATTAAGGAATTGAAAGCTTTTTTCCAGGAGACACCTGGCCACGCGAAAGGTACAGTCAGGAATATTTTGGTGGAACGCTGATGATGCCCGACAGGTATACCGCCATTCATGCTAAACGATACGTACGATGCTAAGCAAGCACTTTCAGCCTGATGGCTTCCGCGATCGGCGCGACTCTGCAAAGAATGCAACCTGGCAACGTCGTGTTGTACCTGGAACATATGCCGTCCTCCTTGCGCATTGGGGTCGCAGGGTAGGCACAGGAGATCGAATGCTTGGTGTCTTTTTCTGCACTCGCATCACAATCACTCTGACTCTTGAGTGTCTGCTATTCAATTAATGTAAGTCCTAAATTGAGTCAAGCCGAAAGCTTCAGATTAATTATTTTTCTTTCCAGGGTTTTCGCAAGAACTCTCTTTGCTAGAGCGCTTGGTGCCCTCAGAAGATGTCATTATATTGCGGTAGCAATGAAGATATTTACCCGGTTATGACCGAAGTTTAATTTGTGCTGTTAAGAGATTCGAAGCACAAAACTTGATATTGAGAAAAAAAACTCGTTGAAATTCTTCTGGGCTCTACAGGATTTATTGGGCTCTCCTTGAGTTTCTTGTGGTTCAGTTGGCTTCATTTAGCTCCTTTTATTCAAGTGATTCAAATAAAACTCGGGTATGTGCGGTTTACAAAGTTAGAAAGGACATGACGGATAAGAAGAAAGGCCACCGAAACAGACATTCTCGAGAATGCGCAAATTCATATAAGCTCGCTAACTCATCCGCCTATGTACGAACGAAGAACGCGCCAAGGAGCAGAAAGCACTCAACGATTGAAAATAGCCGCTATGGTACACTACTAAATCTACCGCCAGACATTCCTCTATGGCAGCAACTAATGTATGCGCGATGCAACTGAAGTCGATGCTCGTTGCTTAATTATAGACAAATTTCTACCTTTCTGTTCTCTGCTATAAAACATTTTTTTTTTTAAATTCACTGAGAGTAATACCCATTTTCTTGAAGCGGTAAAGGACTTATTCCTTTATGCAGCATGCTAGACACGCTCCGCGCCCGCATTACATTTCTTAGGATTCGTAGCCGTGTTGCAACTACGTTGCCTGCCAATAGGTGATTGTGCATGCGCGATGCGCATTATTATCTGCATGGTGGCACAGCAATACGGAAACGGTGAGCCGGAAGTACTAGCACGCCCTTCGCAAATGCTCTGAAATGCCTAGAGGGGATTGCTTTTAGGTATAGATATGCGGTGGCCTAAGTAACGATGTCCTTGGCCAGTGTATTTAACCGCTGCACCTTCCAAAGCTTAACGTTTTTGGTCCAGACACTCACCACAGAGAAGTGCGAAAAAAATATCCTCTCCCGGGAGATGTGCAGGCACAGGTGTATGAAGGGTAGATGGATGATGTACACGCCGAAGGCCAGTCTGCTAAGAGGCGTGAAGGCGCTCCATGAGAGGAACTTGTTGAGAAAGCCTAGGGGAACAGACAACATGACTGGTGAAAAGAAGAGAACCATGGAGCACCTTATTAGCAGCAGTGAAAGTTTAGCATTGCCCAACGACATTCTGTGGTCATAAGGAACGAGAACCGTTAGAGTCGTTTGAACGATTCCATGTTTCGTTCAGGCTCTAATGTGTCGAAGGGAGGTTACAGAAGATTTAGACAGGACGCAAGGAGCGGTGCAGACATGACGAGTGTTATTAGCAACATGCGCAATTGATAGTAGCGCTCGTCTCATCTGCATGCAGCTTTCCTTACGTCCTTATCAAGGTCTCGTTTCCCTCCTTTAGACATGTCTCACAAAATGGCCCGAAGCTCTGGCATTCTAAAGGCTAAAGTAAGAGCATGTTTCATTGGGAAACTTGGTAAGCAGAAAGAAGGAGAAAAGAAGCAAGGCAAACCTGATGCTCTAGCAAAAGCCAGAGTGTTGTATGGGTGGTTTAGTGTCCCTAAGCTCCAACAGGGCTACTGGGGACGCCGTAGTGGAGGGATATGGTGCAATTTGCACCACCTAGGGTTTTTGGAGGAGCCCTCAGTGGTCAGCACATGGGCGTTTTTCGAATTTCACCCTCATTACGATGGTGCTTCTGCGGCTGGGATGAGACTCCGCGACAACGTACTGACTAGCAGGGCGCCTCATCCTCCTAGTGACGGCGGTGGGTCTTGACTATAGTCGTAATAGTGCCGGACATTCTCAGGCATTTTGCGCGGCACGTTCAAATGAGGGTTTCATGAATACAACTGCGCCTTAAGCGTTCTACACAGAGCGCTAATTCGAGGCTTAGTTGGGAAACTCTTTCGCAACGTAGCACATGTCTTACTATTCCATCAATAGTTGGGATTTTCTCGTAATTTCAATTTGGTGGTCAAGCTCTTATAGTTGACATGATGGCAGAGTAAACAAAAGCAGCAATCTTTGCTCCACAGTGATATGCGTGATGAAGACCCCGCCAAGCTTGTTGAGGCGTAGCATCACCCAAGGTGCTTTCACTGCGAATATCTAGAAGGGGTAAGGTGTACCATAGCCCCAGTGATAACGAGGTGGCTCAATTGGGATAGTTACGGCAGCCACTACTAAAGGACAGAGTCTCGTGGGCCACGGCAGAAGCTGCGTAGTGCTGGCTGGTGAGCATTGCTGGGCAAGACCCACAGCGAGGCACTAAGAACGAGCTCGTATTACGCATTCCATTTAAATGGCCGCGTCGACGTATCCGTCCTGAGGGAAGTCATTTTGCTGGTATAAAACACTGCCAATCGGAGGAGATTTCGTTGTGAATAATGGAGTTTGGGACACGGCTAAAGAGCGTCGAGGTCAACATAGACGCCAGGAAAACCCGACTTGGCATGCACCCTGATCGCCTAACGGTAGAGTTGCTCTACACCTTGAAAGAATGAATGCACAAATTTCGCTGCATTTTTTGTGCATTTCTTCAATCGTTCACGTCACAGTCATGAATATAAATACGTGTGCGCACAATAGCAATATGGTGTTTACCGCCCTCGTATCTGACCACGTTATAAATTAGGCAGTACTAGACTCGACTTTTTTTCTGCTTTTTTCGGCATATCCTAAGTTTGGGGCTATCCAAAGACAAAAGTATCAGTTTCCTGCAGTCCAGGGCGTAGAAATTTGCTTCACCAGACAGTGAAAATGCCGGACTTTAAGGAAATTATGAAGCCGCTCTGCACGCGGAGCTTCGCTTGAGTGTGAAAACCGCCAAAGAAAAACATTCGCCTAATTGTTGCTATGGGCACACTCACCACACACGCACTGACATATGTCGCAGCGTAGAACGTTGCAAGCCTCTGCCTAAATTAGCCTCGCTCGCCTCAGTGACTATGTATGAGTGCGTGACTCTTTCTATGTATGTGACTTAGCATCGCTGTAAAAGAGTTTGGCCCGTATGAAAGTTCACATAACACTGACACTGACGCTGAATGGCCACTTTGTTACATTTCACGCTGAGATATTTTTACGAAAGGAAGACTTCTGGCGAAACATGGACAATGTCGTGCTCTTCCCCTTCTCTCTATATTTTCACGAGCTCCCTCGCCTGCACCGCAACTTTTTTATTCTCACTGAAGTATTGTGGCATTTCCTATCTGCAGTGTCCATAAAATATGTTTTCACCCCTTAATTCGAGGGATGCTAAACTGTCGTAAATACCTCCTCGTCCCGTGGCACAGGAGAGGGTGATCCAGGCCAAGAAAATGGACCACAAGATCCGGTCGAAGAACGCTGCCGATAGTTTTCCAAACTCCGTGGTGGGGTCTCTGGTGCGGTACCACACCGTCTTCATGAAGATACAGCACATCCCACAGGCGACAGCAATGCACCATGCTGTGGCCTGCAGCACCTGAAGAGATATTGGTTGTGTACAAAATGCATTCCATAAATCAGTAATCTTCTCCCTCTGGATATAATACGGCAACTGCTCTATTCTTTTGAGCATTACAGACTCGTGTTGCATAACCAGGCAACGTGAATACTTCACAATAACGTCTTTCACGGTGAATAATGTCGTTTCAGTCGCTCCTGCAAAACTTGGAATACCATTACTTCATTCCTAAAAATCGCGTCCTCGTGAATACATCTGATACCGATATCTTAAATTAGCCTTGTTTCCCCTTTCGGGTTTCTTCTTTTCATTTTCTTAATCATGTCTATTCAGCAGTCGCATTTATACTTATGGAAGGTGGCATACATGTTACGTAAAAACTCCACACGCATAAAGAATATTCACGGCCGTTTCCTGACATGAACGCAAAGTGGTCAGCCTGCTCGATGCTTCTGCTCACGAAAGTGACATGCACCTGCTTTATTTGATTTATTTTCTCAATAGGCCCCGCAAATGGGGATTTACATGCGCTGTTCACAAAATCTGAAGTCCGAGCGCGGAATTTTCTAAATACTTTTTCGACTACCTTTGCAGGGTAACCTTTGAATCCAATTGCAGTAAAAAATATTCAGGGCCTATGTTCAAAAATTCAAACGTGCTGCCTGTCGAAATGCATATTCAGTGCGGCGGTAATCATTAAAAAAATTTGGCATTGTACGCAACCTTTTTCTTCAAATGACCAGCTTTCAGAACATGCTGTTAATCCAGAAATGGGAGGCTTGTTTTGTATTTTTCTGCGTGACAGCATAAACCAACATTTACGTAACGTCGTATATGGGCGCGACACTCAGCGCACGAATTATCAGCTTCATACCAACACTTCCTGGAAAATTTGCAGCAGCCGAGAACCATTACCTGTGAGACGCGCCGTCCTACTGGATATCGTAAGCGGACAAGTCTTGAGCTAATAGGCGTAGCGACCCCTTGACGACTCAGACTTGTAAGCCTCTACAGCACGTTGAATGAAATTATGTGAAGGTAAACGATATTTCTCTTTTGAAGCCCCTGCTACAGATAGAGCGAAACCGTGTGTGTGCCCATGGTCTACATCAACTAATTCAAGTATCAAACTGATATTCGCGCTTTCAGCTATGCGGCGGTATAGTGACACAGAGAGGTGCGCTGCGTGCGCTGGCGCAGACAACGTTGTGGCAAAAACAGGGCTCTAGAGGAATGCGAGTTCCCGTTGACAGCAATGCAACAGAAACGCGGAGCTGGAGCACAGCCCGCCAGCGCATATTGCGCAAGTTGGCACTGACGGTGAAAAAAAGAGATAAGGCGCATAACTGGCCGTAACACCTGAATCGCACTTTCATATACATGGCGGTGGTGTCCACCCTCAAACCACTGTGGTCTGGCATAGTATTTTGTGCTTCGCAATGCTTAACCGCCAGCCATTCTTATTTTATTTTTAGACAATAGCTTTTCTCGATGCACCTTCTCAATGCTCAACACCGCGTGGCCGGTCCGCTGTCTGAAATGGACCTTCAGTCTAAACAAGGTCGAAATGTGCCTAGATCGAAAAAGAAATAAATCCACCACTGGGAGACGAACCCGCCACGGTGGGAACAGATCAGCTTCAAAGAATGCTGTGCGAGACCACCAGGCGAGCACACCTCCGTGTTGAACTGCACCACACTCTACCGCTGCGCACGCACTGCAGTACGCCGCCTTCGTCAACTCCCATCTGCTCCGTCCGGCGACACTGCCAGCTCATCATCGTCTTCCACCTAGCACAAAATCCGTGCTTTCTCACTGATTCCCCAACCAACATTAGACCCACCCCCGAAATTTTACATTGCCCTATTTGGATCATAGTCGATTTCCAATCATAATTAGGCGCGCCCGACACGATGGCAACCTCCAAATTTGGCCTCGGACATTGCAAAAATGCGATCTCTCGACCTTTGGGTGTAACCGTGGTTAAACAGTGCGTAACATCTTTTAATGAGTTTTGCCTTTGTACCTAAGCTGTTGGTTTTAGCAATGGTTGTATTTTTTATTGCTTGCTTTATTGCTTTCAATCACTTTACCTCAGTTGTGTTATTGTTGCCTTGCCCCTCAACTGGAATGCCTCACGGTGTACTAGCGCTCCTACGCTGGTGAGTTGCGGCTGCTAACGAGTGTGCGGAAGGGCGTAGCCGAATTCGGCTTGAAATGAGTCGACGCGAACTTTACAATCTGTGTCGCCGAATAACTTTTCTCGCGCCATTGCTCTTAATGCTGACATGGAGGAAGGGAAGAAAGTCGAATGACTCGCAGTCGGGTACACTTCAGGTACAAGCGTCAGCCACTCAGTCACTCGTTGCGTCCTCACGTGCCGGAGAGCAGCCGTTGCCTTCGGGTCCAGACGCAGTCATTAACCAAACGCGACATGGACGATTGGTCGCTCGGTCGGTTCAAAAGCGTTCAGCTTTTCATTGTCTTCTTTGGCACACATGAACCGGGGGAGGGAGTCTAGAAAAACTGCAGCGTGCTGCACCTCAGAGCGTTTAGGGTCATTTTAGCGTCATCGATTAACGTGACGTCACTGTCGCTACGGGGCTACTGCGTCTCAAGGTCGACAGGTCAGCGACGGCTGGTTCAGAGAATCGCATCATCGGTCGCTAAGTGTAAGTTTCTTAACGACGTCGCTGTCGATCGCTCTGTAGTGCGGCAACACGTATTTGCGTGACTGCCGAGGCACATGAACCGAAACGACGCTTACACCTAGAGGGGCAGGCATCACAGCGAACCGCACAGGCAGTTAGCGGCGGCCCACGCGCTATACGGACGCAGAGGCTACGTGATGCGGGCAGAATTCCTCGGCCAGAAGGCCGCGCATCACGTGCGTCATGGCACCGCCCCGTAGACCGGAGGAGCGAAGGAGTTGCCCAATCCAGGCGGCCGTGATTGCCGCAATCAAGGAAGCCTGGATGAATGCCGACATGTGAGAGCACGCATACGCGCGTCCCGCACTACATTTCCTCAAGGCCCGTCTAGGCAGCGCTCCTATGCTGTTTGGGCTAGAGCTACTGTATAAGTACCTAGAGGTGCGCGTAGGTCTACCGAGTTGCCGCAGAAAGCTTACAAATTATGAGGGAAAGCCGCAACTCTTAGATGCAGGAGGCTGAATTGGTGCAAATGGTTAGCGCGAGTGCAGGCTCAATCCGGTTGTTTCTGGCTGCCAAACTTCTTTTATTTCAGGTAGATTGTTGTTGCATTCAATGTCACAGCTTGCTAGTGATGCGTCGGCTGCATCAACGCCTTCCTCAATAAGCTACAAGCAAAACTGGAGGGGACACTTAAGCCCCGCCTAGAGGGTATGACGCGATAGCGTAATGGGTTAATTCCCATATACGCAGAAGGTCATCCTCTTCTTTACATTCATAGATCCCTGGGAGTCCTCATACCCCTCCTGACGCAGTGGTGCAGCATTTAAGGGATGCGCCACAGCCCTACAATGGCAGGTGCTACCAGCGGTGGGCCTTATGCGGATCAGGTCGACCTTCCCGAGCGACCAATCATTAATTAAACTGCCCCTTGCCACTGTGGGTAGTTTGCTTACTATCCGGTGAGCAGGTTTTGATGACATTGCAACGTCACGTGACCTAGGTGGCCTACCTGCCTCCTAGGTTGCTCTCTGGGGAGCACCTGCCAGAGCCATGCCCGTGATTTTTCCCTCACAACACCGACGCCGACCACGCCGACACTGGGTTTTCTGGAGTGCAGTGACTTCAAGGCTATCCCGTTAATAAACATTTCACAGCAACCGCTGCTACTGGGTGTGCGGCAACGAGATGCCATGGATTCACGCTTTATCAAGAGTACACAACGTATGAACGGGCCCATGCACACTGGCAAGTCATTTTACTCTAGCGATGGAATTTTTTTTACCGTCTCAATTCAGACACCCTTGCACGTTAAATAGGAGAAAGCTGTAGGGCAGGTAAAGTAAACTGATTTTGTAAAGCGTTGAATTTCAGATGTTTTGAACACTAAAAGAAAAACGCCATGCATGGGGACATTTTCCCATCCAGAAATTCTGGACAAACGCATTTTTTCAAAGAGAAGTTGCTTATGAGCGGAGTTTTTCCTCATATCTTAAGACTGCACCTTAACAATCAATATATCCGCAGATACTTCTTCGGGACCCCTATATATACTTTTCCACTATTTATGGTCAAAAAGACACCCCACTCGTTTTTCATTCAATAATTATAACTACTTTTCCTCGTTTTTTAACGTTCCAGTCTTCACGTTCTCTCTGTTCGGTGGTCTCTGAAGCTACTTGTACATGCCTCTCGACTGCAAGTTCCTCTGGCGACTTCATCAATCGCCCCTTCTCACCCAATCGTCTTCTCGTTCCTCGCTCTTCAGCTGTTTCCGTATCTAGTTTATCTAGGTTATACTGCCTTCGCCGCTCTGCTTTGGCATCTCTCCTAGAGCTCTATATCCATTGGATCGGTTGAATCAGGTTGCGCTCTCTTCTTTTGCGCTGCTGTTCAGCTCACCGTGGACGTCGTTCGGTTTTGTAATCTGTCGAATGACAGGCTTTGTCCATGACGTACAGTTTGCTACGCTACACATTCCTCTGGCGACTTGATCTTTCACCTGCCTCTTCTTTCTGGCATCCGCATGTGCACAAAACCGCGCTTCTCGCTCTTCATCTTCGCACCCTTTCTCCACTCGGTTGCAGCAAGCGCTACGTCCTCCTCCCATTGGCTGCAGCTTGCGCGAAGCTATATAAAGCTTACACGAGCTTACCCGGGTTACTCCGTGGCTTCACTCTCAGACAGGATGGCTTTTTTGCGAGCAATGCATCTTGTGCTAGTGCACAAAACATGCCTCAAACTGCAAATATTTTTTTTTATCAGAAAGAATAAATGCAGCTCTATGAACAGCAATGACAGGACCACTGTAGTTACGAAGTTGTGTTCACCGTGACCGTGCAGGCGGGCGGTCCAGCCGTGATGTTACAGACGCCCTGTACGGGCTTCACGATCGACTCAAAGTGTTCATGTGGTTGTCACAGAGATTGAATAATATTGACAAATAGGAGACCATCTTTCGGTTAGCGTGCATTGGGCTGCAACACAAGACACATCTATAGATGCACACATGTAGCGCCCCAACGGAAGCGGAGGTGAAATCGCATGGGCCTATTCGGCGGGACATCGCAAACTGGCAAATCTACCTCACTCCCTGACCAATTTCAGTGGTGGAATATGCACTGAGAGATTTGTGGGTACTGCTGGGATATAGTGGGTTTACTACGACGTCAGCTTCAACTGACAATCGCGTGAATTTTTCATACTTACAACTGTAAACAACACGAATAACGTTTACGCGCCATCACTCAGATATCGTCTTTATTTCAGCGGCCTCACCTACACTGTGGCCGAGAGTGTACTAAGCAGTTCTGTCGACATCAGCAAAACGTGTAAAGCCACTTACTTTCCGTTTCTTTCTAAGATTTTAAGTGCCGTCCGGCTGAAGACCCTTGAACAGGTCATGTGCTATTATTGTTAGTCGACATTAACGATTACGCAAGTAATCTATTTTCTACTCTTCGTGTGTTCGCTGACAACGGCGCCATGTACCATTGACTTAAAACAGGGACTCCCACCATCTGGAATATGACTTAAAACTTAGAGAAAATTGGCGCGCTAACTGGCTAATGCACTTAAACGTTAATAAAACAACTCTAATCTTATTTCCTCATCGTCAGTCACGTCCTACACCAAACTACAGTATATGTGGCGCCGCAGTATCACACCATCTACTAAAATATCTAAGAATCAGCCTAACACACCATCTCTCTTGTCGCACCACCGACAAGAACGTAACCAAAACAACTAACTGCGTCTTTGATTATGTAAAAAAAACCTCCGACTTGCACCACCTTCTGTTAAACTGTCCGCCTATTTAACTCTAGTCCTTCCTAAACTGGAATATCCATGCTCTATTAAGGACCCCCGACAAACAACCCTTGCCAAACCGCTTGAGTCCGTAAAAATCCGTGTGGTTGAATTACTATATTCTTAATATTCATATCATACAAGCGTTACTGCATTGAACATACCCCCCCCCCCCCCCCACTTCCGCCTCAAGTCTGGAATCCCCTGAGAAAATAACCAGAATTTGCCTTTTCTCCAAGTTCTATTATTCCTCACTGAGTCAATCTGTTATCCCTGCACACTGCCTTTCACTTCGCATGGGCAATCCGAGAGTCGTTCATCCACCTCGAGCATCCACTTCTGCACAACTGAAATCATTATTCATCCTTACTGCAAGAAAATGGAACAGCGTGTCCGCGGAAGCCGTTAGCCATGCTGCCCGTGAGCGCTTCAAGTTATTCATCATAGAAATAATGAAATTACGTATTAGTCCGCTCCTCATGTAATGGCCTGAGCGGGTGCTTTGAAGTACTAACAAACAAACAAAATACACGACTCTATATCAAAATATTGTTCACTTAACTCTCCTTTCAACTATAACGGCCGGGGCAAGGTGACGTCCTGAACTGCCGGTGCCATACACATAAGGTGACAGCGTGTGCGTCGCACGTTTTTTTTTTTTGCATAGTACATGCACTCAGTTAATGTAGCCTGAATCTTGTTATATCCCCACTATTTTATGAGTAAAGTCTGAAGACAGAGACCTCATCCGGGAAATGATCACGGATCGCAGCCCACTGCTCCAGCTAAGCTTTCTCATTATTTCACCTTAGGCATCTTGCTCCTCTTGAAACTGGCAACGGCGAAGAATGTTATACACCCCGTGAAGTAGCACACAGCGTGGTAGAATGGATAGAAGTAGTAGTAGAAATGAGTCTTCAGAAAAGATCTGCAAGAAAGAAGAATATTAAAGCATCCGACATCTGCACCAACGAGCGCAGCTGCACACTTTAGAAAGTCCGCTCTATTGATTACTCATCTTGCACAAAGACCTTTGCATCATTTTCGCAACAACACTGCAACATTCACAAAAAAGAAACCCTGTTGACTGCATGATATCTACTCTGGTTGAAAAGAAATATTGAGTGACAAATGCGCAATCGTCGCCTAGGTATGTACGTACATATTGAACACAAGAACAGTTGTATACTTCCTGTTCGTTTCTTCGTATAACATGGTTGCGCTAAAGGATGATTACGAACTAAATAGCTCATTACAGAAAGACACTCAACGGAGGATAATGTTTGCAGCTAATAAACTGAACCGGTAACACATAGATTTATTTTCAATCTGTTCTACTAAATCGCCACCATTTGCAGCGCCGACAGGCAGATCTTGGAGAAAAGGGCGAGCGGCGGTGTTTTTTCCAACAACAAAGAGCGGGGAAAAATATAGTGTAAATCGACTTGATGGCACCCGCAATACTGGGGCGCCAGCAAGGCTAAAGTTTCCATGTAACGCATACTGCTTGACTAATATATTCGCCGAAATCAACTCATCCCTGCATTGGAAGCACTCCACGAATATGCCAGACATCGAGCTCTCCATGATAGAAAATGGGCATGGCAATTTTTGTGGGCTTATTCACATTGGTGGTAATCAGCCTTTGTTATGTTTTTTTTTCAGCGAGAAACGTAAGCATTTTATTCCATGGTAAGAAATAGCAGATGTATAAAGAAAAATTTTTCGCAAAAGTGTTGAATCTAGCTTTAATAGACCGTTATTCTTTGTGCCTGCGTGGATGACCTTCTCTTAGAGGACACAGGAAAACGCTAGTGATTTATTGCTCTTAACCAAAAATACTTCTCTGCCTCTTTCTGGGTATGTTAACGTTAGTAGGACAACAAAAAACATTAATGGCGGAGAATATTTAATTTTAAAATGAACTCGTGGCATGCAGACCGCGGACTGCTTGCTGTTGCTTTGAAGTGAATGGCGGTGTAGCATAGCCCCTGAGCTCCGCGTAATGAAAACGGTGTTGACGTATGCAGTTTACTTCAGAAATCCGCCGGTGGTGGCCACACGTGTATTTCTTCTTGTTTTTTTTCTGAGGTCTGTTTGCGGTGAGAGTGGTCTCTTTATCGCTGTAATGCCGTAATCTGCCGATAGGAGGCTACCTTCGATAATCTCTCAGTGCCCCCAAGTTAACAGCCACGTTGTCAAGAAGTCCGAAGCGATGTCATATGCGAAGATGCATAAAAGCTTGCATTTGGGTGGTTAGTGTGCGTGTTTTCTTTCACGGCATGCCCCGTCTAAGCGAAGAACCATAATGTTATACGCTCAAAAAACTAGCTTTCCATGAGTCGGTGGCAAAAAGGAGAGCGACCTGAATAGGAATCCATACCCGAAAATCCGTCCACATATCTTTAGTAACCCACGGCTGCGTTGCCGAACACGACCCGAGTTAAACCAGAGGTCGGCGCCATACGCCCACCGCGCTTAAAATAGTTTCCTTTCTGGCCTCCTATCGAGTGTGACAGTGCGTAGATTTATCTTCGGCTAAGCTCGTTGTACCCGTATGCGCTGCGAAACAAAGAAAAACGGGTATACGCGTAGGCGCTGACGCAAGTAGAATGCATCTTGTGGACTTCACGAGTTTTAATCGAATGGTGGCAAAATTTTTAAACGCAACTTCCTCAGAAATAAGTATTTTTTTTTTTTTGGTTGCTGGAGAATCAACTGCATAGCCAGAGAATCAATTTTTACTCAGAACAATTAATGGAGTCGTCCTCAGTGTCCCTTTAAAATTTCGGGACACAGAGCAGTGACATAGAAGCATTTGCTTCAGCCATTGCTCGTTGACTATGCTTGAATTATGCAGTGGCGTGCACTCATTTATTTGTATATTATTAAGAACTCTTTTCAAACTCTTTTGTCCCATATTTGGCCAGAGATGCTGCAGTTTACCACGTCACTTTTGTTCTGCCAATGCAGTCAAGCAACATGGTTACTGGCAGATACCATTGAGGACCACTTGGGATCTGTATTTTTGATTCCCTGATCAATTTATGTGACTAGCCATTCTGCACGAGCATTTCTGAAATACTGCTATCCATTCAGTATGCCTACAGATATGTTTGTGTCACCTTTCACACCAAAAGCAGAACTTTGAGCTTTCAATCCAACACACTGCATGTCATTTTACCAGACAAAACATCACCGCATAAAATGCAACATCAGCAACTACTTCCATCGACATCACCGTGTTGTTGCATCATGGCATTGTAAAGGACATTCCACCCAACAAAAAGTGATTCACCAAAAAGCAATCCTTTTAGAATGCGGACCCAGGGGGATTGTCATGGCCAAGATCCACAGGCTGCCCTCTGCTTGTAAGACACAGCGTATCACATCCTTTGCTCATGCTAAGCCTTTGCAAGGCAATAAATATGTATCCTTGGTGCACACACACCACTGTTCATGAACCGCTCACTGCACACAGCAAAGATATGTTGCACAACACAGCTGCAAGACTGTACAGTTCCTCAATGTTTGGCAGCCAGTTCCGCAGTTTCCTGTTGTCCCTAAAGGGTAACTGATCACTTTAAGACACTGGTGAATTTTAAGGGCTTGAAAAATTTTCGAATGCATTATGGCGCCCGTCCCTGGGTTTCGCGTTGCCATCATCAGCGTTGGTTGTGCGGTCAACCTGGGTCGCATAAGCCTACGGGTGGCTCTGTTTGGAACCGCTGCCTGCCAGTGCAGGGGTGCATCACATGACCACTATTGCTGAATTTCATGTTACACAGTCGTAACCGTCCTGTGAGTTCATGCATGCAAAATTTTTGCATCAGCTTTCCATGTAAGGCGCAAAATTTTTATATGATGAAGTGCGTAGCCAATAACAAAGCCAGATTCATTCTATCAAAGTTTAAACAAACTAAATGCCTGTCTGTGCAATGCATAGAAATTTCACAGCTGTGGACACATTCTCTGCTGCAGTAAGCTATAATGTGCAGCAGCACTCATTCTCGGGTGCTGTGGACGGCACAGATACCATTCCACTATTGCACTACTTTAGGCATCTAATCCGAGTGTAGTTAGGAGGTCATCGATGAGCTTCAACTTCACATTGGCATCTAGAATCTCTGCTGTGCTTCGTGCATTGGCACTGATATAGTAGCGGATGTCGTCTATTACGGTGATGGAATCGGTCTCTTGCCTGAGTTTCACCTCTTTCGCATCCTCTCGGATCGCCTCATGGAATTCTGGAAGTTCAATGACCTGAAATGGAAAAAAATATTGGTCTGTCTCAATGCCGAAGGCAAGTGCAAAATATAATCAAATGCACTTCTCTGGACAGGTTCGTGCTTTAAGCCATTTGACATTACATAAAGAAGCTTTTCTGAGGGAATACAGTAGTTATTTATTGGTAACATGCGAAGGGATGTCTTGCAACTACATCCTGTGTTACAGCGTACAACTACATGTAGTAAGTACATGTGTACTTCTTTATGATACAGCTTTTAACATCTCCAGTTTTCACTTTTACAACATGGGCCGCTGGTTCCACCATGTCTATTAACTACTGTCTAGTGCTGCTTCTGAGACAAAGTGTCTTTGAATTTTAAATTTACTGCTTGAAGCCTGCGGACTACTGCCTTTTAAGTGTTTCCAGTAACAAAAGAGTTTGCAGTGTTGAAGCCATAAAGAAACAAGCAGCACCAGTTGGAAGGAGCATTTATGTTTCCTTATTCACCTCGGCCAAGTGCTTTGCCATGAACTCTATGCACTGGTTCTCCAACCGTGGCAGGCGGAACAGCCGCGATGCCCGCAATGTTCCGCAGATGCTCTCAACATCAAGCAAGCGTGCTATCTGCGCCCCGCACTGCCGCTTCAAGTCTGGCAGCAGGTACACATCAGCAGCACACAGGACGTCCCAGACATTGGTTGCATTCACCTGCCAAGATAAAATTACAATAACATGCACTTGGTGAAAGATTTGGGAAAACCATTAGTAACTGTCTTGACGAGGTCTGCACCATTTCCACAAGACAACATGCAGGTGCAACCTGGACACAACTGTACACACACCCAGGGACAAAATTCAGAAGCACAGGCACGGTGAGAAGTGAATATCATTGATCCCAAGGTACACAGCTCAAAACTAATACTATGCAGAACCTTAACTAGTATGTGTAAACAGTACAGAGTGCCAATGAGTTTGAGGCAGTGCAAAAATTTGATCATTTTTGTTTTTTGCAGTGCTTGCAAAGCAAATACCTTTGTCCCCGAATTCATGCAATGTTCCTTCTCCATAAGCAAGGTGTCCCAATTGTTTCCAGGGATATACGCAAACACAAGGCTTTGTGCTAATGTCTTTGACAGTGTGTCAAGAGATGCAGCTAATGCTAACCATCGGGGTTTATCTGTGCTTAATTATGTAATTAATAAAACAAGTCAGCCAACTTTACTTTATTGATTTAGTAGCCAAGGTCCCAATCAAAATATTGCCACAAACTTTGAGAAAAATCTAAAAGATGAGTTTCCAAAAAGCCAGATTTCACAATTTTTGCACGCCCTCTCCAAAAAAAGAGCAGCTCGCATAGATGAAGGCACACCACAACTGTAGTGGTCTCAAAAATGTGTAAACCAAACACTGGCTAATGACAATGCTTATTGTGAAATTATCTTTTCTTTGTCGCACCTTCAAAATATTTGGGCTTGTGGGGCTGAGCTGAGGGGGTGCCACAAATTGTGAGGGAATCCAATAATAATAAAAAAAAGCTCACCGAAAAGACAAGTCAATTGTGGACTGAAGCCAATTCAAACCCAAAATATAAAATATCCCGGCTGCACACAAAGCGCTTACCCTGTCATCTGAGTTACTGTAAACATGTCGCAGCACGCAGCCAAAGATGTTAGGCGTGACTTGCTGCAATTCGATGACTGGCAGCTGCTGCTGGTCACTGCCTAGCCGACTGGCCTCTGTGAAGTGGTCCTCAATGAGGGCACGGAAGTACTCACTCCGGTTGCACAAAAACACCTGAAATTACACCAGGGTTGTACTCTAATGGGACGGCACTTCTGTCTTTGTGCGATACAGTAGCAGGTGTGCCATTTTTGGTGCAGAAAAACTGAACTTTTTCCGGCAGAAACCCCAAAAGCAATCTATATTTCTCGTAGTTGTGAGAGTTAGGCTCAGAGAAATGCCAGGCTTTCCAGGTTTGTAACGTTATAGCGGCGGCACTTGGCTAAGTGCAAAAAGTCTAGCTTTGCTGAGCTTGTTGCCAGTTAGCAGAGCAGGCTCAATGAGCTATGTTTGCATTTATTTCTCAGCATCTAC
This sequence comes from Amblyomma americanum, assembly GCF_052857255.1. NCBI lineage: Eukaryota > Metazoa > Arthropoda > Arachnida > Ixodida > Ixodidae > Amblyomma > Amblyomma americanum. The sequence goes on along the minus strand of NW_027526491.1, from coordinate 960,545 downwards.
CAGCAAGATTGGCACACAGGATGTAAAAACATGCCATCACCTGTCCAGCTGATTGCAAGGTATGATAGTGAATCTCGGAATTTCCAAATGCTTTCAGAATTGACTGACCATTAAAAAAATTTGTTGCACGTCCCGAATCAGTACAAAGAAATTGAATTACAATTTTTCAGACAGTGAGGCAAGACACAGCAAGATGCTCTGAGACTCCCTGCAAAAAGTGTGACAAGTGAAGGTATGGCATGCCCTTGTTTTACGCATCGCATTCCTGACACAAATGTCGAAGAATGGAACTGCACATTCAGTGCACTAGGCCTGCCTTACTGAAGGGCCGCAAGCGGGGGGAGCCCAGCACCCTTTAGCACTACGTTGGATGTACCTCAAGTATTGAACCATCTTATGTCATGTTTTCAATTCTGTGTCCGCAACGTTTTCTATCTCACATCAATATCACTACTGTGCTAGAAGCCATGCTACAGGAGTGCGCTTGCTATAAGATACAGTTACTCTCAATATTAAGCCAATCATATCCCCTTCAGGAACCAATTTAATCTGCTGAAAGGAAAATTCTTCTTTTGCATAAATAATGATCAGTATACTAAGCAGAAGTGATGTGCAAAAAATGCAAAAATTCATATTTAAGCATATTTTATACGTGTCCACATTTGTGGACACGCTGCCTTAAACCTGATACATGATCGTAAAAACTGCTACATTTACTTGCCTTCTTTAACTGGTCGTTAGACACGAATAAATGTTTAGATGTGAGAATATGCGCTTCAGGGTATTATTCTGTTGGTCGTGAATTATAGAACAGATAAAAACAGCCATTCTGTGACGACAGGCAGAGGAAAATTCGGCACTTCATGCACCGAACGTGGCTTTAGATGTGCAGCCTTCATGTCGGCACCGCTGTGTAATTAACGTGTTCAGAAGGTGGGGCCAATGGTTGCTTCCATCATAAGTAATGCTTCAAGTCCACATGCATCAAAGGGGTCTCGAGTGATCCGAGCACAGGTGGAAAGGGAGAAAGAGATAGCATCTTGCGGCCTGTTTTCCACATGGTTTTTGCAAAAATGAAAAATCATTTTTAAAGGTCATTGTTTGCTCAATTTATGTCAGAGACCTGAAACAAACTGTCCCCTCGCTCTACCAATGTGCTGATTGTTGTTTTGTAGCCTTGGAGCTGAGCGGCCAGCTCTGAACTAATCATGGTGTGAGGGCACGGGTTCTCCTTTTTCATCCCTTCTTGTGTAGTGCTGCCACTTTGTATTTTTCGCCGTGTCAAGTTTCATACAAAATGAAACGATTCTTGCTAAAGACTGCAGTGAAAATTTCAAAGCGATACTGAAAAAATGTTCTGGCCGTCACTGAAAATTGTTGCTTCCTTCGGATTCATGTGTTCTACTATCAAGCACAGGTGGCCTCGGACCCCTTTTTGAATACTAGCAAGGGGCCTAAGACCCTCCTAGACCTCCGTGACTATAAGCATTGGTCATAGCGCGCTGTGTTTGTTGGCAGTGGCTCAGTTAACTGGCGGTTATTTGCGACGACCTGCGGATGTTCATTGCTCGGTCGGCAGCACTTTGGAGGCGCTTCTCCATAGGCTATTTTCATGAAAAACGCTTCTGCGCTGGAGTCATACAACGTTCTCTTTGTAAAAGCATGGTTTTCAATGGCCGTAAACAGTAAGCCTATTTCGTGCCATACGTGCACAAAAAAACAGCGCGTTGTGGGGAGAAAACGCCACTGATATTTTCTGCATTAAGGCGCCATGTCCACATTTGTGGACACGCCACTTCGAACATCTACCGCAGCATTTTTTCATCGTCTATGAGGATGAAAATTGGTGTGCCGTTTCTACATTAACCTATCGACACATTCTGAGCCCTAAATTGCATCATTCGCGATCATTTGTTATGATAGAATGCAAAAAGTACAAGGTATTTACTCGTCCTTCCGACAAATGATGTGAGACACATATTTTCTTTTTTTACAAACATATTTCGCTGTAGCTACAAGAGATGGCACCACAAACTTGACAGGGAGGGTAAAAATCGTAAGAGCGCGTTATTCAAAGAAGGAAATTAGCCTTGCGTTAGGTCGCGTCCACATATGTGGACGCAGCGCCCAAAGGGGATATGATTGTGTTTGCATGATGCACAGGACAACATAACTTAACTGCTTCAACTAATTAGGGAATTTTAACTAACTGCTTGCAGAAATTAAGAGACACATCTAGCAAGCGCATACACTGATATCTCCAAACTAAATACTTAACTCTCTTCCTTCTCAGCTCTCCATGCTCACTGCTCCCACAAAAACCAAACAGATTACAGAACAACCCTATATCTGACTCAATGACTCAAAGTACCATAAGCGGGGCATTACCTAGCCAGTGGCTCTACAACCAGTGCCCCCAAGCTTAAGGTGCGTTTCTATCATGACGCGGAGAAGTACTTCAAAGGTATGCAGCAGGTATGTCTTACCTTGTGGCAAAGAAAGTGTGTACCATCCACGTTAATGCAGATGTCTGCATGGTTATGTTCCTCAGCAGGGAATGCAGCACCGCCAGCAGTGACCTGAGGCATGTAAACATCATTGCTCGTACCTCTACGCAACAAGTAATTCAGACTGGCACAAGCAGATTACTACAAACAGGTTAATTTAAATATATAAAAGTAGGATAATTTTTGACTGAATCTGCTGTGCAACTAACAGCCACATTTTTTTAACAGGTCCCTCAGTCAGGCAATGGTCACCATTGACAAATTATTAAACTTAGAATAAAAATAAAGGTTTTCATTAACACAAAACTAACTACACTGTCATCATGCAAAAAATGAGCAAATGCTATACATCTTGTTGTCAATGGTCTGAAAAGCCTTACCACAGCTCCTGGTTTAACTACATTGCATATATTTTCACCATCTTACCTGAATAACATTTTGACATAAATACAATGACAGGTTTGCTTCTAAGCTCATTGGCAGAAAAAAATTACCTGCTGAAAATGCACAACAAACCCATAATGACACCGACCAAAAAAAAAGATAAAAATGGTGAAGTAACAATTGATGATGAAAGCCTGGAACTTAATACACATACATGATAAGACCTAAAAAATTTTGAGAAGTCCAAGTCATTTTATCTCTCGCATTTGGCCTTGTCAAATTTCTTTCTACGGCTGGTTTGATGTCACAATTACTTTTCTTTGTAATGCAGTGGTGCCAAAGACTTGCTAATGCTACTGAGCAAAGAGCGAGGACAAGATGTGTGTGAACTTTTAAAGGCCTTCGCCATTAGCAACAGCAATAATACTTGTATATGTACCCGAGGGAACTGAATGAAGTAACAGTATTAAAATTCCTGCAGGGATACAACTAAACCCTGCAATAATTTTTACTCTGTCTTTTTGACTTTCACTTTATTTCGCTCCTTAACCTGCAAGGGAAGGCCTGGACTAATGGTACTTAGAAGGCCCAACAAAGGCCTCCACCACCCTTGGTAAAGTGCAGCAACAGTAATGTATTGACCATTAATTAATAACAGAGAAAATAAAAATTCAAAGCAAAAATCACCTATATTCACTGGGTAATATTAATGTTTGAGGGCCGCTAGAGCAAGGGTGATTCTTGCACTTCTATAATATTCAACAAAAGACTTTTCCTACAGCTTGTTCTTGGCGCATGATGGCCTCAGTTGCCTATGTGCCATAAACCACAACACAACACACACAAAAATCACTTCCTGCTGCACTCATTACTCATGAACGTATACTAGAACATATTCAAATCAACAAGTAAGATTTGTGAAAATTTCACCAAAAGGCCTCATAATTAAAAAAAAACCAGCAAACCATTGGCAAAGAGAAACTGTCATCAGCTCAAGCCAGCTCAGACTTATCACGCCCTGCTGAGCTAGCTGTTTCCAGTGGTTGTGTTTCACTGCTGCTTTTTCACTACCCAGTTTTGCATAGCCTGTATATGCACCATAAAAGCCAAGTGAGTGAATGGGCACATGGATGAATGAACAAGTAGAGAGCACAAGTGACCTTACAAAAATTAATAAAAAAAGAAACAGAAAAATAACAAATCAGCCCAGCAGCTTACCCCTGATGCAAGCTCAACGGGCAATGTGGAGAAGTCCCTCTGAAGCTGCTCCCGGTAATGTGTGGGCTCAAGAAGGATGGTCTCACTCTCTGCGCTGACACCACTTCTCTGGCTTCCTGCATGGAAAAAAGAACTTACTTACTACCCAAACAGCACAGGTAATCAGTCCAATATTGGAAATGGATGGTTTCACTCTGCTACTTTGTAGGGCCGGACTTGGCCAATATGGTTCCAATATTGGGCCGATTACCTCTGCTGCTTGGGTAAGTACACTGAGAGTTGTTGCGCAAGGAAAGTGAGCAACTCTAAGCTCCAACACCAAGCCCTAATGCAGAAACACGTCTTCCTTGTGCCATGACTGCATGGTGCTAACTGTGAAAGGGTGAGCACAGTGCTGTGATTCCGCAGTCACTAGTTCATGGACTTATACGTACATCGCGCCAATGCACAAGCCATCACACAGTAATGTGAAATCTATGATGTTCCGAGCAATGCTTCATGAACATACTGTTCAATGCTGTATGTACCAATCAAACCATAAAATTTTCGATATCCCTACTACTCCCAGCAATCTAGGTGAGGTTAGGAAAGCTTAAATCCTCACCTGTTATCGTACCGTTATCAAGAAACATAATCTAAAAACCTCAATGCTTTTGCACCACAACAGTGTGATTGGTGAAATGCACTCAATGCACCACCACTGTGAGTACTTGGCCCATACCGTACGACTCTGTCTTTATTGCAGATTTCAGTCTGCATCTTTACTGAAAAATAATGCTATCGTATAACTGGGCCAGGTCACTGAGCCTAAGATTTCTGCAAATGTCAAGCCCTCTTTTATATGTTCAACTTTAGTTTCAATCAAACTCTCTTTTATACAAAAAAAAATCTGAGGGACACCAGTAGTTCACCTAAATGAAACAACAAGGCTTCACCATGAAGCGTCAGCTGATGGGCCCTATCAGGACCATGCTGACTTATAAAGCCCAATTTTTACAGAAAAGAGAGACACTGAGAGGCACTCTTTACCATGGTGAAGGCTTTACCTTGTCTATGCACCTGACATGCCACTCTAGATGACAGCAATGAAAGAAGTGCCATACACATGCATGCTTGCATGCACACTTGCATGCACACAATCAATGCACAGTCAAAGGTGTTCACATAGGTTAGATTAGGTCTGTGTTCTGAAGCGCACCCCCAAAGCCAAATAATGTCATGCACAGGAAGGCATGCATGCTGTACAGTCCCAGCACAATCTAGAGGAATGCTTGTGATGACACAGAGCAACTCCATGTGAAAATACCATTGTACTTCACACATGAAAGGCACAACAGAGTCCTCAAATGGTCATTTCTAAACAAAGTAGTGGTTAGCACAAGCTATACTCGCTGAACACACTGAAGGAAGGTGCCAACGTGCTTGTCGGGGGCACAAGACATGTGAAAGTCACAGCTGGAGTCATCAGCCATAGTTAAGTCCTACTTCATCCTGCAGGCCTTCACAAAAGGCTGCCCCATGGATGTATGGTTCCCTCAGTGGTAGCTAAAATACAGCACAACTATTAAATGTGAAGATCAATGAAAAATTAATAGAAGATCAAAGCGATTAATGCGACACAGTATGCGTCGAGCAGCATCGACAATCTCATAGTGTGAAGCATCCATGCGCCCATTTTGCTGTCATTTATGTGTTCAGCTAACCTATCTGGCTTCAGAGGCAACGACATGTCCAAACATTCCAAATCACAGCCGTGCTTGAGCGCATGCGCACTCACTCACCCTGATTCAGCACTTCTGCTAAAGCTTCCTTGACATCCGCAATGAGAGAAATGAGCTGGCATCGTGATGCAAGCTCGAGAAAACTCTCAAAATGCTTGGCTTGCATCTCAAGTCGGCCTGCAAGTAATGCAACAACGTATCAGTGCTTACTTAGATACGAGCTCTGGAAACAGCTTTGAATCTGTCAGCAAGAAATGTGCTATAGTGACAAGCAACTGAATAGCAGGGGCTGTGCGCTCAAGTGCACACCCTTTGGCAACACCTCTGCTCTCGCATTACATGATGGTTTTCGATAAGAAGGGAACTCCATTGAAGTAGCCACATTTCTGAAGCTGCCTCCCACTGAACATTAAGCCCACCAGGCCATGTTAAACTTAATTTGTGCACCAAAAGCACAGACCTTTGGGCGAGTTGGTGCATTGCAATCATGTACAAGCGCAAAAAACAAGGACCAGTTGTCCAGTCCTTCTTTGTCCTTGTTTTTTGCGCTTGTACATGATTGCGCAACAAAAGCTGCTTTTGAGCACTTTCATAGGTGCACTAGTCTTTCTGTACTGCAACCAGACCATTTCACTCGGGAGGATGACATGGAAGGGAGGTGATCATAGCTTGGAGCAACAAACACTTCTCTCTGAACACGCTACCGCAGCCACAGTGACAGCTTACGAAGCTATGTTGTATGAAACTGCTTTGCTCCCCTTAGTGGCTTGACAGTGCACTCAAGTATTGTACAATGCTGATGTTCAAGAGAAGCGCATCAGCTCATTAATTTCTATTCTGCATCCAGCTGCATTGTTCAAGCAGTAGCCGTGTGCAGAAAGCTGCAGTGGTCCCAACAGCAATGGCTTCTTGCTATAACCACGGACTTGCCCACATTCCCCATCAGCTCACAACTACTGGCCTGGCTCTACTGCCCTAATAATGACTGAGATAATGATGTTTCAAATGCATACACACAAGAAAATCCTTTTGTGAGCCTGGCTCCCGTGCAGAAAATAGCATAGCGCCTTGCCTTAGTGAAATGCGACCGCTACTCCTTGCATGCTGAGAAAAACTGCATAGCAGTTAATTTAGGCATTTACCCTGACTTCATAACAAGAGGAAAGGCAAGAAGGCAAAATTTTCCTTTTCAGACTAGATAAAATATCAACAAAAGTAAATTATAATAATAAAAACAAACAAGAAAGAGTCGCACACTAAGCCAGCAAAGTCCCTCATAGACTACAATTTACTAATTAGTGGGCAAACTTGCAAGTATTCAACAAAATCATTTTAAAAGGAAGCATTCTAACAGCTTGCGGATAACTGCTTCATGCTTATTGAAAACTATCACTTAATATACCCACCTGTGTACAGATACTGAGTGATGATCCTGAACACAGCACCATCAACCTGAAGAGAACAAAAGAGTGCGCTAGGTACCAGTTGCATGCCAGTGGCATCTAGTAGCTAGGAAGGTAACTGTGTCTACCCATGAGCTGCATCTTTTATAGCATTTTTTATTACATTTTTAGCAAACACACACAATTTAAAGCACACTGAGCTACTCATTTTTCTATCGTTTTCCACAGTGAAGCACACTGATAAAAGCCTGTAATCCATCTTCAGCAAGAGTTTAGAACTCTTCGCCCTGCTCTGTGACCTATGTTTAGGGCAACAAAAATAAAAAGCATGGCTTGCATTCCTTGCCACCAGATGTTACTAGTGCATGACACTATCAGAACAAATGGTTCATTTTAAAGCATAAACTTCCCGATTCTGTACTATGAGGAAAAGCTGCTTTCCTGCACACTAACAGAACAAACAAAAAGAACATTCAATAAAAAGATTACAAGCAACACATGCTTGAGAAGTGCACACATCACAGAATTCAGCCAACATGCCCAAAGTACTTTAGATTAAGCAATACATCAAACCGAAAGAATGATTATCATCGGGCTTCAAAATGTTTTCTCCTCACAAAATGCAAAGAACATGTTTCAGTGCTACTGTTCAGGTAAATAAATTGTCAGCAATATAACGTAGTGCTAAAAGGACCCTGAAATGATCTTGATGATCATATTCTAGCGCAACAAATCTGTAGCATTTTTTTTTGTGAGTATTCGAGTCAAATTTAAAAGCTCTGCATATACCTACAATTTACAATTAATTTTTTTAAAGTCTCAGCTCGCAGCCGATTAGGGCGACATCCCACCATGTGTTCTTAGCCACAGTTCTCCCGCCGACACAGAGCAGGGAATCTGAGCGAGCCTTCTCATTGGGTGTGCCCAAGTGGCGTGGGCAGAACGAGACACACTCCCGACCTGTTTTGTTTATTTATTCATTTTCGTGTGTGTGGAGCCTCGGCACGTACGGGTTGAAGCGGGAGAGGAGGAGCGTCATTTTTAATCGCAGGTATCTTTGGTTTTAACGAAGGTAGCTGTGATAAAGATGAAGTGTGGCAAGTGCGCTGCACGCACTCGCGCGCATGGGGGGAGAGAAGACGACGAAGTAGGAGAATACAGATCGGCTCGACCGTATGCTACGTGTACTGTTTCATTGCTAATTATCATTACAACGATACAACATATTTTGGCGACGAGGATGCTGTTTTGATTCGGGACCTTCACGTGGCCTGCTCACCATCCGTCATGAGCTTTTCTGGGCTTCAGCCACCACCACCCTTCCTGCCGACTCCTGGTCGTCCTGCCCTTCCATGGGAGCAATGGGAGCTGGCGTTCCGGAATTACATGCTGGCCTCTGGTGCCTCTACTCTGGGCGCGGACAGGCGGAAGGCCATCCTGCTGAATTGCCTCGGACTGGAAGGTCAGCGCATTTTTTATACATTGGCGCCGCCGTCGTCCCCTCCAGCGCCTACAGCTGCGGCTTCGCACTCCGGTGACGAGACGCCCCGCCTTGACGAATTTGATGCGGCGATATCCATCCTGTCGGAGCATTACAAATCGTCCGTGAATGTAATCGCCGCACGTCATCGCTTTCGCCGTCGAGTTCAGGCTCCAGGAGAGACAACCGATGAATACGTCGCTGTCCTTCGCAGTCTTGTCGCCGACTGCGGGTTTGGGACCATGGCGGACGATATGATCAGGGACCAGCTGGTGGAGAAGACCTCGAGTTGCCATCTGCGTGAGCGCCTACTCATGGAAGGCTCCTCCTTGACTCTGTCGCGCGCCATGCTCCTTGCTCGACAGTGTGAGCAAGCTTCTCGGGAAGCCAGGGAATTGGCTGAGGAGGACGCTCCAGTACATCGTGTGAGATGCGAGCGTGGATCGAGACAAACACCACCTCAGGCCCATTGCTGCAAGTGCCAAAGTCAACCATCACAACCTGCTGCTGCAATACCAGAGCGCATGTGCTACCGCTGCGGTTCTACAACTCACCTAGCGAACAACCCTGCATGCCGAGCCCGCAACCGCAAGTGTCGTCGGTGCGGCAAGGTGGGCCATTTCGACTCTCTCTACTAGTTGTCCGACCGTCCTGTTCAAGTTCAGCAAGTTGCAGATACTGCTGACACATCGTCGATGCCGGATGGCTCCAGCAGTGCATCTATTCTCAATGTTGAAAGTCAAAAAAACGGAATTTTCGCATCAGTCCTGATTGAAGGCAAGTTCATCCGCTTCCTGATTGACACCGGCTCATCTGTGTCAATTATTTCTGAAGATCTATACCACCGATTCTTCGCTAAATGTTTCCCGCTTAAATCAACTGCAGTTCAACTATTGGACTATTCTAAGTCTCGGATTATAGTCCAAGGGTGTTTTGTTGCCACAGCAAAGTTCCACGACCGTACCGCCTGCATCCTGTTGTACGTTGTCTCGGGAGGCACAACGCTGCTGGGCCTGGATTCCATTGCCGCTCTACAAATGAAGATCAAAGGTGCATCGTTGGAATGTCTTTCCATGACACCGGATACGCCTCTGTTACCTCCTGAGCTACGTCCACACTTCGAACATCTCTTCTCCAAGGAACTCGGAGTTGCTCGTGGCTACGTGCACAAAGTCAGAGTGCAGGATTCCGTTTCTCCTGTTGCTTGCAAGCTCCGACGGCTGCCGTTTGCCATTCGTCAGCAGGTGTCCGAGGAACTCCAGAAGCTTGAAGCTCAAGACATCATTGAACGGGTTTTCATTGAACGGGATTTCACCCATAGTCGTGGCTCGGAAAAAAGATGGCTCCATCCGAATGTGCGTCGATTTGCGTGAGCCGAACAAGACTATTGTGGTCGACAGTTTTCCTTTGCCTCAAACGGAAGAACTTCTACATAGCTTGGCCGGGTCACAGCGTTTTTCGAAGTTGGACCTTGCCTCGGCTTACCATCAAGTACCACTTAGCCCTGAGAGTCGGGAATTGACCACATTCATTACCCATGATGGCCTCTTCCGCTTCAAACGAGTGTGTTTCGGCCTTGCTTCGGCGCCTTCGGCTTTTCAGAAGATGATGCACTTAATTTTAAAAGGGTGCAAAGGTGTCCTCTTCTACATCGACGACATCATAGTCCATGGCACCTCCCGACAGGAGCACCTGACCAACCTTCGTGCTGTTCTCGAGCGCCTGTCCCAAGCTGGACTCAAGCTCAACCACAAATGTGTCTTCGATGTTCCGAAGCTCACTTTCTTGGGGCATGTTGTCAGCGGTGAAGGACTGTTTCCGCTTTCTTCTGCCATCGAGGCGATTACGAAGGCTCCGACTCCATCTAACATCAGCGAGCTTCGCTCCCTCCTTGGACTTGCGGGTTTCTACTCCAAGTTTATCCCGCATTACTCCGACGTCGTTGAGCCTATGCGCGCCCTAATTCGAGGCAGCGACTCCGCCTTCACTTGGACTGCTGCTGCGGATTCAAGCTTCAAACTACTGAAGTCCATGTTGACGTCATGTGACGTGTTGCATTTTTTTGATCCTGCCCTTCCCGTGGTCTTAACGACTGACGCTTCCGGATATGGCCTTGGGGCAGTGCTTCAGCAAGACAACGGCCATTCCCTGCAAACTGTTGCGTTTGCCTCCCGTACCTTGACACCCCAAGAAAGAAAGTACTCTGTTGGTGAACGTGAGGCCCTAGCTTGCGTTTGGGCGTGCGAACGGTGGCACGTGTATTTGTGGGGCCGGCCTTTTGTTCTACGCACCGACCACAGTGCACTTGTCATTTTGCTGTCGACGAAAGGAACGGGCCATCGGCCGTTGCGAATTTCACGTTGGTCGGCTCGCCTGTTGTGCTACAACTACGCTGTAGAGTACCGCAAAGGCAATGACAACTCTGTTGTGGATGCTCTGTCTCGCCTTCCCTTACCGACCACATCGTGCAGTGAGCCCAGTGAGTTCGACGCCAGTGACGACGACTTCGTCTGCCTGCTATCGCCAGCCGTGACTCTACAAGAGCTTCAAGAGGCAACCATCAGCGACGCGGCAGTTGCTCAAGCCATTCAGTTTACATCGGCGACATGGCCGGACAAGAAATCCCTATCGGAGAACCTTAGGCCATACTATCTCCTGCGCTCGGAGCTGTCCGTCGTGCAAGGCGTCTTGTACCGAGGTGACAGGCTCGTCGTTCCCGAAAGTTTGCGACGACGCCTCATGGACATCGCGCACGAGTCACACCCCGGGATCAGCCGCACGAAAAGTCGACTGCGAGAGCTCTACTGGTGGCCGCGAATGGACGAGCACGTCGAAGAAATGGTACGGACATGCGTCGTGTGCCAGTCCTGTGACAAATCGGCTCGTCCGGTGGCAGCTCCTCTGCAACCTGTCGCCTTCCCAGAGAAACCTTGGGATAAGGTTGCCATTGATATCGTGGGGCCTTTCGACCAAGCTCCCAGTGGCTGCCGCTTCGCGATTACTCTCATGGATTATTACAGTAAGTGGCCAGAAGTTGTCTTCGCTGATGCCATCACAACTCAAACCGTTCAAGAATTCCTGCTTGGCCTCTTCGCTCGTGAGGGTTACCCTCAAGAGATTGTCTCTGACCACGGACCTCAATTTTCATCGATGGCCATGCAAACTTTCCTCCGCGAACGGGGGATACGCCATTGCTACTCTTCAGTGTACCATCCCCAAGCTAATGGACTCGTTGAACGATTCAATCGAGTGCTTAAGTCCTACATTCAGCTAGCTCTGTGCGAGCGACGCGACCTACGTACAGCGATTGTGGACTACCTCGGTGTCTACCGCTGTACGCCCCATGCCACGACAGGAATTGCACCAGCTGTCCTACTTCATGGCCGGTTGCCCCGCACAAGACTTAACGTCGTAGGACTGCCGGATCAGTCCTTCTCAATGGATCCGACAAAAGCGCTTAAGCTTTTGCGGCAGAGGCTTGACGAGAAACAAGCGCAATACAAGCTTTATGCGGACCAGCGGAGTGGCGCACAGTGTCGTGACTTTCAGATTGGCCAGTACGTGCGTGTCCGCAAACCAAATGTGCGAGGCAAACTGTCAGCTCGGTTTTCGGAGCCTCGGAAGGTTGTGGAGCAGCGTGGACCTGCATCTTATCTGCTGGATGATGGGCGAGTGTGGCACTCGTCCAAGTTTTCTGCGGTTCACCCAGAAGTAGTTCAGCAGCAACTGTCCTCCTCAGCTCCAGCGGCCTTTTTCGCTGATATTTCGCCGCCTATCGACGGCAACCGAATGCCGCCGCCCAGTCCACAGTCCGGAACCGTGGTCCAGGGTCCTTCTTCGGACGCGCCTTCAATCCATATGATGCCAGCCGTTCCGCCTGCTCCGGAATCGGCAGCCGCTCCTCAACCCTTGTGTAGTAAATCCGCAGCGGCAACTGCGGCTTCACCTCCTGCGCCGCCTCGCCGAAGTACTCGCAAAAAGAAGCGGCCCGCATGGTTCAAAGACTATGACATCCGCTAGACATTTAGTTTTTTTTAAGTGCGGCGGAAATGTGATAAAGATGAAGTGTGGCAAGTGCGCTGCACGCACTCGCGCGCATGGGGGGAGAGAAGACGACGAAGTAGGAGAATACAGATCGGCTCGACCGTATGCTACGTGTACTGTTTCATTGCTAATTATCATTACTACGATACAACAGTAGCTTAAAAATTTTTCTGTTGCGATGACGAATGATAAAATACCGACTGCTCTTCCATATTAAATATTGTTGCATGGCCCCTTTAACATGCACGGGAAGTAGTTTGTGGCAAATGTAGACGAAATGGTGACCTGTGATTGAAACCAGGGGTGTGCCGCAGTGACTGGGGCCCCAAAAATTGGCACATACTAACCACATAGCTGCAGAGGACAAATACTTAGTATAAACGACGTTACGAAAGAATGGCAAGTTGTTGCAGGCAGCATTACGGCACACTTACTGCATGGTGAGTAACTGGAATCAGCTGCCGTCCTGCCCACTTGTCAAGCAGTGAACGGCGGAAAAAGTCACAGCGTGCCGCCAACACACAGCGGTGAGCAGGAATTATTTCCCCTTGTACACTGAATGATACATCACAGTGCTGACTGTCCTCCAAGCACCTGCAAGCATGAAATTTTCATTGTAGACTGGATTTTTTTTATTGTAAAGAACTTCCAGGAGAACAAAGGGCCATGCTACCCTTTTTGAGACCAACTCTACACGTCAGTTGGTCTACTCTCTCTCGTCACCATGCCTTCCCAAGACAACGCAGTGCACCCACAATACTTGGTGTTTTCATTTTCAAAGAACTGTTTTGGCAGTTTCACTTTCAATGCATGCTAACTTCGTGAACTTGCAAGGCTGTAAACAGAAAATTGGCAGTGGCCGCAGAGCCTGTTGACGTCTAGTATTTCAGTACCATATGCAGCTGTCAGGTATGGTGACAGGGAATCTAGAAGAAAAAAAAATGTCCTCCAGCAGATTTCCACTCAAACCCTGCCACCTTTCTCCACCTTACAGTTGCTCACTCGAACCATGCTGCACACTGTGCCACCAGTAACAAATAAAGAGGGTTAGAGAGGACAATTAAAGTTGGCCTAGGTTAATCGGTCAGCACTTTTTTTTTATTATTATTGCGCAAATATGCCCTTCGGCATAGGAGAGTTATATGTGCATAGGAGAGTTATATGTACTTGTGCAAGGCGGTGTCGGCTATAAATGCCAACAAGGCCCGGTATTGGGGTCCATTAGTCCAGATCCGAGTGTCTGGTGGCCGGCTGTGGTGGTAACCCTGAATACCGAGGTATTGCTTGCGTGCCTCCCGAAGTCCGGCGCAAGTTAGTATGAAGCGAGCAAACGTCACCTCTGTAGCAGAAGCGGGGCAGAAGGGGTAAAAAAAAGTCAAATAGCTACTTGCACATAAATGAGATTTTTTTTTTTTACTAGAACTATTACTCATGCAGCTTTAGCACGAAATCAAATACTAAGCAATGCAAGACCATCAACCATAATGCCACCACTGCCAAGCTTTAATTGCAGCAGTGAAACAAAAATGTTGCGGCTTTAGCTCCAAATTTTGCAGCAATGAGAGCATCTTTTGCTTTCAAACAAACACCAACAGAGCCATGAGAACTGAAACTATTGGCTGTCAGTAGAACAAGACCTTGACGGATTTGTGTTCAGAGTCTTTTAAATGATGCTTGCATTGCTGTTACAACTTTCAACTGACCCACAAAAGCATTCCAGCGGTACGTTTAAAGCTAATGTTGGCAGCTGGAACATTCATTCAGATGTACTGTGTTTGTCACACCAAAGAGACCACAGCAGCAGAAGCAGGGCACCATCAGTGACTGTACAATGTACCATGTAAGTCAGTATGTGGATGTGAAAGTATATCAAAATAAGTAAGAAAACAGATCTTAGGTTTCATCTGAACTCCTGCAAGTTGATGTTCTGCAAAGTCATGCACTTTGGTATACGTAACTGAAAGCAGAAAAAACTGCACAAAAAACTGACAGACTGCACAAAAAACTGATGATAGCCGGTAATGCGAAATTTGAGCGCAGCTGTTCGCGCGACACCTGCCATCGCTGACAGGTGGCATGTTATGCTTTTAACCACTCTCCGGCATCTTCCCGTGGCAGTCACCTTCCAGGTGGCGCTTCGCTCTGCTACTTGGATGTTGGACCAGATGTTCAAGCAAGGTTAGAAATCAAACAACAGCCGTACCCATCCATCCATGGACAACCGGTTACGCCGACAACACCAACGCCGACACGGAATGTAGGAACGGGTGCCTAGGAGCTGCGTTCTAAAATTGAGTAAGAGCAAGCTCGTGGTGTAGGTAGGAAAAGTGTGTGGTATACCTCTTTCCGAAACCAACAGAAGACCCAGTACATTAGGCATACCAGTAAGCTAGTACATAATGTGTGACATTCACTGATATGGCAGTGACAGCAATAGCCACAATATTGAATTTTCTGTCCTCATCGCAACGTCATTGAAATCATACTGATGGGGACTCTCCTGCAGTGCACCTCGATAACTAGCTGACATGAAACTCATTGTAAGGACCAGCATACAGTGCCTTGTCCTGCCAGCTTGCTCGTTAGCATGCTCAGAACGGAAAGCGAGTAAAACAGGGGCCGGTCACGAGCAGACATAAGGCATATAGTGAAATAGAAAAGGTTAACGGGTTAATGCCCATATATGCAGAACTGGTCATTGAGGTCACGGGGCTGTTAGGCTAGTCAGCCCTGATCGTTTGCATATACCACAACGGGAACTGTCCAACATCGTGGCAAAATTTAAAGAAGTTCGTACCTGCGCAAGAATTCATCATAGGTGTCCCGGCGCATCGTGTTCGACGTGATCACTTTTCGGTCTCGCAGGAGATCTCGAATCTCCAGGCTCAGCGATGCATACAGACAGCGCTCGCCATCGAAGGTGTTGGCCACACAGCTTGCGCCTGCGAATGAGTGCGGTAAAAAGAAAAGGTAAACTAGCATGCGTGCTCTCACGAAAGGAAAGCTGCTGGAACAAATCTGCACGCATAAAATTAGCACACTATGTATAGCAATAGGTTTAGAGATAAGCTAGCAAAAACACGCATGAGCTCATGTACAGCATTTAAAAGCATACCGATTAAAAGCAACTCATTCCTTTTAAGTGCACTGTTAGCCCCATTGCAATATGAGGTATGTGGAAGAAATATGTGCGTTTTTTTTTTTTTTCAGTGATGTTGATCGGCAGTGCATTCGGTGGAACTTAACCGAACCTCAATATGCTACCTGAACACACATACACACGATCAGCCGGTATAAAGTGAAACTTGGAGAGGGGAAATGAATGGGGACACTGGTGAATATCATTTTATGTGACATCAGTAGATCCAGCTCCTTACGGTGCACAATAGGCATATCAATGTTAAAGAAACGATAACCACGCCAGTTGCCCATGTGAATGAAAGTATTAATACGAAAAACGTGCATGCATGCTATGAATTGTGTGCGCGCGAAACCCGCGACAATGCCCACCTTGGAAGAGTAAATATTCGACGACGTCCTTGTGGCCGCAGAGACAGGCGTAGTATCTAAAAAAGAAATAAAAAATTGTGAGAAGGAAATGACTGCTCGATTTCGACCAGCAACCTGAGTAATTTGTCAGGTCGCGATATCGAGCCGCTCACAGAGGTGTGCCGTCCCATCTGTCCCTCACGTTGAGCTCGCTTTCCTGTTCTTCGACGAGGTACCTTCAGAAAAATAAGGGAGAAGTGAATGACGGGAGGCTGACAGCTGTCATCATGCCGTGCCGGATTCGACACACGACAAAGGGTCGACTTGGGTGCTCGATTTTTCGCGTACTTCACCCGGGCAAGGTCGCCTGTCCTGCAGCTGAGGAACAGCTCCAAGGTGTTCCTCCGGAGTCCATCGTGACTTTCGGCGATCAGGGCGTCTTTCTCCAACCGCATACCTGCGCCGTCCACGCGACTTTACCAAGCTCTCCACACCACTAACACAACCGAAAGCTGTGCACATTCAAGCGGCGATCCGGAAACACGAGGTAGTGGACATGAGCCATTGTTTATTGGTAGTTCCGTACAAAAAAAAAACATTACATAGTATATGCGCAAAAAAAAACAATTATGTGAAATTGCCAACTATAAAGTAAGATCATGTTTTAAACATGCAGCTAACTAAAATAAAAAGTATTCTGTTATGAGAGGGCGCCACCTAATGACCTAAGTATAAAGTTCGCCATTTCGACTTCGGAACGTCGTTACACTGTAACGTCGTGGAACGCATAGAGCTAATACTACGAAGATATCCACGCGAGCTGGATTTTGGCTGTTGCTTTCGCGGCCAAACGCGGAGGGAATCTTCGCTGAAGTGGAACGGCGGTTTAGGATTCAAGGTTGGTACTGCGGTGTGACCGCGAGAAACAACGTGTTGTAAAGGGGTTTTGTTTGTGCAGCGCGATGGCGGACGAAGATCCCTTGAACGAGCACTGCGAGTGGAAAGAGGTAAGTGGTACTTTTCTAAAGAACTTGTGCGCTACCGAGCCTCAACGCGCATTAATTTCTTGGGGCACCGGCAACAGGTGTCCGCCAAACTAATCAACTTCAAAAGTAAAGACACTTACTGGTCATATATCGCTTATTCTTGATTAATAAAACCCGTAATTTTATCAACCAGCACGCTTCTATTCCAGAAGCTTGAAATGTGCCGGTATCGCAATGTGCGTTGAACGCGACGCGCGGTCGCGCGTCCATTGCGCTTTTGCAATGAAGTTTGTAATTTTGTAAAATAGAGTGGAAACAAGAAGCCTGATGCGAGGGACTCGTAACGTACCCTTCAATAATTCGATGATGATACCGTAACGTTGCATCTTTTTTTTTCTGCTCGCGTAATTTGTCGTCGATCTGTGGAGCCATCGGCTTGGAGGGTCGACCGTGAACATTTTTTTTGAAACGCAGGACCGAAACACCCGTACATGCGAAATCTTCTGTACAACTAGCGCATGGAGTCGATGCGACGCGCCCCAGACGCTACTTAAGTTCTAGTACACTTTAGTACAGTGCTCGTTGATCCCCTAATGGTCGCAGTTAAAAGGGAGTCTTTCTCTGTTGTCACTTGAGACGGCGTTCGCCCCCCTGCTGCTGCACTTGCATCATCCGCTGCGACTAGGGGACAATAAATTGCAGACGTGTCTGCTCGCGTGTTTCGATGTCGTAGCCATGGACGAAAACATGATAGTTTTCCGGTATCGGCGTTGGATTCCTGGCCCTATCTCAGCGAAGATTTTCTTCGCCGTTAGATCCCGCCCTGCGGCTCAGTGGGTATACTGCGTTCGGCTGTTGTGTCATTGTTGAGCGTTGTTGTGCCATTATTGAGGCAGGGGCATATTAATGGGTTAACCTTCCTTCCTGCCTTTCAGTTCGTCGTCCTCTCTCTATGCATAACTCATGGAATGGGGGAAGCGGTCCCATTCGAACCATGTGTTTCCTCGACTTCTTTCAAAAAATTGTCTGTGGTTTAGCTCTGGTTAATCCAAGTCGAATTGCGAAAGCTTCGTTTCCTCGGCACGTTGTCTACGCAGCGTCTCATTCCGACGCTCTCGAGAATTCAAAGCGGTCTCTTTCGCAGTTGAAGAGGCACTAAGGGAGGTGTCACTTCTAGCCGCATCTGCGTTACGACGCTTCTCCAGTCTTGCGGCGCGTTCTTCTGGCGTCTCTTGAGCGCGTTGTCTCTTGCTCGCTTCGTTCTGTCGTTGTTGCGTCTCTTTCGCGCTCTCCATGACAACTACAATATGCACGCCGTTTAGCTAAACGTTGTTCCCGGTCTTCATGCGTTTCTTCCGCACGCCGCCGCTTCTTAGCTGCAGCACATCGTTGCAGCTTCACCTTATACACATCATCCGGGGTTGCGTGGTGAACGTGCGCGTCACCTGAAGGCAACTTTTTTGAAGCGAAAAGCTTCACTACGCCAGCTTTTCGAGCCGTCAGCGGGGCCGCAAGTTTGACCTTGAATGTAGCTGGAGGTCACGGTGGCCACAAGTTTCAGCTTTAATGTAGATAGAGGTCAAATGGTGGTAGCCAGGTTCGACACATGACGTCAACTACAGCGACTGTTACACCAACTATCTCGACTTTGACCTTTACCTCCGGTCAAGTGTCTGTCGGCATCGCATGCACGGGTCATGAAAGTGGGTTCTGCATTAAACGCCGGTGCATTCTGATGTGAAAATGGCACTAGGTGTGATCGATGCGACGCCTGCCGTGGAGACGACACCCGGACCGCGCCCGTATAAGGGAAGGAAAATGAAATGAAGATTTGTTTTAAGGGAAGCAAATTACGCCTGTCTCACATATCTTGGTGGACACCCGAAACGCGTTAATGTTAATTAGTAAAGGGATATTTAGCCAAATTCTAAAACAGTAGAACCCCACTATAGTGAACCCGGATATAGTAAAGTGAAACTGCGGTCCCATTTCGCCTCCCATAGACAAACTGTACATTTTTTTTTTCGGTTATAGTAAGGATTTTTTTTTTTCAAATAAAACGGCTATAGAAAAGAGAGCCTGGCCTTGGCGACGTACCTCCCGCGGAATGATGACAACGTGGTACGCGCGAGGCCGATATTCGGAGGTAAATGCATACCAAAGACAATAAAACGGCGCTCTTTGAGATAGCTTCACCACCAAAATCGACAGCTGTGAAGAGAAGCCAACTTAATCTTGGGGCCGTGAGGCGAAGCGTGCGGCGCGCACGAAAAAAAAAAAAAGTAAGGCGGGCTATGAACGCAGAAAGAAGGAGGCGCGGGTCGCTCAAGACAAACTTCCTCAGAACATAAACAAAATCGAAAACGTGATAACATGAAATGAGATAACTGAAGATAAGTAATTAACACATAAAAAGACAGTAAGAGTAGTATATGGAACGTATTTGTGAGTTCCTTTCATAAACTAACACTGTGTTTAGTAAGTAGCCAGTGAATTTCCAGAGAGCATCCTCAGAGCCATACCATCACCAACAACTGATATAGTAAAGACCCTGATATAGTAAAGATTTTTTCTGGTCTGAGTCACTTTACTATAGAGGGGTTCTACTGTAGTTAACTTTTGAACTACTATAGTGATAGGCACCAGATTGCAATTAGAGATTTGCAGCCAGCCATTAGTAATAGCCATGTGAATTTTTAGAATTTCAAAAGCCTGATAACTCTCGCTGCTCCAGCACAACTAATATTGGCTACATCGTACCCAAATATGCGCGCTTTTGAAAAGCATGCAGGCAAAGCAACCCCTCCAGTGCTCGTAACTAGTCGAAATAGCCAAATCTTGTCGAGCCACAGCGCTGAGGGTAACCGCGTTCTCTAAATCATACTGATATGGCCGTTACTAATGGCCAGCTACAAATCTCTGATTGCAACCAGATGCCTGTCAGTAATATTTACAGTTAACTATTAGAATTTAGTTAATCACTTTACTAGTTCACGTGATTTACTTGTTTTTTGACGTTCACCAACACTGGTATTACCATGCTGCAAAAAGCTTCTCTTTACCTCAAACACCCTATTTTTAAAAAATTGCAATCGGCTTCCCAGGGACGCCTCATATATCAACAAATAATCGGGGAACATCGACAGCGGAGAGTAAGGGAAGAAATTAAAGGTATTGTTGCATGCCTCAATGAGCAGCAGAACACATCAGCGAATCTGATCATCACTAAGGAGCATCTGTGAACAATGCTCTCAGTTGTGCTTTTGATTTGAAGTGCAGCCATCACTTTGTTAGGGAGCTACTCCCAGTTGCTAACTGTGTTAGGAAAAAGAATTATTTAAAGCTATTATTATATGTGGTACTGGTACGGTCTAATTTTCTTGGTATGTATTGTCTCTCCTAGACGAAATTTGTTGCTGCTTCTTAACGAACAGTGTTCTACCTGTGCCAGTTTTATTTGTGTGTACCCTAATCAGAACCCACGTACATATGATGCGCATTTGTTTTAAACGGAATTCTTGAAAAAATGCACCGCCTCCGCACCCCAAGTACCACTGTGCTCGCACATAGTGGGTGTTTTAAGAAGTGCGAAACAATGGGGGTGCTCTGAGCAGGCTTCCAAGTTGGTTGATTTGTCTAAACCAGATTTCTGCTTCCTGCGGCCAAACAGCTCCCAAGTGTCTCGTGCTTTTCCATGAGATTATTTGTAATTTTGATTTAAAGGTGCATTCTGTCATGCAAGTATTTAACTAAATATGATCTATAAAACACTGTCGCATGTTTATGTATGCCTGGAGGCCCATAGCAGAAAGCGTGGAAAACTCGTTAGGGAAGAACTGTCTGCCAGATTTTGTGTGTACATTCAAGGCACCGCCAAGGCTTGAGATATGCATGTGGATTAACCCTGTCAGGCTGAACTTTTGCTCGAGTATGATGAGAACGTACGTGTTGTGAAATTTTGATCAGGTTTTTTTTCTGTGCATAGCGAACATTTTCTAACCTAGACCTCCTTATATTCAGGGCCCTTCGTTTTGGGTTCTTTTTCTTTTCGATGTGGGGGGTGTAGAAAACCGACCATATTTTTCTAGCTCAAATTTGGGTGAAAATTGGGTTACTCAGAAAAAAAATTTTACGTAGTTTGGGCTTTTTTGGTACACAAGACAGTATAATGGCAATGATTTGTTTTTCTGCTAGACACGAAATTTTCTTGTTTTGCTCAATATTTCATAAACAAAATGGAAATTGCAGATTCCAGTAAAAAGTTATTTACTAGTTAAGATTTTTTTATACCCTGTTACAAATATTCCATCGCATACTCTATCAGTCTCCCATGAGAGACTCCCGCGTCTGAGCAATACCACATCCTGCCATTATTTGTATTATGTGAAAACATTAAACATCATAGCGACGATTTTAAATGCGGAAGGTGTTGGGTCAGGGTGTTGTCAGCGTGGATGGTGCTTCCTAAGCGAAATTGATATACAACGTCTTGTCGGCACTCATGTTCTGGCCTCTCGTTTCTACATCGTCCTTTTCGAACTTGTCCTCAGATTCGTCCACCTCATAAGAACAAGAATTAAAAGAGGTTCAGGGTCCTTGATTGACCAAAGACACCCCTCTGCAATAAGCTTTAGATATCCACAAATTTTCTTGTGGTGTCTTGAGCTTTGTGAGCTGAAGACCAATATGGTCTAGAAGGCCGGCCCACTTTCAGGGAAAAATCGGGTTTGACCTGATTCTTAAGAAAGAAGTTCGGTGTGCAAAAACCAGGTAAAAGTGTGTTTTACATGAAAAACGAAGGGCTTTACTTACATTGCATAGCCTCTGCCAGCAAAATTATAATTTCCTGTGACAAAGCGTACTGCTTCCTTTTTTGCGCTTGTTCCATTTTATCTGTGAGGTTTCTTTTGTGTTGATCCCAAGTTATACATTCATATTCTAAGGCAGACATAATGTTAGTCAGGTATGTTTACTTTCAAGGATGACTGAGTGTGCTTAAAAATCACTTTGGTAAAAACAATAAGCTTTTTGCTGTAATTTAGTATGATTAGGCCAGTGAAGCACTTCAGTAAATGTAACTTCAATATATTTAACAGTTTCTGTAGTTCAAACCACATTATTTGTTTTACACGAGCTAAGGGAGGGCTTTTTTCATCCTTTCTTTTTGTAAACTGCACATAACATTTTTCAGTACTGAAAGTCATCTGCCATAGATTGCACCAGAGAGAGACTTTTTTGACTTTAGACTGCAAAATAGACACATCGTCAAGGAATTTGATTGGACAGTATACAGCACAGTCATTAGCGTATGGCCTGATGATGGTGGATGGAAGGTCTGCTGCTCAGTCATTTATTGACACTATTAGGCCTCAAAGTTTATTTACTAGACCAAGGTCATATACCGTCGCGCACTCCCCCATGCCGGTGTCCTTCGCATGCCGCAGTTCACGCACGTGTATGTCTCCACCGCGGCAGTCCTCCCCGCTCATACCAAGCACCACGCATGTCCAGTTCCTGCGCCCTTCCCCCAGGCCACCGCGTTGCCGTCCCCATCAGCTTGTTCCACAGTGCTCCACTTTGACACCTGCTCGCGGCACTGACACTGGCCCTCACAACACAAGGAATAAAAGTGCACTTTATAGATCTGATGTTACACTGTTCAGAACAATGTACTGTTTATGCAAGGGTAAACAATTGCTTATCCTCTCGAGATTATTATGAAAATGAAAGCTAACTAGGTGTGGCAATTTTTTTGCAAAAGAAGATTGTGCATATACTTGTTGATCAGTTTTTAAACTGGTTGCAAATATGTCTGGTGCAAATTAGTTTGCTATCTTGGGAGGTATGCTTCTAATAAAACATATCTAGGCACTATATGCTACGTATTGCTCAACCGAAGCAACGAGTCCGAGTTATCACAGCATTTGTTCTCTGAGCTCCTGAAATCTTTGTGCAGAAAACCGCACCGGGGTGATGACTAATACACAAGGGTGCACAAATGTGGCTTCTCATTTTAGTGATCAGTCTGGTGTGATTTTGTGTACGATGAACTACCAACTAGTCCCTGTTATTGCTCACCTGATCTTGATGCATCTATGCCCAGGGCTATAGCTTTTAGCGTAGTGCGGGTTCCCATCCGAGTTCATTTAGTTGTGTTGTGCATGATAAACCGGAGGGAAAACCATGCTGACCAGGAGAAAAATGATATTTTCCTAGAAGTGCTTTACCTAGGTTAGAGTACAGGAAGTGTTCGAGCATATCTTACAGCAAGTGAAGGTTAAAAATACTGTACAATCACTTTCTTTAAATACTTGCATCACTTTGGATGCCAGTGATGGATGCCCAGGCGAAGACAAGACCTCTTGTCGAAACATTGGCAAGCAATCTGAGACTTTCCTTTCCCTTGTTCACTTTGTGATTATTCCAGTCTTAGGGCAGTTTTTGCATTTTGTTGTGTATTAGATAACTAAAAGAGGAGCAGCCTGTCTTGAACAATGCCTCGAAATGTAATCAGAAATTTTTTTCAGCTCCATGACCGAATGAGGATTAGCGCAGCTAGCTGACTGCAGCCATGAGTAAAGCATTTTGTATAATTTTCTTGGAAGCAATATGAGGCAGTCTGTAACTGTTGGCAGACGATGTGCTTAGGAGGTGACACCAGGGCCCTCTTGTGTGTGTTCGTCGCCGTCTTGCATGAAGGAGGCCAGTTCAACAATTTGAAGAGCTTTGGTTATGGTCGGGGAGAACCTGGCACAGAGTGTTCTTGGCCTTCTTTCTGCCTCTGCGGAGGAATCCGAAAGCTTGCAGCAGATTTGCTTGCATGCATTGGTTCTAAAAGAGGTGTATTGAATGTGTTCTTCATGTGTTCATCGTGTGGTTTCTGCATGTGTGCAGAACTGCTCCAGAGCGTTGATATATGTGCGGACATGGAACCAGGCAGCCTCGGAGGCTCCAAGAGACCAAGGTGCGTTCGCATTTGTACGTCAACACCATAGCAAGCAAGAACGAGGCAGCTGTATTTCAGGGGTGGGGGACAAAACAGGAAGTTATCAGCTTAAGCTCCTTTATTGTGTACATGTATAGCTGAGAATAGGTAAGATTAAGGTTGTATTAGAACGCATACAAAAAACTAAAGATCCTAACAGTCTTTGAAACCAAGGAAAGCATAGGGAAACATTACTGTTGTGATTTATTCTTTATTGTCGCTGGAACAGTGGAAAAGTAATTGGGTGATCATTTCAGACAGAAGAAGATGTAACGAAGTATAAGAAAAGAGCTGAACCTGCTAATGAAGTTGTAGGGTCGCACAAACAACATATAGGTCGTTGGTTTGGCTCTCACTGGTGGCATGTCTTCTAGATTGGTAAATTATCTCTTGTCTCAAATGAATGCTTAGTAACTACTCTACTTGACAAGAGACAATAAAAGATAAATAATAGTAAGGTATTTTTCTGCTTTCGTTTGTTCTGGAGGCTGTGCCTTCCAGTAAATGAAGTTAGTTAGCTGTTGTCTCGCAGCCATCAATGCACCATATGTAACGGTTAAAACCCTTGTGTATCATGGGTAAACAAAAACACTGAAAGGTGCTACAGAACTGATGTGGCAAGTAACCTAGAGCATGACACTTAGCTCCTACTAGACCAGTGTCATGCTAATGATAGCGATTTTCTTATATGCAGCTCAACACTATAGTGCAGGGATAATTGGAGCAGTTGTGGCAAAACATCGTTACACCAAGCTTAGCTCAGCATATTGCAATGACTGGATGGTGGGCAATGCAGCTGCCCATACTGGGTACTGCTTCAGATGTCGTGTCAATGCCTTATACAGGTGGACAAAGGCTGAAGAGACGGTGTGCACGTCTCCCCTCCAAGCACAGTCCAGCAAAGATTTTGCGGCTGGATCAGGCTACTGGAACTGAGACGTCAGAAGGCAGTATGACTGCACCACAAGGGCACAAGCACCCAACAGCCCATGGTGAGATGCTTGCTTGGCCTGTTATATTGTCTCACCACTGAAATCATGTTCTTCCTCATGCTGCTACCAAAAATGTGCTGCTCATGCGTGCTGCTAACCCTGAGTGCACTTATATTCACGCCAAAATGGGGGCAAAGCTGCGTATGCATACCATATGCTCCTCTTTGCATGGGTCGCAATGTGGTTTGATGTTGTTTATAGGTTCTACATACCTGGCGCCTCCAACTTTGCTCAGACTGTGGGACATAGGTAACAGACGTGTTGTCACTCAGTATGGGTTTTCCTGTTTGTTCCGCAAGTACGCTGCAGGAGAGAGGACGTGCAGATTGTACGCTGAATTCGTGTGAATGCTCGACGTCCAGACCGACTGACAGATGCTTGGTCACGTGTCGCAATAACCGCGCTGACGCGCGCGGGCCATACGCGATTCGGTCCGCTTGTCTGAACCCACCTTAAGGGCCATCGGGGTATCTTGTCTTCACATTACATGCCTTGCCCAAGCCCATTTCTTCCTCTTGATTTTGACTAGGATGTCATTAACCTGCGTTTGTTCCCTCACCCAATCTGCCCACTTCCAGCTTAACGTTACACCTATCGTTCTTCTTCAGTTTGGTGTGCTGTCCTCAACTTAAACTAAACCGTTCTCGCTAGCCTCCACGCTTCTCCCCATAGGTTTTTGCCTCGATTTTCACGAGAACCAAAAAAGGGAAAAAATTCCAGCAAAATCCAACCACACTATTCAAGCCAAGAAAGGCTGTACCATGGGAAATTTATTTTGATATCATCGAACAAGAACAAAGCTTCTTCCCAGGCCAAGTAGTATGAGAGGATTTTTTTTATTTTTTGTTCTACGATTATCTGTGTCTGAAATGAACGAGGTAGAATGGTGAATTTTTTTCATACATATGTTGGTTGGTCACTAATTTTCGTCTGTGTTCACTTTCACTCACGTTTTCCCCCTACATTTCGTTGTGTTTAGTATGGGAGAATGCACTTTGCTTTGTTAATTTACTTGCAGGTGACGGTGCCTCTGATGAGAGAAGCATGCTGATCAACATGAGAGCAGAAATGGGGGATCGCCGGTCGCTCACTCCCTTGCCTCCATCTCCTCCACATGGTGGGGAGGAAAGCAAAGTTGACCAATTTGAGGTCACCTTACCAGACCTGCCCTCCATATCCCTATGGCTGCCCTGGTCACTGCAGTCAGTGGCCTCTCCACCAGAGCCAGAGACCTCTTCACCAGAGCCAGTGCCGGAGTCTACTCCTCCTCCAGGACCATCCCAACCCACACGTCTGTTGGAGGCTTGTGTGCAGGTATCTCGGGAGGAGCAGCTGGAGCCTGCTACTCTGGAGGAACCTGTGGTGCCTTTGGCTTCCTTCGAACTGCCACAGGATGCGGCTGAGGGGCAGGAGCATGGCAAAGAGCAAATGGCATTTGCATCCATCTCTGTACCAGAGCCAGGGCTAGTGCTGGAAGTAACTTCAGAACCACCCCAACCCAAAAGACTGTCAGAGGCTCACATGCAGGAATCTCTGGATGAGCAGCAGGATCTTGCAATGAGAGATGTTAAGGAACTTGTGGCACTTTCAGTTTCTTCCAAACTGCCACACGAGACTGCAGGGATGCTGGAGCACGTCAACGACACAATGGCGCTTGCATCTGTCTCTGCACCAGACCTAAGGCCTGTGCCAGAGCTGACTCCTACTTCAGAACCACCCCAACCCACACAGCCGTCGGGGGCTAGTGTGCAGGAATATCTGGAGGAGCAGCTGGAGCCTTTTACTTCCTCCAAACTGGAGCAGCAGAATCTTGCAATGGAAGCTGCGAGAGAACTAATGGTGACTTCAGGATCCTTTGAGCTGCCCCAGGAAACAGCAATGCAGCTGGAGCATGCTGAAGAGGCAATGGCGCCTGTAGCTATATCTGCACTGAACCCAGGCCTTTTGCCGGAGGTGTCACCTCTTTCAGAAGCATCTGAATCCAGACATGTATTGGTAGCTAGCACGCAGGCATCTCTGTCAGAAGAGCTGAAGTCTGCTGCTGTCTCCAAGATGGAGTTGCAGGCCCCTGTAATGAAAGCTGTGGAGGAACTTACGATGACTTCAGCTTCCTCCAAACTACCACAGGATATTGCAGGGATGTTGGAGCACGTTGCAGGACCGATGGCGCTTGGGGCTATCTCTGTGCAGGAGACAGGACTGGACGTGCCTGCTCGGTCAGAACCACCACAGACAGCTTGGCCACCAGACCTTTTTATGCTAAGTCAGGTGGCAGAATCTGCCGCTCGCTGTGAACTGAAGCAGCAAAATCTTGGTCAGGAGGGGCCAGTGACGGCTCTGCCGGCTTCCCCCGAGCTTGCTCCGGCCTCTGTCCTCGAGTCCGTGGCACTTGCAGCTTCATCTGAGCCAGTGCAGGCAACCACAACGGCGCTGCTGCCTCAACTGGCCGAGTCTGGCCTGTCACCGCATCCAGAGGCTGTATTTGAATCAGAGCGTAAGTATTTCTGATTTCTTGTGCAGGTTGCAGAACCATGCGTACATTGTGAATGACCTGATGCATGGCTTCACTTTGCAGCTCGTACTGTAAAATTTGGGTGAGAACACTGGATGGCAGGGACACAGTGCAGGCTTTCAATGTGTGTTGGAACAATATGGCTGCATTATATCAAGCTGTCAAAGGACTGTTATCATGCCATCACAAGTAACTAGGTGACAGCATGAACTTTTATTCATGGGCAGTAACTGCGAAGCATCGCAATCTGATGCTTGTTGCTTGGATGAAGGTGACATGTTTCGTAATTGGGCTAAACGGCAGTCACAGCCTGCTACCATCATGATTAAAAATAATTTGATTTGGTCTCTTTAATTTTTAAGTGTGTGTGCGCGCGTGCGTGCGAGAGAAAGAGAGAGCATGACACTTAGCTCCTACTAGACCAATGTCATGCTAATCATAGCAATATGCAGCTCAACACCATAGTGCAGGGATAATTGCGGCAGTTGTGGAAAAACATCGTTACGCCGACCTTAGCTCAGCATATTGCAATGACTAGATGGTGGACAGCTACCCATACTGGGTTAAAACAGATCCTTGGGCGAGTTGGTAACTCATTATAACCAGAACAGCGCTCACTAAGACACGGACACGAAGGGAGACACGACACACACGAGCGCTGACTTTCAACTGGTGTTTATTGTTTGGAACGAGGCATGTATACAGTTCCAACAACACAAGGAAACCAAACCATCCATTCATAGATTCATAGTTAATTCATGCTGCTGCTTCAGATGGTACTGCTTCAGAGGTACTGCTTCAGATGTCGTGTCAATGCCTTATACAGGCAGACCATGGGTGAAGAGACGGATTAGACGTCCCCTCTCCGAGCACAGTCCAGCAACGATTTCGTGGCCGGATCAGACTACTGGAACTGAGACGCCAGAAGGCAGCATGACTGCAACACAAGGGCACAAGCACCCAACAGCCCATGGTGAGTTGCTTGCTTGACCTGTTATATTGTCTCACCACTGAAATCACGTTCTTCCTCGTGCTACTACCAACAATGTGCTGCTCATGCTTGCTGCTAACCCTGAGTGCACTTATATTCACGCCAAAATTGGGGCAAAGCTGCGTATGCCTATCATATGCTGCTCCTGTTTGCGTAGGTCGCAATATGGTTTGATGTTGTTTATAGGTTCTACATACCTGGCGCCTCCAACTTTGCCCAGACTTTAGGACATAGGTGACAGACGTTTTGTCACCCAGTATGGGTTTTCCTGTTTGTTCTGCTAGGATGCTGAAAAGCCTCTCGAAGTGTTGCCGAGGGGGCCGTTTCATCATAAAACCTTTTTAACAATGGCAAATCCGAGGGAGCACCTTTTTTTTTTGTCGTACTACAAGTGGTGACTGCAGTCAGCAATTATTACCAGTCCGAACTGAAGGGGATCAGTGCCGCCAGATTCTGCAGTAACTAAGAGCAGCTGGTGAAGGCGAGACACCAGTGGCGGTAAATAACCACAGCTGCTACCTGCAGAGCGGGAATGGTCTACTCTTGCAATACGTTCTTGCAGTTGACCGCAGACAGGGGCAGTCCTTCCTTGCATACATTTACGACATGTGTCATGACACAATGTATATGAGAAGCTTAGACATGTATCTATGTGGCTGCTGGTTGGAATGCTTTTGCCATAGCGTATATCCCATAACCGGTCTGGAGTGCCATACAGTTAGGGCCTTGGTATTGAGGTGGTCACTTGAAGCAAGGCATCTTGCAGCTTGTTTCAAAGCCTTGCATTCTTTCATATGTGTGTATATGTAGCACAGCCCATTGGCAACTACAAGAGGTCTAAGGAAATGGAAGATGGAAGTTTAGAGCTGTCCGAAAAAACGTAAATCACAGTCACAGCATATGCCTTCAGGCAGCACTTTTTTCTGTCCTTTTTTTTTCAGGCAAAACTAGCCAGTACCTCACTTGAACATTACATGTTTATGATAAAGCAAGTCATTTTGCTTAATCCTAACAAAGTCACGTCCCTTTGTCATTTACGTAGGTGGCCCCAGTCTCCGTGTCTGTATGTTTCCATTTATAGCCCTGTTGATATAAGCATTTTTTTTCACAAAGTTCGAAGAATAACTCATATGCGAGGGAGAAACATAGTAGCTGATCGACATTGGAACATAGTGCTAAAATTTAAGATAATCAAAAACAGCCTACATAAGCATTAAACTGAATTCTGTAGAGCCTTGATCCCTTGACTGTCACGACAGCTAGATGGCATACGGTGACCAGGGACCATACTCTGTAACAATCCACTTCTCAACTTTATTATTTTTTTCTTCTACAGTTAGTATACCGCTGCAACTTAATTGTGACAGCATCATTGACAGGTTAACAAACCATGTGATTCACGGGCTCCAGTATGGATGGCAGAGCTGGCCAATCCATAGAGACAAAGGAATGAATAGAGAAAAGAGTTCTTGCAAAATGCGAGAAACATGGATTAAGGTGATATGTTTCGTAATTGGGCTAAACGGCAGTAAGTCTGCTGCCATCATGATTAAGAAATAATTTGATTTGGCCTCTTTTTAATGTGTGTGTGCATGTGTGTGCATGCGTGAGAGAGGGAGAGCATGACACTTAGCTCTTACTAGACCAATGTCATGCTAATGATAGCGATTTTTTGATATGCAGCTCAATACCATAGTGCAGGGATAATTGCGTGTGTTTGTGCATGCGTGTGTGTGTGGAAGAGCATGACACTTAGCTCCTACTATTCAAATGTCATGCGAATGATAGCGATTTTCTTATATGCAGCGCAACACCATAGTGCAGGGATAATTACGGCAGTTGTGGCAAAACATCGTTACACCGAGCTTAGCTGAGCATATTGCAATGACTTGATGGTGAGCAATGCAGCTGTCCATACTGGGTACTGCTTCAAATGTCGTGTCAATGCCTTATACAGGGAGACCATGGCTGAAGAGACGGATTAGACATCTCCCCTCCGAGCACAGTCCGGCAACGATTTCGCGGCTGGACCAGGCTACTGGAACTGAGACGCCAGAAGGCAGCATGACTGTAACACAAGGGCACAAGCACCCAACAGCCCATGGTGAGATGCTTGCTTGGCCTCTTATGTTTTCTCACCACTGGAATCACGTTCTTCCTCGTGCTACTACCAAAAATGTGCTGCTCATGAGTGCTGCTAACCCTGAGTGCACTTATATTCACGCCAAAATTGGGGCAGAGCTGCTTATGCCTACTGTATGCTCCTGTTTGCGTAGGTCGCAATATGGTTTCATGCGAATGGAGGGAAGTTTAGAGCTGTCCGAAAAAGCGTAAATCACAGTCACGGCATATGCCTTCAGGCAGAACTTTTTTCTGTCCTTTTTTTTTCCAGGCAAAACTACCCAGTGCCTCACTTGAACATTACATGTTTATGATAAAGCAAGTCATTTTACTTAATCCTAATAAAGTCACGTCCCTTTGTCATTTGCGTAGATGGCCCCAGTCTCCGTGTCTGTATGTTTCCACTTATAGCCCTGTTGATATAAGCATTTATTTTCACAAAGTTCGAAGAATAACTCATATGCCAGAGAGAAACATAGGAGCTTATTGACATTGGAACATAGTGTTAAAATTTAAAAATTTAAGATAATCAAGAACAGCCTACATAAGCATTCAACTGAATTCTGTAGAGCCTTGATTCCTTGACTGTCACGACAGCTAGATGGCATACAGTGACCAGGGACCATACTTTGTAACAATCCACTTCTCAACTTTATTATTTTTTTCTTCTACAGTTGGTATACCGCTGCAACTTAATTGTGACAGCATCATTGACAGGTTAACAAACCATGTGATTCACGGGCTCCAGTATGGATGGCAGAGCTGGCCAATCCATGGAGACAAAGGAATGAATAGGGAAAAAAGTTGTTGCCAAACATGAGAAACATCTAGGTTAGTCTTAGCGTACAAGATGTAACCATAGTGCTTCCTCTGCAGCCTTCTGTCTGGGGGTTCTGGTGACATCCACCCATGAGAATTCCTTAGACAAAGCACCACGATTCCTTGTCTTCTTGTCTTTTGCTTATGAGTAGCTCCTTGCCTAGGCAGCAGGGAACTGAATGTTAGATCGAGATAAACAGCAATTAGGTACTTCAGATGGGTTAATTAGCTACTAGTCCTTGACTGTCTGCAGGTTGTGAGTTAGTGCTAAATCTTTTGGTGCTGTACATTAATGGTCTCCATACTTAAAAAGAAATGCCGTGTCGAAGCATTATCTCAACCTAGTGTTATTCTAGGTGTCGATAGGATTTGATCAAAGAATACCCCTGTCTAGTGTTGTTCTTTGTTTAGCTCAATGGTCGCTGAAGACACTGTTGTAAAGCAGCCTTGCTTGCTTTTTTTTTTCTCTTTGAAGGAAAGGTCTCTCTTTCTGCTTGAAGCAAGGTGCAAAAAACGAGAAAGGAAAGACCTGAGGTGTTTAGTGAATGATGCAACCATTGCTCGTGTAGGAATGGAAGGGCTACTTCCCAGTAGAAAAGAAAACAGTTGGAACCAATTGGATTATCAGCTGGTTCCAATTGGACCAATTGAGTTTACAGATGTTTCCAATTTGAATGGTGTGCAAAGTGGATAGTCCAAATGGAGTATCCGATTATACCAATTCAGTTTCCAAATGGTTAGATTTGGATCAATTGAGTTTCCAACTGGTGAACCCAATTGGTCTATACAACTGCACCCAATGTATCCATGTGAACATTTGCATATTTGCAAACAAGGCAGAAGTAACATGGCTTTTATATTAAGAGCTATCAACAGCTTATCCTGCTAAATTGTATTCATTATCTGCACTACCACTGCCTAAGTTGTATCCACCACTTGCACCACCACTGTGGTCGAAATTAAATAACCGTGCTCAGTGGGCAAGCATCACTGGCCCCAGCATGAGAGCCTCATTAATGGGGTATATAAGTTGGAACGCAAATGTGTTCTTTGCATGTACATATCGAGCTAATTTATATGCTATTAGTGTCTGAATGTGTAGTGTTTCTTGTGTGTGATTTACGCTTGTCTTTTGGCCTTGATATCCATAAATTCTTATGGTTTTTAATTCCGTGGTAAAAATTTGTTGATTGGCACCAGTCCAAGCAACTCAGTTTTCCTTTTGGACATTAATATGTTGACTTGTAGAAATATTTCTCACATCGTATATTTTTCACAACTTAATTGTGATGTATATGTTATGAATATTTTCTGGATGCAAAAGCTGCCCAAGGCCTAATGGGTCCAATTCATTGGTCCAGTTGATCCAGTGGAGTCCAATTGGCCAAGTGGCTAAAAACACAACTGAAACCAATTGGTTACAATCGTAAAATCCACTTGGAACCAATTGGAAAGTCGAATTGGTTCCATTTGAAATTTCCAATGATTTTTTTTTTTACTTGGCCATCAAGCAAGAATGTAAGTTGGTCGTATTGGTGATGCATGGTGCCTTGTTTCTGCAAAGGCACTGATGTTTTGTGGAGTTTGACTTCACAAAGCATGGCCGTCTATACGGTCTTGCTAGTGTTAGGCACAGCATTCCTCACAGTAATCATTTTTTTGACAAATTAAGAGACTATTGCAGGCTTTATAGCCCTGGTGCCGTTTTTTAATTCCCTTCCGCAATAGACATAAGGTTTCATTCTATATTCTTGTGTTGGTATTTTATTTCCATCATCGTCATCACCTCGACTACGCCCACTCCAGGACGAAGGCCTCCCTCATATCTCTCCAATTAAATCTGTCCTGTGCCAGATGCCACCACCCTATCCCCGCAAACTTCTTAATCACATCCGCCCACCTAACTTTCTGCCGCCTTCTGCTACACTTCCCTTCCCGTGGAATCCATTCTGTTACCCTTAAGGGCTATCGATTGTCTTGTCTTCACATTACATGCCCTGTCCAAGCCCATTTCTTCCTCTTGATTTTGACTAGGATGTCATTAACCTGCGTTTGTTCCCTCACCCACTCTGCCCACTTCCAGCTTAACGTTACACCTATTGTTCTTCTTTAGTTTGGTGTGCTGTCCTCAACTTAAGCTAAACCCTTTTCACTAGCCTCCATGCTTCTGCCCCATAGGTTTTTGCCTCGATTTTCACAAGAACCAAAAAAGGGAAAAAATTCCAGCAAATTCCCACCACACTATTCAGCCAAGAAAGGCTGTATCACTGGAAATTGATTTTGATGTCGTCGAACAACAACAAAGCTTCTTCCCAGGCCAAGTAGTATGATAGGATTTTTGTTTTTATTTTGTTTTGTTCTACGATTATCTGCGTCTGAAATGAACGAGGTAGAATGGTGAATGTTTTTCATACATATGTTGGTTGGTCACTAATTTACGTCTGTGTTCATTTTCACTCACGTTTTCTCCCTACATTTGGTTGTGTTTAGTATGGGAGAACGCACTTTGCTTTGTTATTTACTTGCAGGTGATGGTGCCTCTGATGAGAGAAGCATGCTGCTCAACATGATAGCAGAAATGGGGGATCCCCGGTCGCTCACTCCCTTGCCTCCATCGCCTCCACATGGTGGAGAGGAAAGCAAGGTTGACCAATTTGAGGTCACCTTGCCAGAGCTGCCCTCCAAATCCCCATGGCTGGCCTGGTCACCGCTGTCAGTGGCCTCTCCATCAGAGCCAGAGACCTCTCCACCAGAGCCAGTGCCGGAGTCTACTCCTCCTCCAGAATCATCCCAACCCACACGACTGTTGGAGGCTTGTGTGCAGGTATCTCGGGAGGAGCAGCTGGAGCCTGCTACTCTGGAGGAACCTGTGGTGCCTTTGGCTTCCTTCGAACTGCCACAGGATGCAGCTGAGGGGCAGGAGCATGGCAAAGAGCAAACGGCATTTGCACCCATCTCTATACCAGAGCCAGGGCTAGTGCTGGAAGTGACTTCAGAACCACCCCAACCCATGCGACTGTCAGAGGCTCACATGCAGGAATCTCTGGATGAGCAGCAGGATTTTGAAATGAGAGATGTTAAAGAACTTGTGGCACTTTCAGTTTCTTCCAAACTGCCACACGAAACTGCAGGGATGCTGGAGCCCGTCAACGACACAATGGCGCTTGCATCTGTCTCTGCACCAGACCTAAGGCCTGTGCCAGAGCTGACTCCTACTTCAGAACCACCCCAACCCACACAGCCGTCGTGGGATAGTGTGCAGGAATATCTGGAGGAGCAGCTGGAGCCTTTTACTTCCTCCAAACGGGAGCAGCAGAATCTTGCAATGGAAGCTGCGAGAGAACTGATGGTGACTTCAGGATCCTTTGAGCTGCCCCAGGAAACAGCAATGCAGCTGGAGCATGCTGAAGAGGCAATGGCGCCTGTATCTATATCTGCACTGAAGCCAGGCCTATTGCCGGAGGTGTCACCTCTTTCAGAAGCATCTGAACCCAGACATGTATTGGTAGCAAGCACGCAGGCATCTCTGTCAGAAGAGCTGAAGTCTGCTGCTGTCTCCAAGATGGAGTTGCAGGCCCCTGTAATGGAAGCTGTGGAGGAACTTACGATGACTTCAGCTTCCTCCAAACTACCACAGGATATTGCAGGGATGTTGGAGCACGTTGCAGAACCGATGGCGCTTGGGGCTATCTCTGTGCAGGAGACAGGACTGGACGTGCTTGTTCGGTCAGAACCACCACAGACAGCTTGGCCACCAGACCTTTTTATGCTAAGTCAGGTGGCAGAATCTGCCGCTCGCTGTGAACTGAAGCAGGAAAATCTTGGTCAGGAGGCGCCAGTGACGGCTCTGCCGGCTTCCCCCGAGCTTGCTCCGGCCCCTGTGCTTGAGTCCGTGGCACTTGCAGCTTCATCTGAGCCAGTGCAGCCAACCACAACGGCGCTGCTGCCTCAACTGGCCGAGTCTGGCCTGTCACCCCATCCAGAGGCTGCATTTGAATCAGAGCGTAAGTATTTCTGATTTCTTGTGCAGGTTGCAGAGCCATGCGTGCGTTGTGAATGACCTGATGCATGGCTTCACTTTGCAGCTTGTACTCTAAAATTTGGGTGAGAACACTGGATGGCAGGGACACAGTGCAGGCTTTCAATGTGTGTTGGAACAATATGGCTGCATTATATCAAGCTGTCAAAGGATTGTTATGATGCCATCACAAGTAACTAGGTGACAGCATGGACTTTTATTCATGGGCAGTAACTGCGAAGCATCGCAATCTGAGGCTTGTTGCTTGGATGAAGGTGATATGTTTCGTAATTGGGCTAAACGGCAGTAACAGCCTGCTGCCATCATGATTAAGAAATAATTTGATTTGGTCTCTTTTTAATTTGTGTGTGTGCGTGTGCATGCGTGTGTGTGTGTGTGTGAGAGAGAGAGGATGAATTTGAGAATGCATCCGAGTGCAGCATAATGTAATCTTAAAAAGTTCAGAGCATAATTAATGCCCCATTTTCAGTGTCTAGTGCAGTCCACCAGTGTCACACCACTAATGTTCATATCACTGCAGTACTACGTAAAGAAGCCACTGCTTTGCTTGAGGTTGGACGTGATTTACAAAAAATTGCAAATTGGAAGGTTTTACTTCCTGAAGCCCATGATGTGCATCGTAGCGGAAGGCTCCAAAGTAACTGAAACCACTATCGCACAGCACATGGGCGCCTTTTGTGTTTTGCCTCCATCGAAACGCGGCCGCCGTTCCTGATACTAAGCCCAGATCCTTCAGCTCAGTATCCAAGTGCCCTAACCACTGAGCCACCACGGCAGATGGACGCTTTGTAGTCACTTCGAAAGACTGTATTTGCAGATAACCTCCATGTTGACTTCCAGCTTGGTCAGTTCCACCATGGTCCCCACTTTGTTGCAGTCACTGGCTTATGCTTAAGGATTCTCTTGCAGTTATTTTCTTTTGCAGCAATATCTGTGTTTGGGAGGTTAAGTGGCTTTTAGACGCAACAATGTTAGTGCTTCAGAATGGCTATCTTCATACTGATCTGTGAGAATACAGCTAAGTTGGCTAAGGAACATGTACTTTCTGCAGTCATATGATCCATGCCTGTGTGCCTAGGATTTGTCGCTACATTCTTGCTGGAAAAAAGTCACTGGTGTGCCTGAGGTCTATAGTATTTGCTAGCCCAGACTCGGTGGTCTCCTCAGGAGACAATATTGTTTGCGGGCGACCTCCACATTGACCTTCGCCTTTGCCGTTTCCACCATGATCCCCACTCTGTTGATTGTCATCACCAGCTTAGCTTAGGGGCTTTTTTGATGCTGACAGAGAAAGTTGCCTGGCAAAAGAATCCAGGTATTGTCTGCTGCTTCATGTTTTCTTTGCAAAACAGTTTACTAACAGTTATGCCCACATCTAGCTGAATCATAAAATATAAGCATCTGTGGACTGTGCATAAGCCTGGAAAGGTGCAGTGGCAGCTGTAGGGTCTAGAGCATGGGCATAATTCTCCAGTTCTTTGACACTGCCCATATTGTGGATTCGTATTGTCTCTACTTGAATTGCAACAACTGCCTGCTGCAAAAGTTGGCTGCGCCTGTCAGTGTCTGTTTGAACTGTGGTCTTGCTGCTGTGGTCTGCTTCTGTGTTAGAACCTCAGCCATTCACACACTGTTGGCGCAGGAGCAACTTCAAAGTATCCAGGCTTTTTGATCTCCAGAGTGAAATCGGGGTGTAATGGTCATTTCCCTTTTAACTCTAGTTATTTTTCTCTTTAAGAAAAGGTGGCTATGGAAAAGCCTACCCATGGAGGGCCAGACTCCTCGAAGCAGGCATTAAAAATCAGCTGGAAAGTACCCTTCATGAAGAGGAAGGATTCGTGATAAAAATTCAGATTTCATGCTCGTACTGTTCCACTCAATTGAACGCCACGTAGTAGTAGTGCACAGGTCTGCAAGTAGTTTTATGTTGTGTCGCAATATACATTGTTTTCTGTCCTGAGCATATGCAGTTATTACGTGCAAATTTTCAACCATGTTCAAACCTTTATTCTTTGTGGACTCATGCTTACTCAACCACTGCCACTCAAGAATTATTCTGTTTGACGTAAGTGGCAGTGCAGATGAGAAGGGAAAATTGGAGGGGAAACTTAAGCTCCACCTGAAGAGTTTGACGTGATAGCGTTAATGGTTTAGTGCCACCATATATGTGGAATTGATCATTGTCGACCATAAGGGCTCCTCCTACCGCTCCTTGCCCTGCAATGGCAGGTGCTGCCAGCAGTGGGGCGTGTGAGACCCAGGTTGATCTTCTGGCCGTGGCAGTCACATTTCAGTGAAGATGAAATGCTGGAGGCCCCGTGTGCTGTGCGATGTCAATGCACGTGAAAGGACCCCATGTGGTGTAAATTACCAGAGTCCTCCACTGCGGCATCACTCATAGCCTGAGTCGCTTTGGGATGTTAAACCCCATCAAACGAAATCAAATTTAAATTCCACCTGCCATGGTGGGCAGTTTGCTCACAATCCGGCAGACAGGTTTTGATGACATCACAAAAGCCATGTGACCGAGGTGCCCCACCTGCCTCCTAGGTTGCTTCTCTGGGGATTTTTCGTGTATTTTTCGCTCACGGATAATGACGCCAATGCCGATGACGATGCCAGCTTTTCTGCATGTGTGTCCTGTGCCTCACCACGACCAGGCTTTTGCATTTTCAGATCAGAGGTAGGATGTCACAGAGCATGAGGTGCGCATGAGGCGAGAATTGTTCAGTAAGAAGTCTCCTTTTAGGACCAGCAGAGTGTCAATTTTTTCCGCAGTTATTTATTGCCTTTAAACAGTATAACGTTACGCTAAGCACAGACAATTTTTTTTTTATCCTGCTTGTCAAGAGGTTTTTCTCTTTTGCCGGGGTAGGACAGGAACATACTTCAGCTAAGAGTAGTGTTCTTGGAAAGTGTGAGCCATTAGCACAGACAGTGTAAACAAAACTGGAGGTGAATGCAGGGTGTCTCTCTTTTTTTTTTGATATAGCGAATAGGCGAAGCAAAGTCAGTGTTAATTATGAAAATGCCTCATTTCTTGGCCACTTCTATCTCTCAATGGTGAAATCTTTTACAGGATAGGTTTGCAAGTAGTATTGATTTGTTAATTGTCCTTCTAGCTTCTCTATGGTTTTTTGTGTACTTGCACCACTGACTGATTTGTTCCTCTGTGTGTGCATGTGCATTTGGAAATCGGTAGGGAGATATTTCTGCCGACAGTGCTGCTGGCGGCATTCAAGGTGTGGGTGGGTAGCTTCACCTTGCATCACTGAGGAACGTATGAGGCAAGGTGTCTGCAGGCTGCTTCTGTAGCTTATACCTAACCTCTTACCTAAGAGTGGAGAGGCCATTTGATTGAGTGCGTTTTTAGAAAAGAAATTGCTGTCGATCTGCTCCTGCTGGGTCCGTCTGCGGCGAAATGCATTTAAAGACTGCCAACCAACGTGACACTCATCGATGCACTTGATACTTTGGTTGGTTTCAGTGTCAGAATCGTCGCCATTGCACTTATGCATTGTCCAGGTGAAACAATTAACAAGCTCACAAGTAAAGCGTGGTGCTAAAGCCTGCAAATGAAGGGGAAATGTTGAAGAATGCTATGCCTTTGCCAAATTTGTTTTTACCTCCTTTTCTTGAGCTAACCCTTACCTAGTTTTCTCCGCCACCGCTACCTTTTGCCATTGGAGGAAATGAAATAGGATAGCTGCACCTCAATGGGGGCGTGAAATTGCAAGAAAAAAAGGAAGTCTCTGCTCAATACATGGAGCCTGATATGGAGTTGGACCCTCTTTGTCTCGTGCTCATGTTTACCAGCATGTATAATTAGCCCATCAATGTCATCCAAATATCCGTAGTAGTTTGCAAATTGCGTTATTAGTTAGTGATTGATTAAATTTAACTTTGCAGAGATATCAGTTGTGTCTTCCTAGGTGTATGCTTTCCATTCTTTATGAGGGCGCGTTTGAAGTGGGGCACTCTTTGAATACTTTTTGTTTGAAACCTTGGGGAGGAGCTATTGAATGCCTATTTGCAAAAAAAAAAGTCAATTTAAGGTTTTCTGCTCTCGGTGGGGATTTTGGAAATAACCCAGGTGACACATTTCCTGTTCCTGATTGCAGCGCACCCAGCAGCAGCTGCGTCACCAGCCGAGCAGCGCGACCTTGGAGCCGAGCTCCCTGTGGTTTGCCCCATGACAGTGCGGACTTCCGCGGCTGCAACGTTGACGGCCTCCGGCACAGGGCAGCTGCGAGAGGGGACACAGCCAGCTGAGGCAGCGCACTTACCTAGCAGGGCAAGGCCATCAAGGGAGGAGAGTTCGTCGGAGGACGCGGAGCAAAGTGCCACAACTGGACAAGAGTGCCCACTGCAGCCACAGCAAATGGGGTCGGTGCTGGCGGCGCTGATGGCAATAGTAGAAAAATTGGGGCAGATTTCGGACAACATGCAGCTGTTTAGAAACGAGCTCGGGCTGTGGTTTAGGCCAGACTTGCATCACCCTACGGAGCTGAGGGACAGGAGATGTGCCTCATGTGGCCAGGAGCAGTCATCAGGAGTGGCACCACTTCTGGTCAGGGGGCAGGAAGTACCGGGCCAGGAACAGGTGGGTGAAGTCAGAAACACACCTTCGTCATTTGCGTTTTGACAGTTCATATTGAATCAAGTCAGGTTGCGATGAAGCTGGCCATTAGGCTCCCATTGGCATGTACTTGCTGACTGTTGGCTGTCCATATTTGCTGCTGTATACTTAT
Organism: Amblyomma americanum; assembly: GCF_052857255.1. Taxonomy (NCBI): domain Eukaryota; kingdom Metazoa; phylum Arthropoda; class Arachnida; order Ixodida; family Ixodidae; genus Amblyomma; species Amblyomma americanum. Next base: position 920,103 of record NW_027526491.1, on the reverse strand, counting down.
TCTGCACTGTCGGTTTTTATTTTCTTTGGCTACAATTGATGTGTGTGGGCGGTTCACGGGAAGTTGCTGTTAGAAAAAAAATTAGTGAATTCACAATTCTGAAATCTTCAGGGAAAGTGTTTTTTTTTTCGTGCTGATTTCTGTGATGTCTTTTCATTTTGTGCAAAACAGGCACTTGAGCACTTACGTAATATTTTATGTAAGCTTTTCGCCGAGAGTTTTTAGGAATTTTTCAGCACAGAACTTGCTAAAAGACATGTCATTGGTTTACCGGAATAAAATAAGGGTAAAATTACTTGCCGCCTATCATAGAAGTTGAGTTATATTGTTCTGAAGTTGCCACTTCATGGCTGGAAGAAAAATTTTTATTTGTGTTTGCAGTGGCGACTTCAAAATCGTGTAACCAGTTCTATGATAGATAGGACGATAATTTTACTTTTATTGCATTCTTCAATGTCAAGAGAAACCAATGGGATGCATTTTGGTAAGTTCCCTGCAGCAGAATTCCTTCAAAGCTCTCGGCAAAAAACTTACATAACGTATTACATAAGTGCACAACTACTTGCTCTACACAAAATTAAATGACATATATTTGGAATAGGGAGGCTAAACCACATGTTCCCTGAAAGTTTCATAGTTGTGACTGAGGTATTAAAATTTTTTTTATGACCAGCTTCACCCCTTAAGGTGAGACGCGGGTCTTGAAATGATCAAAAAGTGCAAAAATTTCGATTTTGCAAAAATGGCATATTTGGGATCAATACACACTAAAGTTCCTGTCTAAAAAGCTTGAAGGTCTAAGTTCAAGATCCAACTACTAAGATATTGCTACGCTACTAACTACTCTAGTGGTGCCATACAGCGGCTAAACTGCATTTCCTGGCAGTTGGCAAGCCTTGAGCCATCTCGGGGCTAGATGCTTCGTCTTCTTCATCTCTCATGCTGCCTGCTGCTTTGCGCGTTCCAACGTCTTGCGCGTCTAATTAAAGCAAGTAAACCAGCCCTGCTTACGCCAACCGTTTCTCAGTGACATATTTGGTGGAGGTGCTGGGTGATGGCCCATGTACGCTGACCTCGAGGACACCTTTGACGTCAGCTCTCAACGCGTGGCTACAACACCAGTCCACAAGGCGAGCCGCAGCCTGCGAGGCCTACAACCCGAGTTCGGCCAACTGAAAGCGCCGGTAAGGGCCATGACATCCACCGTGGCTAGCCAGACAAGTCAGCACTCCGGGAGTGCCCCGCCATTTGTCCTTCATGCACCTCGATCGCCGCCACCGTTCCACGGGGACAGTTTCTAGGACGTCGAAGACTGGTTGGCCAGCTTTGACCGAGTGGCGGGTTTCAATGAGTGGGACGGCGAGCGCAAGCTGCGCAACGTCTACTTTGCGCTGCAGGACGCGGCCAAAACGTGGTTTGAGAACCACGAAGCTTCCTTTACCACCTGGGAGGCTTTTCGTCGAGAGCTGCTAGCGACGTTTACCAGCAGCGAAGAAAAGAGAAAGCTGAAGTCGCCCTGCGCTCGAGATCACAGCAGCCGAACGAGGGCGTCGCGATGTTCATCGAGGACATGACCCGTCTGTTCAGTCGGGCCGACCCTGCTATGCCCGAAGCCCAGAAGGTACGCCACTTAATGCGTGGCGTAAAAGAGCAGCTGTTTGCCGGACTGGTCCGTGACCCGCCACGAACAGTGTCCGACTTCACCAAGGAGGCAATGAGTATCGAACGCTCTTTACAGGAACGGGGCGCCCACTACGGACGACAGGCTACTGTAGCAGCCGCTTCTCAGTCCCAGTACACGCCTACGTCGCTGCCCGCCGAGGACCTTTGGGAGCTTGTAAGAAGCCTGGTGCATGAGGAACTGGCGAAACTTCGCTTTGAAGCTCCACAGGTCAGCGTCGCTGCCGTTACGGATGTGGTCCGCGAAGAAATCCAACGAGTTGTGCAGCCACCCCCCGCTCCACACCCGGTGCTCTCCGTTATGACGTACAGCGAGGCGCTACGAAGTCCTGGGCCAGCAATGCGAGCCTTTTCCCCCATCGCTCCTGTGGAATACCTGCAGGAGCCAATCGCAACAGCACCCTCCGTGCCGCAGGAGTTTAGGCCCCCCATGAACAAAGCGCACGTTTGGCGTACGCCAAACAATCGGCCACTCTGTTACCACTGCGGAGAGCCTGGCCACATCCTCCGCCACTGCCCCTACCACAGGATGGGTTTAAGGGGGTTTCCACCTGACGCACCTCGACCACGCTACGGTGAAAGACCACGGGATATCGAACAGTACCTGGATGAAAACATGCAATCTTCGACCTCGCAGCGACGCCAGTCCCGATCGCCATCCCCAAGACGGTTCTCTTCGCCCGGCCGCCCGTCATCCTCTGGCCAGTTCAGAGGTACGTCCCCACGTCGGGAAAACTGAAGACGGCGTCCTCCGGGGGTAGGGCTGCCTCTACTGGACCAAGTCAAGAGCCTCCACTCGATGATTCGCCGCGACGCTCCGACCGACGACGACCTGACCCGACGACCTCGACGACGTGCTGCGACCGACTGGCCTCCCCCGAAATTCCGGTATCCGCCGACAACCATGACGTTACCACACTCGTGGATACCGGCGCCGATTTTTCGGTAATGAGCAGACGGTTAGCCACGGTCTTGAGGTAGGTTCTGACCCCTTGGTCTGGGCCGCAGATCCGGACAGCTGGTGGCCACATGGTAACTCCGATCGGTGTCTGCACTTGCGAATCCAGATCCGCGGTGTTACTTTCCCTGGCTGCTTTGCTGTGTTACCCGAGTGCTCCAAAGACCTCATACTCGGTTTGGATTTCCTTCAAGAGTACGGTGCCGTTATCAACCTCCTGGAGCTAATCGTGTCGTTTTCCACCCAAGGTCCTGTCGACGACGATACCGAGCCACGCAGGGCTAAGTTATGCGTCTGTGACGACCACGTTTTGATCCCATCAAGATCCAGCATGTTTGTTACTGTAGAGTGCGATAACAGCACCAAAATTCGTGGCATTGCTGAAACCAACATGTCGCTGCTCCTTGGTCGGCAAGTCTGTGTTGCTCGAGGAATTGTTGAACTGGACAAGGGCCGAACCGAACTCTTGGTGACCAATTTTGGTTGTGAACCTCAGTGTTTGCCTGGCAGAACAGCTATTGCGTATTTCGAGGAACTCAGCGAATTCGTGGGACAGCACGCTTTGTCCGGAGCCCCGGCATCAGTGGAGGAACCGACCACTCCCATAAACACTGATGTGAACCCAAACCTCCCAACTAACCAGAAACGCTGCTTGGAAAGCGTTATCCAGTCTTTCTGCGACTGCTTTGCCTCGACATTCAAGGTTAGGCAGACACCGCTCACAAAGCACCGAATTATAGTTGACGCCAACCAACGGCCGTTATGTCAGCTGCCCTACCGCATCTCTTCGAAGGAGCGCGATGTCATTCGCCGCCAAGTTCAAGAAATGCTCAAGGACAACGTGATACAGCCGTCGACGAGCCCGTGGGCATCGCCTGTTGTTGTAGTGGCAAAGAAAGATGGAACCCTACGGTTCTGCGTTGATTACAGACGTTTAAACAAAGTCACTAAAAAGGATGTTTATCCTCTCCCACGTATTGATGACTCCCTGGACCGGCTGCGCCACGCCAAGTACTTCTCATCACTAGATTTACAAAGCGGCTATTGGCAAATCGAGGTGGACGAACGCGACCGGGAAAAGACCGCCTTTATTACACCGGACGGTCTGAACGAATTCCGGGTGCTCCCTTTCGGCCTGTGCTCGGCTCCTGCAACCTTCCAGAGGATGATGGACACCGTTCTTGCCGATCTCAAATGGCAGTCCTGTCTCGTGTACTTGGATGACGTTGTCATCTTTTCTGACACATTCGAAGAGCACCTGAGACGCCTGCGCGCTGTGTTCGAAGCAATTCGGTCGGCCGGTCTTTCCCTGAAGCCCGAAAAGTGTCACTTCGCTTTCGAAGAGTTGAAGTTTCTGGGCCACATCGTGAGCGCTAAAGGGGTTAGCCCAGACCCCAATAAGACTGCTGCCGAGGCTGCTTTTCCTGTGCCCACCGATAAGCGCAGTGTGCGCCGCTTTCTGGGTCTCTGCGCCTATTATCGACGTTTTGTGCAGAACTTCTCTCAGATCGCTGAGCCCCTCACGCGACTCACGAAAGATTCCGAACCATTCTTCTGGGACCTGGAGCAACAGCAAGCTTTTGAAGACCTCCGCACTCGTCTCCAAAGTACGCCCACCCTTGGACACTTCGACAAGTCAGCCGACACTGAACTACACACAGACGCCAGCAACATCGGCCTCGGTGCGGTCCTTGTGCAGAGGCAGGATGGTCTCGAACGCGTAATCGCATACGCGAGCCGCACATTGTCACGATCTGAGGCAAACTATTCCACCACCGAAAAAGAATGCCTGGCCATTGTGTGGGCAGTAACAAAATTTCGCCCGTACCTATACGGCCGCCCTGTCAGGATCGTCAGCGACCACCACTCGCTGTGTTGGCTGGCGAACCTCAAAGATTCCTCGGGACGGCTTGCACGCTGGAGCCTTCGACTTCAGAAATTCGATGTCACCATCGTCTATAAGTCTGGTAGGAAGCACAGTGATGCCGACTGTTTGTCTCGTGCTCCTATCGAGAACAACCGAGCTGACCCCGACGACGATTCTGTTTTTCTTGGTGCTATCTCCACGTCCATCCTCATTCAACGCCAAAGAGACGACAGCAAACTACGGCCCCTCATTGAGTATCTAGAAGGAAGCGCTCAGTCTCCCCCGCGAATCTTTTCGCGCGGGCTGTTGCCGTTCTGTTTATGTGACGGCGTCCTGTATAAGAAAAACTACAGTCCAACAGAAGCTGTCTATCTATTCGTTGTGCCTACGGCCCTTCGCGACGAAGTCCTGCAGGCGAGCCATGATGACCCATCTTCTGGTCACCTGGGTTTTTGTCGAACTTTGGCACAAATACGGCAAAAATACTACTGGCCAAGGGTTGCTGCAGTTGTGAAACGTTACGTAAGAACTTGCCGCGAGTGCCAGCGTCGCAAGACGCCGCCGACTAAGCCAGCCGGCCTACTCCAGCATTTTGATCCGCCTCAGGTTCCCTTCCACCAAGTTGGCATGGACATACTCGGCCCATTTCCGGAGTCCTCGCTGGGCAACCGCTACATTGTGGTTGCCACCGACTACCTCAGCCGATACTGTGAGGCTAAAGCTCTTCCCCGTGGTACTGCTGACGAAATTGCGAACTTTTTCATTCAAAACATTGTGCTTCGTCATGGTGCACCCACCATTGTTTTAACTGACAGGGGAACAGCGTTCACCTCGGCCCTTACGCAGGAGGTTATGCGCCTAAGCGGCACCAGTCACCGCAAAACAACCGCTTACCACCCCCAAACGAACGGCCTCACCGAACGGCTCAACAAGACGACCGCCGACATCTTCAGCTTGTGCCTGCTGTTATAACGGGACACTGAGTATAATGCCGTTAAAAGTTTGTTTATGGAAAATATTGACTTAATGGTTCCTCTTTTTGGCTTTGTTCTCTTTTGTTTGTCAGCCAAAAACGCAGTTATTGGTGAGCAGATTGGGTTTGAAAATGGAATTCCTTTTTTTACCATTTTATTTGGACTTGCGCCGTCAAGAGCAAAACACAAGAAGGGCTACGTAACGTGTAACAAACATCTGCAAAAGTATACGGTAATGTCTAGAAGAAATCTATTTTAAGATGTCCTCTGCACAATGAGGCAAAAAGAGGTGTTATATGCCTGCTAAAACTCCGCCAACAAAGATCTAGAAAACTTCTTCGTAAGAACTCTCTAAGAACATATTTAGATATTTTTATTTTTTGGAAATGGCTGCTTATATGAAGCCTGTAGACACCAGATCAGAATGCTATATATTTAGAACCCTCTAAAATCAACCAGTGGGATTTCATCAGGCTTAGTGCTCATGCTTTTTTTAGAGCTGCAGATTTTATTTGCTCACATATGTGCAGTATTGCTCGAACCGCAAAGGTCAGGTAGCTGCCCTTTGCAGCATAGATACACATGCAAATGAGGCAAGAAAACCCGCTTCATCAGTCTCTGCCATAGGTTATTATATAAGTGTCCAATCAAAAAAAAACTAAATTGCGTGGCATTAAAATTGGAAGTAGCAGGATGCTTGCTTTGCAGAGGCCGCCTTACAAATTTCTCTTACACTGAGAAGTTTCGTACCTGCAGTTTCATACCTGCATACGTTCCGGAGTAATCTTCTCATCAGAGAAATTTTTAAAACATTTGGTGGAAAACGTATATTTAGAAAAGTTTATAAAACATTTGTGAATAAACCTCTTTTGTCAGTATGTTTTTAAAACATTTTTGGACAAGCCTCCATTATTTGATGAGGTGTTTTTTAAATGTTTCAATCTAGAGTTGCACGCTGTTAACGTTTGGAGTTGTTTGAAGACGTTTTATAGAAGTTATGTGTTTCATGGGAAGATACTCCAAGATTTATATTTCTGAGGTGTACGGTGGTGGTGTAACTCAACCCTCAGGGATCTGTGCATAAGAAAAGTATATCTTGACACCATGCCGCATTTTGCTTGCGAAAACGGCCTGTGGTGGCGATGCCTGTAAATCATTTCTGGATGGTTTCTGTAGCTTATAAGGGTGCCGTTTTCAGTTAAAAGTAGCCTCCCTGTTGTTTGGTGCTCCAGTTGCGCCATTTGCGCTTTATACATTTACATTTTGCTGCGCAATTCTGCTCCAAAAGCGGAAAATTGATCAATATTGCTCCTTAGCTGCGCTAAAAAGAAGTCGCTGTCACAAATATTCTTGGAACCATACTGGCTTTCAGTTGGCAACCTACTAAAATGTCTCTGCAGTTGGCAACCCAGAGCACTTGTGGGCTGGCTCGTGGTTATAGTGTACTAGAATACTCTCTAGTGGCGCGAGTGGCGAGGCGCAGGCGAGCCGTTTTCTAACAGACGCCATGAGATGGCGCCACCGCAACTTTTCATAGGCACAGGAATTCGCGTAGTTTTGAAAAGGTCGTCTGTCATCTTGCGTTTTTCATCTCATTTACTAATAAGAATCGCTCATTTATTACTTCTTGCTGTTCTCCGCCTGTCAGTTACAGTGACTAGGCTTGTTAATTATTGAAACGCGTCTGAAAACCACGTACCTAAGCAAGGATACAACATTCCTACTGTCGCGTCGTCTGCTAAACTCCGACTTGCAGAGTGATTTTTTGGCGCAAAACACCATCGCAGAATGACAAGCGGTCAGCATGACATACAGAGCAAATTATTTGCGCGACCATTGCTGTGGTTTGAAGATCAAGACCCGAAAGCAATGCCATTTAGTGTGTGTACTCACAGCCATTTATTGTCCACACACTTTCAGAAGTAAACCGTTTAAGCTAAATTTTATGCGGCATTTTGAGCTCATATATGGCTCAGAGAAGTCAATGGTCTTGTAAATATGATTGATTTACTGCTATGATGTGAGTTTTGGTGTTGTTTTTGATGTAGTAATAATTATAAAATTGATGTCACAGCTATGTACACATGAACACCATATGAAGCTTTTATTTACAACTGACTTCAGTGCAGAAATGATCAGAAAAAAATCTTGTTTGCAAAAATCCACAACTTCCCTGCCATTGCCTTGTTCAGCACCTACTCAATTTAAGGTGCTTTGACGCCTGCCGCTTGCTGTCGCTGGCTCGATTAATGCTCTTGGTGAAAAAATGCAGACGAGTAGTTAGGTAAAATGCAGTTATTTCTGCAGCTATGGTATGAGCGTGCTCAGGGCATCCAAGCTCAGTTTGCTGCTTTTGCTTAGCAAGGTCCAAAACATCAAGCACACTTTCAGAGTGCAGCTCTGAAAGGCTAAAGCAGGTTGTGAATGACTCTTCGAGGTCAGCCACAAATTTAAACAACTTGCTTGAAGGGTAAAGTAACCCACCATTGTCCTTTAAACGGACAAGCTCGGCCATGTTTAAATTGTCCGCTGCCTCCTTGGTGAGCAAAAGAAGGTTAAGACACCTTTCACAACCCGTTTTTAGAACGCATTTTCGCGCGACGTAACCAGCAATGTAAAAGGTTAGCCTGCAGTCGCTTGATGCCACAACAATGGAAGAATGGTCAGGCACAGCTTTTGTGAGCAGGGCGTCGGCTGCATCCAAGTTTCCGGCATCGAGAAATCTGTCAATGAGTTTCTCCCTCCCAGTGCAAGTGTCCTGCTCACCAGCATCTGCATTCAAGAGTGAACTTAAAACAGCAGGCTCGCAGTTTCCTCTTGACACAGAGTGTGCAAGATTGCTGAAGCTGAGACAGTTCACTGTAGCAATGAACTGCTGAGGTGTAGGATGAGTATTGCATCCCGATGACTGTCTGACGATGCCAAAAAGATGTTCCACGGGGTCTTGGCTCACCCTGCTTGTCATTACATACTTGAAACCAATGTGTTGAGTCAAACACTTCAACAGCGACAAGGTACTGCATAGAGTTACACGCAGTCCAGTTACTGTGGACTGGCTTAGAAAGCCCCGCTGCCCATTTGTGTGGCGTTCCCACTCTGACAGAAACGACAGAAAAGAATTCAACTTGTCGGCCGATGCAGAGTTCGGACGCAGTGCTTCAGCTGGAAAGCGTGACGTCATGACTTGTATAACACCATGAATGATCCTGCAAGAGCAATGTTAATGTTCAATTTCAATCACACTTAGGTATTTAACTTATTTACGACACATAAATAATAAAGCGTTCAGTTAGTCATGTGGTCGTGCACCAGTTCACTATAGCACACTGTATTAAGTGAGACTTGTTGTCAGGCAGGCTAGTCCCAGTTTGATCTAGGCTGTGGTTGAAGGTTAGGTTGACAAAATAAGGCATTTTCTTTGTACCTGGAGTAGTGGAGTTATCATTCTATGATATGCAATACTTACTCAAAAAAGTGAACTGTCGCTGTTATGCTGCCGCACAGAGGCTCTAACATGGCTTTTTGCAGCTGAAGCCCATGAATTACTTTTTCACTGAAGAGCTGGAACGCAAAGGAGACTCTCATTTTCTCGAAATTGTTAGGGTTCGTATGGCTGGATGTGATGCATGCATAGCCTGCAGGGTAACATTGCTTCCGTCCAGCTCCACAGCTTTTCGAATAGTTCGCATTGTCACCTGCAGGTAAGGCAAATCAGTAATTATTTACTGCCAGTTAGAATGACTGGAACAAAAATTACAGAAAACAGTTAAGCATGCCGCTTTGGCAAATACACACTTGGCCCTTTGGTGTTTGGAAATCCAAGCTCAACAGCCGGTTTCGAAGGCACTTTATGAGGTGAGGGAAGTCTGACATGAAGAAAAGTTGACGGTGCTCGTCTACAGGATGTGGTGCACTGCATTTAATGTGGTCCAAAGATGCCTTGATGCCCATTAATGTCCACATCCGTCAGTTCCAACTTGCTCCGTTTGATGTTACGAACTCAACCTTCAGCCCTGCTTTTTCTGCCAAAATTATGGCTTCAATCATGATCTTCGTTAAGGTACTGCCGCAAATGTTCCCTCTTGTTGCAAATGCTGCAAGAATTTGGGTCCATTTTCCAACAAACGGTACGAAAACCAGAACCATTCCGTGATCGCATGGTGTGTGTTTGTCCTCAGTCGATGTAAACTTGCCGAGATCCACGAAACCATCTATGTGGCCAGCCGTTGTCACAGAAAGATGCTGAGAGAGCTTCATCTCATCGACAATAATTCCACCGTGGCGTGCATATTCATCCATTGTGGCCGTCTTTTCACTGATGACTTTGAAGATCTTTGGGCAGAAACCAAACCCTGTTCTGTAGGATTTCAAATATTTGCGTAGAGTTGTTTTACTCGGGAGTGACAGTATCTTTTCCTTCCTCAGGTGCTCATAAAGCCTGGCACTCTTCATTTTCATTATGAGGCACTCCAGGACCCATTCGTTAGAATACTGCATGACTTTTGTGCTTTTTCTTGAAGCAGATTTAAACATGTGAAGTGTTGCTTCACGCTGTTTTGGAGGGAGACTTTCTATTCTAGAGGCAAATTCTTTCTCATTGATGTCTTTGTTTTTAGCTGCCATTGCTTTCAGTTGGCCCTTTAATGCAGTGGCACTGGTCTTCAAACGTTTTGTCTTCTGCCTTTGAAGTTTTAGACGCTGAGCAAGAGCTCCTTTCTTGGACACACGGGCTTTTAAGCTCGACTTTCGGGTCAGCAATAACTTTCGATGCGACTTGCACTCTGGGCAGATAAGTCCTGTCGATGAAAAAAAAAAACGCAACTGTTTAAATGCTGGAATAAAGAATACATACATACGAGACTAGTACATGAAAGTCTCTTAAAATTACTTACCAACGGACGGGAGCACTTTATGCTGAAGACGCAGAGTCCGTTGCTGCATGTTGCTGCCTGAAGTTTCACCGTCAAGTTCGGTAACACCTGCCTATATTCATCATCCGTCATTGCTCCCTTGCAAACACAAGTTGCTTCGGCATCCTGCAGTACAGCTGCAGCGTCGCCAACAGAGGCAACTGTTTTTTCTGTGCACATCACTCCTTGGTAATAAATGTCAGCACAAACTTTGCCTCCGACAGGCTTGAGAACCACAGCTCGCTCATGCGTAATCACAAGCCTTGCTTGCATTTTCAAAGACGTCGCAAAAATTAACCCGAAACGTTCGTCCTCGAAGCGGCACCAGCTCGTCGAAGGAGCGAGTCCACGGAGCGACTGAAACGAGAAAGGCGAGGATTCTGTAGCAGCCAGCTCTCCCGGCTCTTGATGTTCGTTGTCAGCGCTGTTCACGTCCTGACACGGCTTCTTGCTTCGTGGTGGAATTGTTTGACAAGCAGATCTTTTCCTTTCAGTCCTCTGTTTAGGGGTTTTAACAGAGAGGTAGGCTGGACACCCAGGCAGCAGCGTCGGAATGGCACCGGGAGCTAACGACGGCTTGCCTCTGGGTATATGCACTTCAACGCCGTCGATTACGTGAACGTAGTCGCGCAATATGAGGTGGGCTTCAAAATGGTGCTCACACACTGCTGATAGTTCCCTGAGGCTCTTGTCGTCCCTTCGCATGTTCCGCTCCCACTTCCCTCGCAACTCGTCGTCTCTTGGTGCGGCAAACAACGATGCTTTAGGCGCGCCCGGGTAGCCGGTGCGGCAGCCTGGCGCAAAACAGTGAGAATCAGTTCTTCTTGTTGCCATAACTTCGTTAAATTCCCTGACACTGATGCTACATAGTTCCTGCTCACTGCTATCCCTACTTAACAGCAAGATACGAACGCTAAAGTAAAATTAACTGCGTGACAGCGCGCGCGCGAAGCGAGCTAAATCACACACCGCATTGCCATGTGCTGCCAACGTGCGCGCCGGAGGCTAGGAAAAGGCGCAGCAGCGCCCCTGGCGGCCGTCAGTGTCAACTCGCTTCAGCCGATCTGGCCCCAGCAGCCACCGGTCGTGCCACTAGAAAGTATTCTAGTTCACTATACTCGTGGTATAATTTAGCAGCCAGTTTATTCGCGCACATAGAGGAAGGAAAGAACTCTGGAGAGGCAGTTACATCATTTGTGTAGCTGGCTCCTCCTGCTCCCTTCTTGGCCGCTGTATCAGCATGCTTGCGCATGCGCAGCAGGCATTGCAGCAGACAACAACGCTACGCCTAGCATTACTATTGGCTACGCCGTCGGGCAGACTCCCAGTAGTCCTTGCAAAAGCCCGTGATTTCTAGCGCACTTTGGCGTGCAGCTCGGATAACGAGGGCCTCTCCCAAGTTTTCCTTCTTCCATGTTTGCGCATCATGTCGGTTACATCAAAAAATTGCATCATGTCAGTCAGCCCTGAAGAGGGCTGAACAAGTATCTTCTGGGTTGAGAAACAAAAGCTTGAAGCAGGCCCAACAAGGTCAAGCTTTGTTGGAACAAGGAATTTCAGCCTTGCTGATGCACTTCGCGAGCTTGATGAATTAGTAAAAAAATTCCAAGAAGCATTGAGATACAGTTAAACCTAAACGTAATGAACCTCAATATAGTGAATTTCTCGATACTATGAAGTTTCTGAATTCCCCAGCACCTGCATTGAAGCGCATGTATTTCAGACCTCCATGTAACGAAGGTATTGCGGTGGTTGACCTTGGTGCAACGAACTGGCTACGCCATCTCTCTGTTAGCTAGTGCTGCTGAGCCACTCGAAATTTGGCAGAACCACGCAGAAGTTTCATGACGATAAAGCACCGACATAAGACGAACGCCAATTGCAGCCAGCGGCTGCAGTTGACACAACGTGCCATGCTCCAGCGCCATCGGTGCATCTCTGGCACTTTCTCTTTTGGAACGTCATGCTACGTGGCATTACAACAGTTCATGCTCAAAAGCACCGAAAAAATAATAGGTCATAGCAAAAAAAGGAAAAGACACAAGCAGTGCACGACCATCGCTGCCGCGTGGCTGCTCGTGTGATTCCGATGCCGATAGCTCTCAAGCATTGGGAGCGGGGACGGTGGAGAGCACAGGCAACGCAAGGTGAGGAGTTCGTTTCCAGGGGCAACAGCAAGGGGATAACCGAGAGGATAACCGAGAGAGGGAACATGCAGGAAGAAGCATGTGCCTCTGCGGCGAGGCCGCGGTGCCCCTACCCGCCCTCCCCACCCCACGCGGAGCAGCATTGCGTGAGCCGCGGCGGGGGTGCCGGCTGCTGCCGCAGTTAGCGCGATCGCGAAACGTTTCTCCGTGTTTCTTACTTCGAGTAACGCTGTTTTTGTAAACATTTTCAATATGATTTCACCTACATTTATTTCTTATTTTAGTTTCAGTTATGCAGTGTGCTTTCGACTGTTCTCGCAGAAACTGCAAGTAACGAAAAATCCCACTTTTTTTAATTTCTTTATAACCAGGTTTAAATTGAGCCAATGAAAAAAAAGAATGTTTCTAGTGAGCGTGTTCTTCAGACATTTAGTCAAGCATGCTTGGCTGAACTCGCGTGCAAGACAGTGTCAGGATTAATAAAATTTTTTGTCACTTTTTTCAACAGCTGTTTTTTCTTTCTAGCTACACATGGCTGAACTTTATCTCATTAGGAACAAAATCTTTTGGGTGACTCCTTTTATTCCATTTGTGCTGCTCCCGGGTTGCTCCAGGATTACCGTTCTGATACAAAGGTTCTCCAAAATGAATATTTTTCTGCTCCAAAAATTGCTCCAGAACTTGAAATGCAGTTTGCCTTTGATGTCCCTTTAAGCTTGTTTAAGATGTCTGCCGCCCTCCCATACTTGGAGGATTGTGAATGTTGCAGCCTTTATTGGTCTTCTGGTCAAGAACCCAACACCTTTTTCTTTCCTGCACAGAGCGTGGACGTTTGATGGATCTCCAACCTAGTCACTGTTTAATGGCTTTCGTGCATGATGTAATTTGGCACCGTTGCATGCGATTCTGCTTGCAGACCGCAACGGTGACCTAGTGGTCTGAGCATCTGCCTCGCATGCGGGAGGTGTGGGGTTCGATCCCCAGTGCCGCCGGGTAGCCACCGGTGATGCAGTGGGTTCAAGCTTTCCCCTGCCTGGTGCTCGGCTTCTTTAGGGTGCAGTGCTTGGGAAATGGGTGTCTGACCCTACCTTGAGTCGAAGAAAAGTACCCTGTGCCATGGCGCTCTTTGGTCACAGCCGATGAAACACATAACTTCTATAAAACGTCTTCAAACAACTCCAAACATTAGCCGCGTCCAACTCTAGATTGATATGTTTAAAAAACATCTCATAAAATAATGGAGGCTTATCCACAAACGTTTTAAAAACACACTGACAAAAGAGGTTTATTCACAGACATTTTAAAAACATACTGATAATAGAGGTTTATTCACCAATGTTTTGAAAACTTTTCTAAATATACACTTTCCACTCAATGTTTTAAAAATTTCTCTGACGAGAAGTCTACTCGAGAACGTATGCAGGTATGAAACTTCTCAGTGTAAGAGAAATTTGGAAGGTGGCCCCTGCAAAGCAAGCATCCTGCTACTTCCAGTTTTAATGCCAAGCAATTCAGCTTTCTTTATTGGACACTTATATAATAAACTATGGCAGAGACTGACGAAGCGGGTTTTCTTGCCTCATTTGCATGTGTATTTATGCTGCAAAGGGCAGCTGCCTGCCCTTTACAGTTCAAGCTATACTGCAAATATCTGAGTAAACAAAATCTGCAGCTCTAAAAAAAGCATGAGCACTAAACCTAATGAAATAGCCCCGTAAAAGAAAGAAACAATGGGTCCAGTTGGGCATACCATTTGGTTCCAATTGGAACCATTTGGATCCAATTGGTCAGCCAGTTGGACTCATGAATCCAACTGGGTAGTCCATTTGGTTTCCCGAGTTCCAGCTGGGCATTCCAATTGGTTCTGCTTTCCAACTGGATTACCCAACTGGTTTTTGAGTTTCCAATTGATTTTGGCACTTCCAGTTGGGTTGCCCAACTGTAACCATTTTAAATCAATTGGGGCTTCCAGTTGGAACCAAGAAAACCAATTGGAAGTTGATGTCCCAACTGGAAGCTCCAGTTGGTTCCAACTGGACAATCCAATTGGAAAGTCTGTGCGTAAGTGACTGATGTTCTTCATTCTGTGTATATGTTTAGCTGGCTATAAAACAGAATGCTAGGCTAATTGTGTTCTTGTAAAAGAGATATTAATAGCTTAATCTCTTGAATTATTTTCATCACTTCCACCATCACTGTGGGCATTCTTAAATTAGATAACTTCGCTTAATGTTCACTCGCCACTGGCTCCAGCTAGACGGTCTCATCGGTGGTGTATATTAGTGACTGAAAAAGTGTGCTCTGTGGATATACGTCAAGAACTTGTGTTGGTACACAGCGTTTGACTCTCTGTGTGTAATGCATACTTGCTAGTCTCTCTTGGTTTTCCTAACGGCATGTATTTATAATTTCAGGTCCCTTGTAGAAATGTTGGCAGCAGTCTCACAGAAGTCATAGAATAAAGGCCAATTGGTTCCAATATAATTCTATATTTTTTTTTTTGCTGACCAGTTCAAACCATTTGAGTCAAATAGGTATGGCAATTGCGTTCAATTGGTGGTCCATTCGGCCTGGTTGGGTGAACCAATTATTTCTAACTGGAAGCACCATTTGGACTCAATTGGTGGAGCCCAATGGGTGGCGAAAACACAATTGGTTTTCGATCCATTGGTTTCAACTGGACCCCCCCCCTTTTTTTTTTACTGGGATCCCACTGGTTGATTCTAGAGGGCTCTAAATATGTAGCATACTGATATTGAGTCTACAGGCTTCATGAAAGCAGCCATTTTCAAAAAATAAAAATGCCTAAATATGTTAAATTCTGAGCGAGTTCTTACGAAGAAGTTTTCTAGATCTTTTCTGGCGGAGCATCAGCAGGTATATAGCACCCCTTTTTGCCTCATTGTCTAGAGAACATCTGAAAATAAATTTGTACTAGACATTACCGTATACTTTAGTAGACATTTGTTACATGTTGCGTAGCACTTCTTGTGTTTCGTGGGAGATGCCCTTGTGCCAGAAAAATCCATCATCATCATAATAATTCTGCTTGCATCAACAGCAAAATTTTATTTGCCGCTAGTTTATAACATTTTTACTTTATTCATTTACTTCAGCATTTGGTGGTGTCGAAACTAACTTGACCTCTGTTTTCTCCAGCATTCACATGACGAAATGCACAATGGACGGCCATTGGAGGTGGCGCTGCCGACAAAGAGACGGCACTCGGTTCACCAAATGAGTGAGGGTGGCCCCTTTAATGGATTGGAAGAAGAGGAAGAAGTTTGCAGAAAACGCAGCAGGCCAGAAATAGTCTCTCTAACGTCCCCACTCACTCCTCCACACAGCGTGCCAGAGAGGCTTAGCAGGGAAGCATCGCCCATCCCGGCCCCACGGCTGAGCAAGCACTGCCGCTTGCCTAGACCGGTAGAGGTTCAGGAAACATCGCCCATCCCGGCCCCACGGCTTAGCAAGGACAGCCGCTTGCCTAGACCGGTGGAGGTACAGGAAGCATCGCCCACCCTGGCCTCACAGCTGACCGACAACAGCTGCTTGCCTAGACCGGTAGAGGTACAGGAAGCATCGCCCACCCTGGCCCCACAACTAACTGAGAACAGCTGCTTGCTTAGACCGGTAGAGGTACAGGAAGCATCGCCCACCCCGGCCTCACAGCTGAATGACAACAGCTGCTTGCCTAGACCGGTAGAGGTACAGGAAGCATCGCCCACCCTGGTCCCACGGCTCATTGAGAAGAGCTGCTTGCCTAGACCGGTAGAGGTACAGGAAGGGAAGCGTGAAGAAGCATTTGCATACATGCAGTTCCTGCAAAGTCCTGCACATGCTCAGCTGGGGGAGTTGGCGTTGTCCGAAATCTCTCTTTCCAAGGAAGTGAGGGCTTTTCTGGACCAGCTCAGGACGTTGGCCTCACTCTCCGAGCAGTCCGACTCTGTGGCGGTGCTCGTGTCGAATACTGAGCACAACACGTTCTTGTGCGCCGTCCTCACCCTGCTGAGCAGGTGCAAGACAAACCTCATCGTGGAGTTCTGCCAGGGGAAGTGCAAGGCCCCCTTGTTCACCAAGATGGAAAATCTGCTGCTCATCGCTATGGCGCATGCCGCACCGGATCGGCAGGCGGCACTCCTGTTCGTGCTGATAGCCCGCTTTTGTAGCATCTGGCAGCCAAAAAGTCTGCTGCCACAGGCCGCATACGTGCGGTTCATGTTTGCGCTGTGCCGCAGCCTTGGTGAGCGTGCAGTGGCCCGTGACATGATCTGGGAGCTCATGCGCTCTGACCGGGCTTCGTTCCTGGTGGCCTCAGCAGTGGGTGCCTGGCCTGGTCTGTTTGATGCCCTGTCACCAGGTAAGGAACTGGATTCGTCATCTGCAGTAGTAAGCTGAACTGGCACTGCTCGAAGCACTATTTCCACTTATGCCTTGAAACTCGGCAGTGGTAGTTGCCTGAAATGGATGGAACTATAGGCAGGCACATTGTGTTTTACTGGAAGAGTGTGCATACTCACAGTTAGGACGCACTTGCAGAAAAATTGTTTTGGCTGCCAAGCCTTTTAGAGTGAGCCAATTGGGAGGAGTCAGGCCCTGAGTGCATGTCCACATATCTTAAATGTTTTGTGGTGTTCTTCCGTGCAGGTAGGAACCAAGGCAGTGGCAGTGAAACACGCTGAAGGAATATTTTTATTCCATTAACAAAGTACAAATGAGTGTCAGCACAGCTTGGCTGCTGTCAGCGATAAGCTAGCATGAACTGAAACAATTGCACTCGGCGCTGCGGTATATAAACTGTTATCATGGAGGCGTGTCAAAGTAGTGCACATGTCAATATTAGTCGGCACACAACCAGTACTACAGTTTTCTTTTACAGTGAATATTTTTATTACTGTAAACAGTACACTGCAGTATAGGTATAAAAATATGTTTGCTGTAATTATGTTCATAAACTCCTAAAAACTTGTATGTTGCTAGAAGTGCTGGCGCAGTGTTACCGTATTTACACGATTGTATTTACACGATTGTGAGTCGACCCTTTTTTTGAAATTTAAAATTCTGAAGTGGGGGCGTCGACTTACAATCGAAACGAAACCTTGCACTGCCAATAAAAAGAAAAACAATCTATCAGGGACGCTACTGCGATGTTAGAAGTTTTTGTTTGCTCTATGGCTCCAAGCGTAGCATTCAGGTATTCCGCGTGCTTTTTGGCCAGGATTTTTTATTTTTTATTTTTACTGCGCACTGCACCGTTACCCACCGCGATGGTTCAGTGCTACTGAACAGGATACCCGGGTTAGAACCTGACCGCGGCGGCAGCGTTTTGATGGAAGCGAAACGCAAAGGCGCCTGTGTGCTGTGCGATGTCAGTACAGCAGGTTAAAGATCCCCAGGTGGTCGAAATTAGCGGCGCTTCTGGGGAATGCCGATGTGTGCTGGAAGAGCCGATGCTTTTGACTCGACTGCAGGCAGCTTGCTTTGCCATGAGCTCTCCAGGTTCGAAAAGCATTCGGCGCTCATTTACTGCAGCGTTCAAGAGGGAGGCCATCATTTACGCCGAAGAAACCAACAACTGTGCGGCGGGCCGCAAGTTCGACGTTTCTGAACGGTTGGTGCGGGAGTGGCGGAAGCAGCGAGACAAAATTTTCTATTGCGACTCCAAGCGAAGAGGTTTCCGTGGGCCGAAGTCGGGACGCTTTCTGGAGCTGGAGGTCAAGCTTGCAGCGTATGTCACCGAAATACGTGATCGGTTCCTTCCAGTGACATGCGAAATGTTCACGCAACAAGGCCGGGTCTTTGCTGCGGAAGCTGGAATACTCCGAACAGACTTCAAACCCAGCAGGGCTTGGGCTTCGAAATTTATGAAGAGGGCTGGCTTCTCTCTTCGTCGGCGTACTAGTGTATGCCAGAAGCTGCCTGCTGCTTGCAAGGAGAAAGTTCTCGCCTTCCATAGGCACTACCTCAAGCTCCGCGACTCGCGGCAATACCTGCTCGGCCAAATCGGCAATGCGGACCAAACTCCCGTCTACTTCGACATGACGAGCAGCACAACAGTGAGCGTGAGGGGAGCTCGCGAGGTTAAGCTTCTCATGACAGGAAACGAGAAACTTCGGTTCACTGTTATGCTATCATGCTTGGCAGATGGCACAAAGCTCCGACCGTACATCCTCTTCAGAAGAAAAACTATGCCAAAGGAAATGTTCCCGAATGGTGTGATTGTGCGAGTGAACGAAAAAGGCTTTATGACGGACGACTTAGTTATTGATTGGTACCGTCGGGTGTGGCTTTTGAGGCCAGGGGCATCCCTCAAAAATCGCAATCCGAACCTCCTCGTGCTGGACTCATTTCGCGACCACCTTACCGTGAAAGTGAAGGCAGAGCTCCGAAAAGAAGATACAGATATGCTGGTGATTCCTGGCGGTCTGACGGGGCAGCTGCAGCCGCTAGACGTTGGCATTAACAAGCCATTCAAGGACTTGCTCCGGCGTGAGTACGAGTGGCTGGCGGCAGAAGGGCGGGAACATACGCCAACGGGGAGCGTGAAGAGAGCCTCCCTGGCGGCTGTGTGCGGGTGGGTGATTTCCGCTTGGGCGGCCATTCCACGCAATGTCGCGGTGCGGTCGTGGTCTGGATATATCGCCAGAATTTCGCTGGGCCATCTCTGCCAGCTGATTTTATTTCATGGAGGAGCTTTCTGTTAACTGCCAGCATCTTCTGTTGTACCAAAGCGACCATATGCTTTTTCGCTTCAATGTATGCCTCCCACAGCCTATTTATTATTTCAGGTGTGCCCCACAGTGTGGCATGTCGAAGCTCTCTACAAGTGACTTTACGTTGCTTTAGGGCATTGGACACCTCTTTGTCCCACCATGCTTTAGGTCTATGTCTTCTGGATTGGCCGGCTAGCTTTTACTGCAGTTATTGCCTTTTTTACCCAGAGAGACACTTCAGCCAGTGGCTAAAGCTGACACGGTGACCCTGCGAGAACCAACCACAGGGGAGGAGTACGTGGAAGCAGCCTTCCTGGGCTGCATTGAAACACATATGGCCCACCAGTTCCAATCCCTGATAGGCCAGGATAGTGCAGCACTACCACCCGCAAGCCCACCTGTCAAATCGGGATGTGACACAGTCACAGAGGGGGAGCTGAAGCGAGCACTGCGACACGTGGCGCGAAGCTCGGCAGTAGGGCTGGATGGCATACCACCATTACTAATAAAAAAGATGGAGAAAAGAACACGGGAACAGCTCAGGGAAGCCTTGAACTATGTAATGACCACAGACACTGCTCGGTGCTCAAGGATACAGCTGGTACTAAAGAGAGGAGGAGACAAGGACCTCTTGAAAAGCTATAGACCCATTGCAATAACATCTGCTTTGTATCGCTTGTTTTGCCACATTCTGCGAGCTCGCATACAGAGATGAGCGGAAAATGCTCAAATTCTGGGCGAACTGCAAAATGGCTTTCGACCCAATCGCCGACTGGAAGACAACCTTTTCGTTGTGACATCTTCAATTGAGATCGCCGCCAAAGAGAAGTGAGAGCTGGTACTGGGCTTTCTGGATATAGCCCAGGCATACGACTCAGTGAAGCACGATCGACTGTGGGAGGTCCTGGAGGCACAGGCTATCCCAGAACCGCTACTACACTTGGTGAAGGCTTTATACACTGAAACCCAGGCTGTGATCCACTGGGGGGCCTCAACCACCAGGCCAATCAGCGTGTCTAGGGGATTGCGTCAGGGCTGCCCTATGTCGCCAATCCTGTTCATGTTATCTCGGGGATGGAGCAGCGCCTTGTGGAGAGCGGAGTTGGGTTCAGCCTCACCTACATGAGGGATGGCGCCACTCGTACTCGCAGGCTACCAGCCCTCCTGTATGCAGACGATATAGTACTGCTTGCGGACAACACGGGAGATCTCCAGAGCCTCCTAGACATATGCTCATCTGAGGGCGATGGCCTCGGGCTCCGTTTCAACGCCACGAAGTCTGCAGCAGTCAGATTCCTGCCAGAGGCGTCCGAGGACAGTGGACAAGAGACCCCACCTCTGCATCTTCAGAACGTACTGCTTGCGGACAACACGGGAGATCTCCAGAGCCTCCTAGACATATGCTCATCTGAGGGCGATGGCCTCGGGCTCCGTTTCAACGCCATGAAGTCTGCAGCAGTCAGATTCCTGCCAGAGTCGTCCGAGGACAGTGGACAAGAGACCCCACATCTTCAGAACAACAGTGTCCTTTGGTTGCCGTCTTACAGATACCTGGGAATAGAAATCTCGGCGGGCTGCAACTATGTAGAGGATTTCGAGAAGCAACTCCAGACGAAGGCCATCAGACGACGGGCTTTCCTGAGCTCACGTGCCTTATGGGCTTTCGACCGTTTTGAAGTCACCTGATCGCTATGGAAGGCAGTGGCGGTGCCAGGCCTTACCTTCAGCAACGCAGTCATCTGTTTATCCTCCGTGACTCGCCAAGGTTTGGAGATGCGGCAGAGAGAGGTGGGACGAATGGCCATGGGAGCTCACGGCAGTGGGCCGAACGAGGCGGGTCAGGGTGATCTGGGGTGGTCCTCTTTTGAGGCACGGGAAGCCGTAGCCAAACTGAGCTATGAGCGTCGTCTTAGCAAAATGCAGGATGGCTGCTGGGCGCAGGAAGTGTTCAAGTATGTCCACCTGAGGTGTGTCAACACCAAGTGGGCCCGTCGTACGACCAGGAGTCTGGCGGATAAATACGGAGTGGTACCCCCCCCACTTCAAGTTTCCAACCCAACGGACGGCAAAAGATTCGAGAACAAGTGCGATGCGAGGAGCAGCGTCGTTGGCAGCAGACGGCCCGCGAGAAGCCAGCCCTGGCCGTTTACCAACAAGGGAAATCGAAGGTCAAAAAAGAGCCCCTGTATGACAACACTAGGGGCAGTGGACTGTTGTGCGAAGCTAGGAGCGGTGTGCTTCGCACCCGATGTCTTCGAGCAAAGTACACGGAGGGTATGAGCACGATGTGTGAACCTTGCGGAGGCGCTGATAAAACCGTCGAGCACATCGTGTTGGAATGTGCAGGCCTACACCCGTCGGTTTCGAATGCACAGGACAATTCCTCAGTAGGCCCCATGCCGCTTGACGCGATCAGCGGATCCAAGAGCCTCGGGGCACTAGCAATAGCACTCGATTTTCACCGACCCGACGAGCCACCGCAATGGAAGCTGGTTGAGCGAACCAAGCGATGTTTGGAACATTGGTGGCGCACACGACACGGTCACGCTCCTTGAAGGCTCAGGGGACCAAAACGTGCCATGAGCGTATGTTAGGTGTTTTTATTCTTTAATTTTTATTTTTAATTACCTTCTTGGCTTGATCCGGTTTTTAGTACCGTTGATCTCCCGATACAAAGGGATAGCCAGCATCATCATCATCATCATTTAGGAAGTGCGGGCTTTCCATGGAGGACGATGTGCTGTGGGATCGCAGCGGCGACGACGATGACAGCAGTACCACTGAAGATGACTCAAGTGAGGATGAATAGCCCGTCTATGCAATAAATTTTCGTTTTTGAAGCGCTCCACCGGTGTTATTTTTTTTGGACATGCGATTGGGGGGGTCGACTTACATTCGCGTCAACTTTTGTTTTTCGGACATGTGATTTGGGGGGGTCGACTTACATTCGAGTCGACTTACATTCGTGTAAATACGGTACTCTTGTGTTGAAAGGGAGCGGGAGTGATCAGTTCTCTTAGGATAACTGTCACCCTGTGGCAGTGATGTCAGCAACGTATGATCATAGCAGCGCGCTGTTCAATTCCTTGAGGCGAACAGGTAATCTTCGCGTGTGAGCATGGTTCACTAAGCGGATTTTCACAGTAATGTGATTTGTGGAAAATATGCATGGCCATTCAGTGGTATCACATAACTGGCTGCAGGCAAGCATTGTTTGCTTGTTTTGCTAATTAAAGGAACTGAACAAATAAAACTTGTCCTATATATCAGCAGGGTGCCATGTTCTAATCACAAAGAGACCACTGTCACTGTAAAGGAAGCTTATATATGCTGTAGAAAAGTCCAAAGAAACATAATACCAGTGTCACCACCACCAGCTGATTTCACAAGTAAAATGCTTGCACGTTAGCACTGATTTTTGGGTGCGGATACCAGAGGCAACACTACTCCGCCATGCGCTTCAAAACAGGCAACCCGACCTTTTTTGGCAAGGACATCACGAATATGAATCAACTGGCAGAGAAATTTTTCAAATTCAATTTTTTTGGCGATAAACGTCTTTTGGTGCCATATCAACATCAGGGTAGCTGGAAAGAGTCAAAGAGAATCAGTTTTTATTGAGAGCTATAACTGAAACAAGTTGTCCTCAACCTTAATGTGTAGTGGTCTGGGCGTCCGCTTCAGCTCCGGGAGGTACGTGGTTGGTTCGAAACCCACTGCCGAACACCCACCGGTAAAAATGGGTACAAGCCAACCATGGCCCGGCGCCCGGCTTCTGGGGTGTGTGCTTGGAGGAGGCTCCGCAAACCTCGCTGCGCACTTTCGAGGGCAAACCCAGTTTTGAACACTTAGTCTGCAGTGGTGGTTCATGTTTCACTCCCAAGTGAAGAGGTCGACTCAAAGCTCGTACGCTCTAACCAGCGTCTCAAATTCAACACTAAGTGATCCTTCGTCAGAAGAGATTCAGAGTATCACTGCAGTCCTGGGAAAATCCGGTTTTTCTGTCTGTCCAACTTTAGTGTAGGGCTTAAAGGTCTACACTAAAGTCCCTTGTAGCATTGCTTTTTTTTTTCACACTTTCTCAAACAGGAATAGGCGATTTGTTATGGGTGACCAGAAACAGGTTGTGTGCAGTGATAGTTTTATGTTTGGTTCTTGAGATGTTTGTTCTGGTGTATGCAATGGTCTTTGTTGGGCGCACTGCATGCAGTGTATCCTATGATGTTAACGGTCTTTTGTTTTTTTGTTTCATGTTTTCGTGCATCGCAGCTTTTTGCAGATTGTAGAAAAAAAGAAAACTATTTTCGACACACGGAATACTTGAAGAAGCTGCTTCCCTTCAGTTTGCCATGTTAACCCTTTTATAACTTCTGTTGTCATATTTGAGGCTGATTATTGGTCATGAACTGCATGCTTTTCCAAATTTATCCTTATTAATATTTGAAAGGCTGTGTTGATGCAACTTCTTGGCATAAGTCCTGCAACATGCCCTTTCACTGTTCTCTGCTTAGAGTGGGGGACATAGGAAGGGGACCTTGCCCGCAGAGGCTTTGCTTGGTCCTTCAGCCAACAACCGCCCCACTGTCTGTACATGTCGAATGCAGGCCCAGTGAGGAATGTCATCAGCTACGTGCTGCACCGGTGCCCATCCAATGAGCTCAGCGACACACTCCTGTCATATTGCAAAACGGTGCTGGATAAGCTCGGACCTCTGCCCTGCTTCGACGGGAACTTGTATCCACTGGTGGATGATCTCCTGCATCCCCTGCTGACTACCCACGAGTGCATGGGTGAGGGAGTTGGCTCTTGGAGCACTTCGTGCCGAGGCCTCGACGAAAGGGCGTGGGTTGTGGAATAGATGGTATCCTGGCTGCTGAAATCAAGAAAAGGAAATGGATATGGGCAGGGCATGTGTGAATGCAGGGGACGAGTAACCAATGGTTCCTTAAGGGTAACAGAGTGGATTCCAAAAGACAGTAAGTGTAACCTAGGAGCTACCCTCGTTACGCTTCTTGGAATCCACTCTGTTACGTTTAAGGGACCGTCGGTTAGTTGTCCTCTGCATTCACATGCCCAGCCCATATCCATTTCCTTTCCTTTATTTCGGCCAGGCTCTTTCGTTGCACTTTCAGTAGCCGGGTGGCCAGGTGAGATCAGGATGGCTGCGGCTTGCACTGGACAGAGCTGATTGGAGGCATCCGGTGGAGGCCGTTGACGTGCAGTGGGCGTAAAACGAGGATGATGATGGCGGTGTGATCATGATCTGGGGCAGTGTACCAACTTTGAATCTGCTCAGGGGCACATTCTGGCTGTGAACTCCTCAAGGAATTGTTCCGGGAAGGCATGCGTTTACTGATGCAGTGAAAGTGTGCAGTTCTTGGTTATAGCTCTCATTCAGCAAGAGCCCTGCTTTCTGTGTGTCCAATGCCTCCGCCCTGGAACCCGTGAAATCAAATTCAAAGGCACACTGCAGAGGGGATGATTGTAAAAGCGAAATTGTTACAGCACAATGTGAAGCCAATACTACTAATGCAGATTTGTCACATCACATCGTATAATTAGCTCCCATATTTTTTGACCCTGTGATGGTTACAAAGAAACTGAGTTTAGAGGTGTTTTTTACGCTAGTATCATCTTGATTAAGGCAAAATTTATTAATACAAGACTGCCTGGTGAGATTGATGAACCAGCGTTCTCTGCGGTAATGTTCTTGACCTTTGGGAGCTGCATGTGCGTGTCAAGATACACTGTAGTGGAGGGCTCTGCATTAATTTAAGCCATTGGGGCTCTTAAGGTGTGCTGCCATCGCACAATACACGAGCAGTTTCCTTTTCCTTTCCACTGAAATGCATATGCCGCAGCTGGGGTTTGATCCTGCAACCAGTGCTTTCTTTGGGTGATCTGAAGGAGTCTGCATCTTACCCAGCACCCATTATGGGGTTAAGAGACTGTGTAAGACCCAAGCATCTTCAGCTCTCGCATCATTGGAAATGGTGAACGTGCCGTTTTCGATCTGTGGGGGAGTACATACACACGCAACAGTACTTGCATGGCCGTGATTGTTAGTCATGGAATTGTGGTTCCAAGCATGTGACCGTTGTTTTTTGGGGCCAGACACCTGCCTGGAGCTTCGCAAGGCCTTGGAAGAGATCTGCCGGCAGTCGCCCAATTCTATTCGGCCGTGGGTGCTGAGAAAACAGCTTCTTCCACTGCTCCAGTCGCTGCTGTCCAAGCTGCAGCTGCCACTTGCTCAGCAGCATGCTACTTGCCTTATCAGATTGCTGGGTGAGTTTATCTCTTCTAACTCAGAGTACGCTAGCAAATATTTTATTGCTTATACAGCTTACTCGGTGAAAACTTGAGGGGACATTTGAGCTCCGGCTCAAGGTATGATGAAATAGTGTTAATGGGTCCCTTCAGCAGCCTGAGGTCTTCTTTGCTTATAATTTGCTGACATGGACACTGTTCTTTCTTGCACCATCACATAACACTTGAGTACACTACGATAGCATCAGAGATCTCTCCCGCTCAAGTACTCCTTTTCTGTCACCGAGGTTTTGTCTACATGCCTGTTGGTTTATGTGGGCTTAACGTCCCAAAGCGACTCAGTCTATGAGGGATGCGATGCCATAGTGAAGGGCTCTGGAAATTTCGACCACCTCGGGTTCTTTGACATGCACTGACATCGCACAGTACACGCGCCTCTAAAATTTCGCCTCCATCGAAATTCGACCGCCACGGCCGGGATCGAACCCGCGTCTTTCGGGTCAGCAGCCAAGCATCATAATCACTGAGCCGCCGCGCCGGACGCCTGCATGCCTGTATATGCAGAATTAGTCATTCATTCTCTGCTTTACATTCATAGATTGCGGGGAGTTCTCATACCACTCCTGGCACTGTGGTGCAGCAGTTCAAGCGATGCCCCATTGCCTAGCAGGTGGCTGTACCGGTGGTGTGCTTGCGAGACCGACGCTGCTCTTCCTGAGCAACTTCTCGCAACCAGTAATCTGTCGCCTACCACAGTGGACAGGTTGTGGTGACATCGCAAGGTCACGTGACTCTGGGGTCGCTGCTGAACAGGACCATTAACAAGATTGCTTTAAAAGAGGCACAAAAACAGACTGCAAACATGACGGGGGCTCAAGGGTTGAGAATGTGTTCTTTGTTCACTTGGCATCTTGAGTTCAGATAGGAGAATTTTTTCTTGGTCAGAGCAATAGACAGGGCTCTGCTGTTGTATTCCGCCTCTTTCCTTGTCAGCATGATGAAGGCTTCCATTATGTCTCCGGGTTCCCCATTTTTCAATGTTGCAAACGTGCTTTGCATGAGATTGCTCTTAAGAGTTAGTGCAATACCCAACAGATTATGAAGTACCAAATAAAGTGGGATATACAGCTTATAATAAATGGGAGTTCGTAACAGTGGACCATGGTCTGCGGCAGTCCATCCGTATTACTCTGCTGACCAGTCA
Organism: Amblyomma americanum; assembly: GCF_052857255.1. NCBI lineage: Eukaryota > Metazoa > Arthropoda > Arachnida > Ixodida > Ixodidae > Amblyomma > Amblyomma americanum. Next base: position 893,383 of record NW_027526491.1, on the reverse strand, counting down.
CAATACCAGACGAAATCAGCTTTTTAATGTTTGACTACATATACCAAACAAGCTAGAGTCGTCAAAATTCTTGAGCTTATATTTCGTCTTGTGGCTAGCTTTTTGTTTTGGTTAACAAGAAAGAGCTTTTATGACAAACTATTTTACTTTCTTGTCATGGAAGAACAGTGTTTGGCAATCATCGGACCGAGCTTCACTACAGATTTAAGTTGTATCGGACTTTAATAAGCCAAACAGTATTGGGGCCCTAAAATTGCCGCATTTTTTTTCTTCTACTTAAAAGTATCAGTTTGGTTATATTGTCACAATATATTGAAGACCATGTGATGTCAGAGGCCAGTAGTGTGTCTAATGTTGATTGCGAGGTCATATAAACTGAATAAAATCAATTTTATCCTATATTCTAGCACCAAAAATAATACAGAGGGCACTTAATATTGCTTACATGCTGTGAAAGCAAAAGCATGAATGTCTCATTCAAAGCTTATATGTTATTGGTTAGAACCCCTGTCACCAGCTTGCCTCCAACTTGACTAGCAGCTGTATGCTATGTGCAACGAAAAATTGTGTGACACCAGCCGGAATACTGTACGGCAAACAGTTGCATCACAATTGTGAAACGAAAGTCGTTAACCACCACACCATTAAAGTACTTATGTAGTCAGTTAGAATTCGTCTCGCGACCTAGCCTGCAGCTTGACTAAGAGATGTATGCTATATGCAATGAGAAATCATATGACACCACCGGCAGCTCAATGATGAACTGCTGAATCGCAACTTTGATAAAAATGTCGAGGAAGGCACACAATTGGAGGTGCATCATGAGATCTTAAGTAGTATTTATTTATTTATTTATTACAACAGCCTCAGGGCCGCAGGGCGTTATAGAGGGGTTGGTGAAAAAAGAAAAAATACATAAAAAAGTACAGGCAAAAGAAAAGCAAAAATCATTATGCCGATGCTTGTTCGATGACACACTTGGTGATAAGTGGCTTGAAGGATGACGCGTCTTCAATGCATGCGATATGGGGTGGAAGGTGATTCCACTCAGTGCTAGTCTTCGGTAAGAAAGAATTAAAAAGCACATTCGTTTTACAGGTTGGGATGGCAACTTTATTTATATGGATGATCAACACGTGATGATACGTTGATGGTATAGAAGAAAAGAATTCCTGTTTTAGTGTCTCATTATGAAAGAAAATACTGTGGAAAAAACTGAGGCGTGAAATATTTCTACGAACTGCGAGATTAGTCAGACCAAGTTTAGATTTCATTAAAGAAACACTAGCCGTGTGAGAATAATTGGAAAGGATGAAGCGAGCTGACCGATTCTGAACAGATTCTATAGCATCGATTAAGGTGAGTTATGCAGGGTCCCATATCGATGATGCGTATTCTAGCTTTGGCCGTATTAGTGTTTGATATAAAAGTAACTTCAAATAGGATGGAGCCTGAGAGAAGTTTCTACGTATGTAACCAAGGGCACGGTTTGCATGTTTGATGTGCATGCGCCAGGATAAGTTGTTAGTGATGTGAACACTGAGTTAATTATAAGATGAAATGTTCTCTAATGAAACTCCACTAATCTTGTAATCGAACGTTTTAGAAGGGTTAGATTGGCGGCAGATGGACATAATTTTGCGCTTTGATGGATTGAGAACCATAGACCATCTCTGACACCAAGCTAAGTATGTTGGAATACCTCTCGCAAGCTAGCCTCAAACTTGACTAGCATATGTGTGCCATGTGCAACGGGAAATCGTATGACATCGCCCAGAATGCTTAAAAACAAACAGTTGCATTACAATTTCTATATGCAAGCCGGGAAACTGGCGCCACAAGGAGGTCCGCCAGTTATGCCATACGAGCAGGTGGTGCTTAGGAAGCGATGAGGAGTCGGGGGGGGGGGGGGTGGCTGCTCCTGGTATCTGTTGTGCATGCTGTTGTCACATTCGCCGCTTTGGTGGCTAGACGATAGCTGTTGCGACACCATCATTCTGGGACCGTCTCTTGGCCTCAACAACGACAGTCACTGTTGGAATTTTGTCTAATGGTGCTAGTAAGGCTCTTGCATTAAAATAAATTGAAAAACTGTAATTATTTTTACCCTTAGCCTTCTCAGCTAGGCTTGGGCCCATGCTGTACAATAGAAAAGCAGTGAGTCTGCTCAGAATTACAGAATATGTTCACTTGTGTGAGAAATTATGCAGTAGCTATTTAAACTCATACAAATATGGTCAGAAAACAGAATACATGAAAAAAAAAGCATAGGTTCATAACATGAAAGGGACCCGTTTTTAACTTTAAAGATAGTGCATCACAAATTATGGCAACAGGTCTTGAAGAGCAAGAGCCAAAATTAACAAGTTGACTAGTGCAGGATATGTCACCTATATGTTGGCTCTCTCACTATACATTTCTGCTCCCTCTTCTTGAATGTGTGCTGCTGTTGACTACGCCAAGTTTGCCAGTTTTTGGGTCTGAAACAAGGCATGCTTAAATTATACTGCACCTTAGCGGATTCTCCGCTGTGCTGCTTTGTAATGTTCGATTGCAACATTATGTATATCAATCTATTCTTTTCATGTCCTGACCTTATTTCTCGTACTGAACTTGGGCGCTGAATGACCTGTCACAATTTGTTCCACGAGCAGTGAACTTGCATTGAGATTGCTTGCTCTACCATGGTAACTTACCCTCTTTTCGAAAGCGCCTTAAGTCGGTGCTGATACTATTGCATGTGATGCAACAGCATGATTGTGCGTGCGGCACTGCTGAGATAGGTATAATTTTGAGTGGACATTGCTGTAAGTTTGTTGTGAAAATAGGTGCATGATGAGATGTTTTGCAATGATATACAGTTTTGTGCATTTTTATCGTGAATACTTTCGGAAATTTTCTCACCTCAACCACTAGCTCGTTTGCGGTGAAACTGCACACAGAGCTTGCGCTTTATGGTAACATTTGTATCGTAGTTTTACAATGGTACTTACTTAGTTGAGCCATGCATGATGCGAAAACTTAATCATCTGCGTTGAGATCGGTGAACCTTAACCCGGAAGCGCCGTTCTTCACTGAGGGGCGGCAGTGGCATCGTCTGTTTTCTGTAGTGGAAAGCGTCACGACAAGCCGCCGAGGCGAGCGTTGCAAGAAGCGCGGGTCTTTTGAATATGCCATTCCGGCCATTTCGTCTGCTTCAACTGAAGCGCTTCAAGATTTTCGGCTAACTGAGCGGAAAAAATATCAGAACAACTGATTTAACGAGGCTTTACCTTTCAAAAAATATTGTTAATAATAATAATTGGTTTTTTTTGGGGAAAGGAAATGGCGCAGTATCTGTCTCATATATCGTTGGACACCTGAACCGCGCCGTAAGGGAAGGGATGAAGGAGGGAGTGAAAGAAGAGAGAAATAGGTGCCGTAGTGGAGGGCTCCGGCATAATTTCGACCACCTGGGGATCTTTAACCTGCACTGACATCGCACAGCACACGGGCGCCTTAGCGTTTTTCCTCCATAAAAACGCAGCCGCTGCGGTCGGGTTCGAACCCGGGAACTCCGGATCAGTAGTCGAGCGCCCTAACCACTGAGCCACCGCGGCGGGGCCAAAAAATATTGTTTGATGTCCTTTTCTGCCGAGTGACTTTATCCATTTCAGCTCATATCATTTGCTTTCGTGACACTCCAAAAGAATCAAAGGGTGACAGCAGAAACCAGATGGCACCACTGCCGCCCCAGCGAAAAAACACCGTTTGCAGGTTTCGGTTCGCCGATCTCGACGCAAACGATTACGTTTTCACATCATGCACAGCTCAGCTAAGTAAGTACCGTTGTAAAACTTGCTACGATACAAAAATTACCATAATACGCAAGCTCTATGTGCAGTTTCACCGCAAACGAGCTAGCGGTTGAGGTGAGAAAGGTTTTTAAAATATTCACAATAAAAATGCACAATACTGTATAACAGTCCATGAAGGATTTTTAATATCAAACATGTCCCCATCCCATTAGCAAACATGTTGCGGCCTGCTTGACTTGTTCGACGGACCTCCCTGCAGTGGCTTCGGCAGATAGTCATGCTGCCGGTTAAGCCTCCTGCAAGTGCACTTTGATTACAGGTTCATTTAGCACGTGCTTGTGCATGTGATGTTAATATTGCAACGGATAGAAGAAGAGATGAATGAAGTCTCTCGGAGGCGCGCGTACTCTGGGATTCTGTGCTCTGTGCCTGGTGCTCTGTGCGGGCCGCCCTGTGCTCTTGACTTGTGTGCTGTGCCCGGGCGTTCTCGCGTCGTTCCCGCCTGGACCACGTAATATCTTTGGTGGAGGTGCGGATTTTACGCTGCGCCCACCACGCAGCTTCGTAGTACTCGTCAGGCCTGGACTACCACCATGGCTCAACCCGGCCGGTCAAGGAGCCCCACTACCCCCATTACCACTCCTTTCGTCATCATGGCTCCTCCTCGCGACCCCGGCACGTTTTCCGGCACAGATGGCTCGGACGTCGAAGACTGGATTAACATCTACGAGCGTGTCAGCAACTACAACAGGTGGGACCCTACGCTAATGCTCGCGAACGTCATCTTTTACCTCAATGGCACGGCGCGCGTATGGTATGAGACCCACGAGGAAGAGCTAACAAGTTGGGACACCTTTAAGGAAAAGTTGAAGACGCTATTCGGTAGACCTGATGACCGCCAGCTCGCCGCCAAGAAACAGCTGGCTACTCGAGCACAATCTTCTGCCGAGAGCTACGTGGCCTACATTCAGGACATCTTGGCGCTTTGTCACAAGGTCGACGCCGCAATGAGTGAGACCGATAAAGTGGGCCACGTGCTCAAAGGCATTGCCGACGATGCGTTCCACTTGCTTGTTAGCAAAGACTGTACCTCAATTGACTCCATCATAAACGAGTGCCGTCGATTTGAGCAAGTCAAAGGCCGCCGCATTTCGCCGTCGTTTTCTCGCCTTCCCAACACGGCCGCGACATCTTCCTGTGAGGACCACCGATCACCATCCCGCACGCCCTCGGACGCCCCTGCCGTCACCGATTCAGTCACCCGGATCTTCCGACGTGAACTGGAGGCCCTCGCACCTGTGATTTCCCCGCCCTCCGTCCCTGATACAACCCTGCCTGCTGTGTCGCTGATTCAGGCCGTCGTACGGCAGGAACTCGCTCATCTGAACCTCGCTCCGGCAGTGTGCGCCATCAGAAGCCCGGACACCCCCCAGCCCCCTCCCTGTGCTTTTCGTCGCACCTATTATTCTCTGCCCCGTTCCCGCAATCCCAATGACTGGCGCACGGCGGACGACCGTCCCATTTGCTTCCGGTGCTCTCGCATTGGCCACATCGCCCGTCATTGCCGCAGTCCATGGTCTTCAACGCCCCGCAACGTCTTCCCCTCCTTCTACAGTCCCGCCTCATCCCACAACTTCTCGACCCGCGCCCCGTCTGAACCGTCTGCACCAGCCGTACCCCCTCCACGCTGATTCTCCCGTTCTCCGTCCCCGCAGGGCCGCCGCTCTCGTTCCCCCCTGTCGCCTTCTCGCAGCCGCTCCCAATTGGAAAACTAAGTGATGCAGCTCCCGGAGGTGACGCTGCATCAACGACCCGGACTACAAATCCTCTCTCGACCACTCGACCTAATCTTCTGAACGTCACTATCGACCGTGTTCCTGTGCGCGCCCTGATTGACACCGGTGCTCATGTATCAGTGATGAGTGCTGCCCTCCGCCGTCGCCTCCGCAAAGTCCTCACGCCTGCAACGTCCCGTGTGTGTGTCGCGGATGGTGGCACGCCTGCTGTGGACGGTATGTGTACCGCGCGCGTTACTATTGCCGGCCAGAGTATACCAGTTCAGTTCACCGTGCTGACCACCTGTGTTCATGACCTTATCCCCGGCTTAGATTTTTTGACTGACCATTCCGCCCTCATTGACTGCTCGGAGGGTGTTCTACACCTCGCCCTTCCAGCGCTGGATTCAGACCCACTTGATGTATCACTGCGACTGTTCAGTACCGCATATGCTCACCTGTCATCCCGAACCGCCTCTTTTGTTCCATTGACCCCATCTCGCCCAGTTCCCGATGGCGACTATCTCGTTACTCCCAATCTTGACCTCCTCCTGACCCGTAACGTTGCCCTACCTCATACCATTGCCACCATCCAAGCCAACGCCCTCTTTCTGCCTTTCCTCAACTTCGGCCTCACTTCTCAAGTGCTACCGTCCGGCATCTGCGTCGCTACGCTATCCCCTCTCGCTCCTTGCCACGTGGCTACGTTGCCCGCTACCCCAGTTCCAGAAACCGCCGCACCGCGCCGGCAGTCTCTTCTGTCGACCGACACCTTCACAACCATGATGGCTACCGACCTCCATCCCGATCAAACTGCCAAGCTTCGTGCCCTTCTTGAATCTTTTTCGGATATTTTTGACGTGAACAACACCACGCTGGGTCAAACTCTCGCCGTCAGGCACCGCATTGAAACAGGCGATGCCCCTCCCATTCGCCGCCGCCCTTACTGGGTCTCTCACGCCGAGCGTCAAGTAATCAATGCGGAAGTTACTAAAATGCTAGAAAAAAACATTATCGAACCCTCACACAGTCCCTGGGCCTCACCCGTCGTCCTTGTCAGGAAAAAGGATGACTCATGGCGTTTTTGCATTGATTATCGCCACCTGAATAAGATCACTAAAAAGGACGTGTACCCCCTGCCGCGTATCGATGACGCGCTTGACTGCCTCCATGGTGCCAAATTTTTCTCGTCCATAGATCTTCGCTCCGGCTACTGGCAAATTGCTGTAGATGAACAGGACCATGAGAAAACCGCTTTTGTGACTCCTGATGGCCTTTATCAATTTAAAGTTATGCCTTTCGGATTATGCAACGCACCAGCCACATTTGAACGCATGATGGATGCTCTTTTGCAAGGCTTTAAGTGGTCCACCTGCCTGTGCTATCTCGATGACGTCATTGTCTTTTCGCCCTCGTTTTCCTTTCTCAGATTCTTTCCCTCTTTTGTCATGCTGGCCTGCAGCTCAACTCGTCTAAGTGCCGTTTCGCGTGCCGTCAACTCGCCATCTTGGGTCATGTCGTCGACGACACGGGGGTGCTGGACATCTGCTGGACATCTGGGTGTCTCGCCTGCGTCGTCGCTTCTTTTGGCCCCGTCTCTACCAGTCCGTCCGCCGCTATGTTCGTGCCTGCGACCAGTGCCAACACCGGAAACGTCCCGCCATGCTCTCCGCAGGTTTGCTCCAGCCTGTTGATGTGCCCCCTGAGCCATTCTATCGTGTTGGCTTGGATCTTTTGGGCCCGTTTCCAAAGTCCACCTCCGGAAACAAATGGATTGCCGTTGCGACAGATTATGCTACTCGCTATGCCATCACGCGGGCCCTCCCCACCAGTACTGCTACCGACGTGGCCGATTTTCTCCTCTACGACCTTATCCTCCGTCATGGTGCACCCCGCCAACTTCTCACCGACCGCGGCCGTTGCTTTCTCTCTAAAGTTGTCGACGACATTCTCCGTTCCTGCTCAACAAAACATAAGCTGACCACCGCCTATCATCCCCAAACCAACGGTCTTACAGAGCGCCTCAACCGAGCTCTCACGGATATGCTCGCAATGTACGTTTCCCCCGGACCATCGGGACTGGGACATTGCCCTTCCATACATGACCTTCGCCTACAATTCTTCTCGTCATGACACTGCCGGTTACTCCCCATTCTATCTGTTGTACGGTCGTGAACCCCAATTACCTTTGGACACGCTGCTTCCGACATTTCCTTCCCCGCCATCTGAATATGCCCACGACGCTATTGCCCGCGCCGACCACGCCCGCCAGCTGGCTCGCTCCCGCCTACAAGCCTCGCAGGCCCCACAGCAGGACTACTACGACCGCCGCCACCGCATGGTAACTTTTTCCCCTGGAGCCCTCGTCTTGCTTTGGTCGCCCACACGCCGTGTCGGGCTTTGCGAAAAACTAATGTCCCGCTATGTTGGCCCATACCGTGTGCTCCGCCAGGTCACCGCCGTCACCTACGAGATTACCCCGGCCTTTCCGGAGACCACCTCCGGTGCATCTCAGAGTGACGTTGTCCACGTCTCTCGCCTCAAGCCCTATGTGTCGCAATCCCTTGCTCCGCCCTAATTTCCGCCGAGACGGTGTTTTTTGCTACCGGGGGCCATGCAACGGATAGAAGAAGAGATGAATGAAGTCTCTCGGAGGCGCGCGTGCTCTGGGATTCTGTGCTCTGTGCCTGGTGCTCTGTGTGGGCCGCCCTGTGCTCTTGACCTGTGTGCTGTGCCCGGGCGTTCTCGCGTCGTTCCCTCCTGGACCACGTAACAATATAAACTTTGTAACTCATACCCAGTGCTGTTGGTTTTTGATGTAGCTGAGGAGCAATATTGGGAGTTGACTCGTTGTTCTTTCTTACTTGCCCTATCTCCTGCTCATCAGCACAGTGAATTGTGAAGCTTTTCATTCTGCCAGAGTTCTGGTGCTACAAACAGTGCACTGTGCACAGCGCAGGCGTGGAATTTGGTGCTGGTACTACTGCCAGGTGTGCTGTCAGTTTTAACGCCGTTAAGGGCCCCGTGTCGCAGAAAAGCCGGTGTCGTCGCTGTCGGAGGCGTTGGCTGTGAGCGAAAATTTCCTCCTCTCTCTCCTCCTCCTCCTCACCATGTAGGCCACTGCCCCAACAGTTAGCTCGCGACGGCAGCCCCTCCCACTCGTTTCGTTCAGGCGCAGTGGGGCGGCACGCAGGAATCATGCGGTGAGCGGCGAACAACACAGCGCACATCCAAAGCGTGTTCATCACGAAGCTTGTGGCTTGCTGGCCGTTCATTCGGCGCAGAAGCTATGCTGGCACTTGTGGCATCAGGTTTGTCGAGAACTGTGTGCCGACCAACTACGACTGCAACTTGAGTCCCGTACGTTTTGGCAAGGCACCTGGCAGCGCTTCTATGTGGTTTGCCGCTCCGCGCGTCCATTTCACTGTACGTAGCAGAGTAACCTAACTGGCAAGGCTTCGCGCCGAACGGGCAATGGTGTTCCATGGACTCCCTGGCAGTGCTGCAACATGCTGTCGCATTCCACTCTGAAAGGTGAAGCTTAAGCGTCCTCCAATTTTTTTTCGCTTGTATGGTGGTTTTACCACTCGCCGTAGCTATGCCTGCTAGAAGGTGAGAGTGGGTGGATGTTTTTTTTTTTTTTTCTGCCAGCGCTTGTGATGCCTTCTATTCATTACATTTGACATTGCATGTTGAATCCATCTGCCACTCACACACAGGTTCATGCACTGTTATTCGGAGGCCTGTTGTGTGCAGCATCCTAGAAGGGAGCATGGCATTTGGCAAGGGCCAAATGACACTGTATGCACCATAATTTGCTGTTTCATATGTTGCAGGACCCCTTTGGGAAGAGTCTAAGAAGTTTCCGAAGGGGTTAGATCCCCTGCTGGAGCAAATGGCCGACTGCCTGGCTCATTGTGGTGAGTTTGGCACATGCTTTTGTTAGAGGTCGGTCAGTGGCAATCCGCAAAGTTAGGGTGGACTTCGATCGTTGAGCACCACTTACATTTGGTGGCAGGGCTCACTTGTTTCAGTGCAATGACAGCAGCAGGAGGCAGCACTCTTGTTCCCTTGCCTTGCTAGTCTCAAGAAAGTTTTTTTGCTGTTAATATCTTTTCAGGTGAATATCCTAACTGGTCCCATCTGGTTCATGGAAGAATTCCCATTTGGGACGATATGGAACCAATTGGTTCCCACTGATCCCAGCTGGGAATTTTCTATAAACAAGTTGATATTAGTTAGGATCCTCACAAGTGGGTTGTCTCGCACCAGATTTGCTTTCGCAAGAGATGTACCTACAACTGACTGGCTGGAACTCCAGCTGCGACATTAATTTTCATGCCAGGCCAGATTTCACTTAGATTGCCCTACATTGACGTGCCCTTCGCTGCAGCATGTATTGACCCACTGTCACTCATGCAGGTTCACCGCTTCGTGGTGCAATCATCGAGGCATTCAAAAGGCTTCCCGGATTCCAAAAGAGCCGCTGGCCAGCTGAACTTTCCTACTGGTTTTTGCATTGGAACAGGTCATGATGTGCTGCCATCATCTCTACAGGGGACAGGCTTCCTAGTGAAGGTGAACACTGACTCCACCTTTTGCACTGCTGTTTTGATGGTGCTTGCTGGGTTTGAACTGACCATGATTGATCGCCTTAGCTTGAGATGATACAGATGGCCTGGCATATTCCCTGGTCATGGTCCATGTAACATGTTAAATGGTTGCACGTTTAATGTTAACGGTCATTGCAGAAATGGACCTGGGTGGGACGCGTATAATGTGGCAAACAGGTAACAATGCTATTTTGCAGTAACAAGGAAAGTAAGGCCAGACCAGATGGTGACACCTTGGTGTGTTAAACTTTGCAGTCTGCTGGCTGCTGGGCTGCTTCGCCTAGAGCGGGTATACAGTTTATGATAAGGCTAAGTGGAACACAGCGGGCTATTTTTGTTAGAAGAAAGTTGAGGTGCCTTAATATTTTTTTTCTTGCATCTCCTTTGTGTGGTTTAATACTGTTTTTTCATTCTCTTTTAAAGTGTGCTGAAAAAACAGGCTGCCTCCATTCTTATTCATGCTGACAGCGGCACCTTCATCAGCAATGTGGTGGCTGGCATGATATGGTTGATATATGATATGGTATCAGCACTATAGATATCACCAGTTGCATTTTATTGATAGTTTTAATTTTAAGAGGACTTTAGCGCTTTAAAATATACAGTTTTAAGAAAACCTGTTCCCCTCAGTTAATGTCGTAATGCCCTCGGCAGTGGGCAGTCATCGTCGTGCCTCTAATGCCAAGTTTTGCAGACATACCTACTACTTGCAAAGGGAAAGCAAAGTTCTTTGTAAAAAAATTTCGTTTTAAATTGTTTTATCTTACAGGCGGGTGTGTGTTTATCTCGGTAGCTACCAAAAGAAAATATGGAAATATGGAAAATATAGCGATCAGCTAATGACTTCGCTGAAAGTGCTGTCTTGCTGTTGCTGCTGCTGAGGATCTGTCCTCTGCTGTAGTTGAAGTGCCTGCCTCGGCTCCTCCTGCAGGGGTGCCTGCTGTCTTTCGGCAACAGTCTATTGGCAGCAGTCTCCACAACCCACACATACTGGGTCCACTGGTACCGGGCCACATGAGGCTCCAGGTCGGCCCCATGCTGTCCAGGCAGGAAGAGCCCGGGCTCGTATGATTCAGCCATGTTTAAGCTGTCCTCAGTTCTGTGACAGCTGATTGTGCTGTGCGTTTTTGTTTATTTTTATGCATAAAGCTTTGCTATTTTTGTTTGTTCTGTTGTACACTAAGATTTGTACATGTATTTTGAACTGCACTCACAGCTAAGTGGGCAGCATATGAGCTAGTCATTGACATTGTTCTTTGTTGTGCATTTTTGTGTGTTTTTGTTTCTTGCATTGTACACTTTTGTTTCTTGCATTGTATATTAAAGTTTGTGTCCACATCTTAACAAATTTTAACTACATTAAAGGTCACAATGTGCTCAGCACTGATCGTTCTTATAATTTGTATCACAATGTGCTGAGCACTGAGATTGTTCCTATTATCATAGACATTCGTTCATTTATATTTATCGCATTGTACACTAAAGTTTGTGGGCACTTTTTAAACTGCATTGAAAATCACGCAATAAATTTTGCTCAGCATATAAGCTAGTCACTGAAAATCGTTCCTGATTAGTTCCTTGTTGTGCATTTTTGTTCATTTATAGTTGTACATGTTTATTTATTTCACTGTACACTAAAGTTTGTGTACACATATTAAAGTTCATGTATTGATAACAGAGGTTCTTAGCACTTGAGAGAGTCAAATTCTTCTTAATTTGTTTCTTGTTGTCTGTTTTTGTTTATTTGTTGTACACATTTTCATGTTTCTTTGTGTACACATTTTAAACAGCAATAAAGATCTCTGAAGTGCTCAACATTTAATGCAGTCACTAAAGTTGTTCTTAATTTGTTCCTTATTCGCAAAATGTGATCAACCCTTTTCTCTGCATTACCCTAGCAAAGTAATCAAGTTTTTAAGTATCAATGCGATAGAGACTGTCACAATTCAAAACTTAGACTAGCGGATGCCTTCGGTAGCTGAGGCTGAGCAAAGAATTAATGCTTCCCGATAAGTCAAGATGCACCGATTTTACATTACATTTACATTTACAACATGTAAAAGTAAATGTATTTATATGTGGCAGTATGCTTGTGCAGAAATATTTAAAGCTACCTGGTCACAATTTTTAAGCAGATCAAGCTATAGACTTTTTACTGTGGGTGCTAAAAATTAGCTCCATTCAGTGTCACAGTACTGAGAAGGCGGCCAGGCTTGCTGTAGTCTCGTATTTGCTGTTTTTCAGCAGATTTGGCTGCATTCGTTTGTGTCACTTAATGTGCTGTCCATTGCAGTGCCTCAGGGCCCTGTTCTGGCCTTAAGCTGGGCCACTTGGTTCAGTACGACCTGAAGTGTACCAAGGTGTATTCAGTGCATCATTTAAAAGCAGTACTTGCTTACTGTGAATTAAGCAGAGAGGCCAACTAAAGGCAAGGGTTCCTTTCAATATCCACTTCTGTGTAGTGTTGCCTGTTGTAGTGAATGTTAAGGTCATAAAATACTAGACATGTGCTGGCTGCCACTGCCATGTTCCTGGTTGTGTTGAGTGCAACTGTGGAGGTCCTAAAATAGAGGCCAGAACAGTCCAAGTAAGATTAGACACAGTATTAAGTATGTGAAGTCAAGCTCGAGGGGCACAACAGATGAAAAACTCACTCAGAACAAGCCTGCAGGCCTAATAAGAGCTGCATGGGATTTAAAACTGGCCCTCCCATTATTTCTATTTTATTGTCCCATCTCTTCTCCCCTCATTATTTCTGCTAACTTTTTTTTGCTATCAATCATCGAGACATTAATTTTTAAGAGTCCCCTTAGGTCTTACTGTTGGCATTGTGTTGCGTTGAAACCAGTATAACCATCCATGCTAAGTGGATTTCAAGTTGGTGTCAGGGATGGCTTTCTTCCTTGGGTGCCTTATGTGGCACAGTGGTCAATACACGCCAGCCGTATAATGCAGTTAACAAAGTTGGCTGAGCCGGTTTTGTCAAGAACTCGAGGGTATCTGTCTAAAATATTTTAATGTGTCAGCTATCACTTGTCATTTATTTAAACACAAGTGAGGCCAGGCGTCCAAATTGGATATTGCTGCACTGTGGCGGTAATGTGTACAGGTTGTTTCCATGCTGCATTAAGCAGGTAGACCAGTAATTCGATTGTGGTAATCATCGAGCCTTTCGAGCATTTTGTGCCTCAGTGTAGAAGACCAGCAATGGCTTTGTGTGTTGCTCCCAACACAGAATTGAGAGCAGTGTTGTGTGCAGTTCACTCCTGGTCGTTCCTTGTGTGCCCAATTTGCACACATGCCAGTTTGCATCAGGCTACCCAGTGTCACTGGATGGACAACTCTATTCACGACTCTGGACGAGGTCTATGTGCCCATATGCTATGCCTAGATATGCTTCCCTAGCCGAGGCAACATGGCATATTTCACATCATGGCAACCCAGCACTCCTATATGGTGAATCCTTCCAAGGCGCTTGCTGTACGACCAAGCGTGAACACGAGCATGTCCACTGTGCCACAAGTTTGATGTTCCAGTTCCTCACTCTAAGTCTAGAGTAGGTCATTCCGGAATCTAAACAGACTGCACCTTGCCAACCGAAATAAATTCTTAGCCACTTAATAGAATTCCACATGTGCTATTGGAAACTAAAGTCTGTGGAAGTACCAGCATCATCCAAGCTCTCAGCATGTCACCCAACCTGGCAGCTTGGAACCCATCGAATGTGACCATGCAGGGCATATTTGTCACACATGCATAGGGGTGGCTTTTTCTGCGCTCATGAGTTTGGGACGAGAAGAGGCTCTCGAGCTGAAGAGAGACACTGGCATGCCTCCAGGCATGCGCCTCTGTTCTGATAAGGTGCTGCGTAAACACTAGATTCAGATAACACATTTCTTTCTGTGGATTCTATTAGTGACACACCGCTGTGCTGCTTCTTACATAGGCCAAGGGAATGGAAGACCGCTGTGCAGACACCTTCACATAACCACCCCGCCAGCACGAAATGATCCGCAGTCTTGACAGCTGATTAGCAAGCTACCAGTTGATGCCCAACCTGGAGGCTTTAGTCCACTATAATTACATGCAGGCAACAAAATGCGTACGAGGAGAACCACCCAGAAGAGTGTGTATAGAAGTGCAAGGATGCGTTTTTGGTCAGTTGTGCTCAGCAAAGCTACAGAGGTGAAATTTCCATACAAACACTAGACACAGCATTAACAGACAACTCCCAGTTGCTTTTTATAGTTTCGTAAAAGACATTCAGTTGTACAAAGTAAAGCGTTGTATTATAAAAACAAGGCTTGCACGTGAGGCACTTAATTTCATTATGCGACACAGTAACTTATTAGGTGCCGGTTATTTTCGCACACATGTTAGGCTCTTTCTCAATTCAGTTGTCGCACAAGTAAAGGTTTAAGCTTATATGCATGTGATCTGTGGCAAAATAAAAACATTGCACAGCAACACTGACAACACACATATTCTGACTTAACAGAATGGTGGTGCCTCTGGTGTGTGACGATAGCTAATTTTAGAGGAGTTCCTCTGCTACGATAGCTGCTGCTTCAATATTCCTGCAGGTTTTGTCAATTTTATCACACCTCAAACAAAGAACAAGCCAGGCCTGACTTAAACAAATGGGTACGAAGGATTGCACACAAATCTCTTACTGCGAGCATTCCGCTGCACTGCAATCTAAGAATTTTACAATTATAAAAGACGCCCTCGCATCGCCACAGACATCTCGACCCCGAGTCAGCTCCAGCAAACATTACACAGTGCCAAAGAAGAGGACCCTTAGGTAAGCCTTTTCACAGTAGAAAAAATTCACAAGTGTTTGAATCATGTGCAGGCTGTCTCCAAGAGTGAGACTAGTGTCTTGCACAATGTTCAGGGCTTCTTGGATCTCTTGCAGCAGGGGCTGGTATGCTTTGGTGGTCTGTAGGACCTGAAGTCGTGAGAGCATCTGGTTGGCCACAGCTGCATTGTCAGTGAGCCGCGCAGCCACAAAAGCAGCCACGACACGGCAGCAGAACCTGAACTGCACAGAAACCGTTGAGCGGCGGCCCATGCCCAGAGCTCCGAGCAAGCCACCTGTGTCACGGTCTTCACCCAGGACACCCAACGTCGCGCAGAAGTTTCCCAGGAGGCGAGCTACCACTTGTGGGCTGCCACCAAAGTCAAGCTGACGGAGGCTCAGGGTCAGCAACTTGGCCCAGAGCAGCAGCAGCTTGGGTTCGGACTCGCCACCAGCTCGGCCCTGGGAAACCCAGTCGGCCAGCTGGTCCAGCAGAGCACGTTCGTCTTCAGGAGAGCGGCACTGCGGCAAACAGTGCATCAGATAGCACATTTGGGTCAGATGCGCACCCTGCATAGCACACTGCTCCCGGAAGTCGGCCACTGTCAGCTCGGGAACCCGGAAAGCGGCTGCCGCCTGCGCCCAGCCACCGTCGGCCGCAGTGTTTTCTTCGAAAAACGCAGCGAGGCAGGCTTCCGTCACGCAAACAAGGTGTTGCACTGACGCGATATTGGTGCAGGCTGCTGCCAGCACAGCCAGCAGGACTGGATGTCCCGGACGTTCGTCGAGCCAGGGTAGCAGGCCTCCGAGCAGTGCCTGCTCTTGCGCGCTGCCCTTGCGGCCACTGTCCAGGAGAGAGAGGGCGCGCCCCAGAACAGGCACAGAACCCTGCACCATTTGACACTGGTCGAGCAGCTGCGGCAGGAGCATGGTCACGTCCTGAACTTCGGCAGCTTCCAGGGCCGGGCCATACAGTCCAACGAGCGTGGTCACAAACGAAAGCTGCTTGTTTGGGTCTCTCTTGGTTCCGGGTGACATGCACGACAGGGTGGCCACAAAGTCCAGCATTGTCTTGTCTGTTCCGGGGCTTGCTTTCAGAAGCTGGCGCACATCACAGTTGCAGGCAAGCTTCTTTTGGACAAGGCTGACCAGTTCCACAGGCAGCATGCCCCACTCGTGCTCGTGCAGTGGGCCAACAGTGGTGGCCACAAATGCAGACATGTTTTGGTGCCATGCAAGGCTGACAACCAGTTCAGCAAAACATGAGTGGTACTCCACTACACATTCAGCTGCCAGCTGCAGGGTTTCGTCCAGTCGTTCCTTCCACTGCACTTGCGTAAACACGTTGACCAGGAAATCCAAGTGGCCAGAATACTTTGCTTCCAAAAGCTTGCAAGCCAGCCTCATGTCATCTGTGGAGGGACAAAACTGTGACCAAGGCAATGTGGCAAATGCAGTTTGCACAGCAGTGGTAATGTATTCTGGCGGGTTGGTCCACACATACTTGATGAAATAGTGCTGCCAAGCAAGAGACAGGACATTCACATTCCAGGCATCTTGGCAGCAGCGATGAAAGAAGGCCAGTACAGTAACAAGTGAGTCTGCCATGCAGCTAGCATCTTTTGTGTCTCCAGGGAGCCACGGCAGGCACATACTCTTGCCGTCGGTTAGTTCCAGCCAGGGTCCATAGAGCCGCAGCACAATGTTTACAGCCTCTTGCAAGTTGGCACTAGGAGCTTTGAGCTTTTCCCAAATGTAGCAGTGTGCGATGACACTGAAGAAACGGGGTAGCACTGGAAGAAACGGCCTCACTCGACCATACAAGCCACTCTTTGCTGTGGAGGCGTCAGATTTTCTTAGGCCGGTGAAGTGGTCTGCTGTAGTGTCTATACTTCCCCCAGCTTCAGCCAATGTCAACAGGCACTGATGTTTTGCATACTCCTCATCGTAAGTCTTCACTACCTTGTCAGGCATGCAGTAACCCAGTGCTTGCAGAAACACGCCCCAGGTGGTCACGGCAATGGAGCAGGATTCTGTGCCTCTGAGCAGCATGGCAAGGACGAACGCGTAGTGCTCAGGAAAGTGGAACTGCAGCAAGCTGTAGAGATGAAGGTGGAATACCTCGACCAGCGGCAACAAGGGTGCTTGCGGACTGATGCCACACTTGCAAAGTGCCTTCTCCACGGCCACTAGCAGCTGCTGTCGCACAGCCTTGCTGGGCTCGTGGCTGATCAGCCAGCCAGGGAGATCAAACTTGGAGAGCATCACAAACACAGCATTGTAGAGGCTTGGAATGATGCAGGAGCTTACGGACTGGTACATGAGGGCATACTGTTCTTCATTTGCTGCTCCTGGACTGAAGAAAGGAGCCACATGGCCTACCATGCTCGGGTCGTTGAGAATCGCTTGCAGCACAGGCAGGCACTGATCAGCCCTGTTGGCCACAAACTCTTCTCCCACCATGTCCAAGCAGAGGGTCACAAACTGTCTTGTAGGAAGGTATTGCACCATCTCCTTGTGCAGAAACCCGACCACATCAAAGAAGACTTCACTGCCCAGCTTCTGCAGTGCCTCCTTCGTGCCTGGGGTGGCCTGACGGTGCCGCTGAACCAGCTGAGTGAGGCAGGCCTCCAGCTGCACTTGTGCGCAGCAACTGGCATGTGGTGGAGCACGCTGCAGCTCTGTCAGAGTGGCGATCCACTCGGTCCTGTTCTTCTCTATCTTGTGCGAAATGTCGGGGGCCTCTCTTGCTTCGTAGTACTGCAGCCTCAGGTGTAGCGGGCCTTTGCACTCCTCACGGTAGTCACAGGGCACGGACAGGTGCACAAACGCAGCAACGTTGTCATAGAGAATGGGTAACAGTTCCTCCCGGCAAATGTGATCCAAGCAGGTCAGTTTGTCCAGCCGGCCAACGACTGTGCTCGCCTCACCTACTAGCACCCTAAGCTGCGCAGACACCAACTCTCGCACTTGTGGTGCAAGGCAATGCACGGCGGGAATGATTGGTCGAAGCATTGGCATGGAAGGCGCTGGCATCTGGCCTTCATATGTCTTGAGCCGAGAGATGATGCGTTCTTCGGGGGCTTGTTCACAATGCTGCTGCTGATTTCTGCAGGGGCGGCTGGCACTCGGTCGCTGGGGAAGCTGCTGAAGGCTCTGGAGCTTGCGCTGTCCTTCCTCCAGAGACAGAAGCTCGTGCCAGAGCTGGCAGTTTCCTTGAATGATGGCACACAGTGCATCGGGGCAGTACTGAGATGGCAGGGCACTGAAGTCAATGCTGGCAGTCTGAAGGCGTGGCTCTTCCAGCCACAGACTGAAAGTGCGGTACATTTTGAACAACCTCTCAAGCAGATCTCTTGATGGTTCCTCTTCATCCGTGTTAGCACACCGCTGGTAGCTATGGTCTGCTAACTCACTCAGCCGCCGTTTCATTTTCTTCAGCAAAGAGAAATAGCTTGTGCTCTCAAAGAAACGAGGGCCTGCACTATTACCATTGGGACACCTTTGCAGATAGAGGGAAAAAAATTGCTGCCATATAAGGGGCAAGGCGGGATGGTCTGCATCAGTCTGTAGAGCCTGGTAAGCCCATCGGTACAGCAGTAGGACATCCAAGGGTGCCTGCATGGTTTTCTTGACGAGGACTTCCATGGACACCTGGGGTGAATCTGCTATGGCAGACAGCAAGGACTTCCAGGCAGTGGCCACTTCTGGTAGCTGAGCTTCTGCAAGCATCCCTGCCAGGGAAAACCATGGGAACGTCGGTGCCGACTGGAAGGGCACCATCGCTGGCCAAGAGCCACTTTGGCTTCCAAGCATGTAGGAGAACACTGACCTCATCATGGATTGTGATGCTGTGGGCGCTGGCAAGGTGGCGAGCAGTTCTGTAAAGTGTGCCAGCACACTGTCAAGACAGTCTGCCTCAAAGTAGGCCAGCTGTACCACAACGTCAAGAAGGTGCATGACATTTTCCCGGCCCTTGGGCTTGTAGGCTGCTCTGTGCATGGGGGTGTCGGGAAGGTGGAATAGCAGTGCTGTCCAAAGCCTGATGGGAAGTGATGGAAGGCCCCAGCGCTTGGCTTGCTGAACAAGGCAGGTCATCATAGCAGCAAGCTCCTTCAGCACAGTGCCTTGCTGTTCCGACCCCACAAGACTTTTGGCTGCTGCCAGGTACGTGTTGTCTGCCAAAACTAAGCGCTGTAAATCTTCCAGGAACTGCTGGTTGCCTAAAAGCATGTCCTGATGCAAATAGAAGAGTGGCAAGATATGACCTATGCATTTCACGGCTGCTGCATGCTGCTCATTGAGTATCAGTGTTGATACGAGCTTCAGGCCAGTGCCAAGCACCTGTTCTCGGTAGTGACCAATAGTCCCGATAGAAACCGACAGAAAGAGAGCTGGAGGGCGCAGGTCCTTGCTAGCCCGAAGGAGAGGGTGGAGCCACTCGCACTGTTCGAGATCTGGTGCAATGTCTGGCGGAGGAGTTTCATCCATGACAAGGCGCAGCTGCAATTCGTGGTTGCTGTCAAATGCATGCAGCTTGAGTTGGAAGAGGGTTGTCCATACCCAGGCAGCAAAGCCCATGGGCGTTGAAGTCTCGCCAGTGGTGCCCGTTGCCAGATACGACAAGTAACGGACCTGCTTGTAGACATAGCCAGCTGCCTCAAACGGAACGCACAGCTTATTGTAGGCTTCGAGGAGCAGAAGTGCAAGTTGTTGGTGCAGGCAGTGTTGCAGAGAAAGTTGGCCCTGTTCATTGAAGCCGTAGTTGAGGTTCTCGATGAGTAGTCGAGCCAACTGGCTCTGGGGCGAGTCAAGTGGGTAATAGAGAAGGAAATGAGAAATGACGTCCAAGTCTTGCTTGTCGGGAACCCACAGGTGCAGGGGCATGGACTGCATCAGGTAGCAAGCCATCACACCCAGTGCCATCATGTGGTCATCGATAGCGTCCAGTAGCACTGACACAACACACGGCTCCTTCTGCGCTAGGGACGACAGCAGATCACGTCCTTCCTTGGCAAACAGCTGCCTCAGGTTGCGGTTCAGGTAGGTGATTTGGAAGACTTCCAGGGCCACCACATGAGTGAAAGCACGGCCATCCCCTTCTCTGGAGGTAGCCATGTTAGCAAATGAAGTCAGCAAGAAGTACACCTCCGACTGAGGCATGGAGCACAGTTTCTCTTCAAAGCTCTGCTTCTGCCCTTTTTCTTGCAACTGTTCACAGATTTCGCTCGGAGACAGATGGGTCTGCTGCACCTTTTCTTCGTAATTATTGTGCAGGAGCCACAGCAACTGCCATAGCATAACTGTTGACACGCAAGAGTAAGGAAGGACGGCCATGAACTGCCACGCGCCTGTGCTCTGCGAGTAGAATATGCAGTTGACTGCACGCAGGAAGAACTGATCATACTCAATTTGGAGGCGCATCAGAATGGCCGTGTCATTTGCACCTTGCGTGAGCCGAAAGCTCTTCCAATGGTCCGAGACATACTGAACTGTGTGACGAATCAAGCGGCTGATTCTCTTGGTTAGCTGCTTGTAACGCGAGTGGTTAAACGTCTTCAGGCCAGTATGGAAAATTGAGACCAAGTGCGAAGCCACTGCAATCAGCTTGAGAACACCTTGCTCGGAAGTTCTGGCTGCGTCGTAGTCCTCGGACACCACCAACAGGAGATGTTGGAAGATGCCTGCAAAGGGCACCTGGTTCAGCAGAGCCACAACGTCGTTCTCCCTCCAGTAGACCACTGAAGGTGGATCATCTTCCTCACCATCAGAGTCCAGCACAACCCATGGCTCGTGGCAGGAGGCTGCCTCTAAGGCGCTCTGTAGGGGTTGAAGGTACTCTGCGCGGCTTTCAACTGGCAGCAAAATGGTGGCCAATGCCGCCAGCGCATAGTCCAGCTGTTGGCAGCCTACCGTAGCCTGGCGCCAATCGGTGTTTTCAGGCCGCGGCATGGGGCTTGGTATCTGGACTAGGCTGATGGCCCACTTGTGGATTCCTGGTGGACACCGCACCACATGGTTCAGCAGGAAGAAGTGATCAGCCAAGGAAGCCACTCGTAAGAGCAGGCTTCCCAGCATGCGCAACCACGATTGCACGTCACTCACAAACACATCATCTTGCACGGCCTTCCTCAAAAACACATACAGCACACTGATGCATGTCCTCAGTTCAGCAACACTGCCCGCAAGTTGCGGCTGCGTTCCACTGCTGACAGGAGTATTCTTTGGCATGTCCCGGAAAGGAGCAGCATCCAAGAGCAGCTGGAAATAGTAATCGATCTGGACCCGCTGTGTATGAGCATTGTGCATGTGCAAGACATGCTTTTCTCCAAGCAACTTGAGCAGCTTCTGCGCAGACGACGCCATTGCTGACGCCGCGTCATTGTTGTACAGCGCGCGCTGAAAATAATGCTCGCCAGTGACTCGCTTGTTGTCGGCGCACCTCCCTTTTCCACTAACAACATCCGGCACAATATCCCACAGGCATGCTTCTTGCTGTGCGACATCTTCTTGTAAGCTGCGCACAACAGACTGTGTTGAGGCAAGTTGCTCCCTGGACTTCAGGTAATTTTCTAGAAGCCTGTAGAGCTCGTGGTGGTTCAAGTGTCGCTCTTCATTGAGGGTCACGAATTCCGCAACTATGCTTTTTCTCGCTTTCAGCCAGGCGCTTTCGTACAGCATGAGTATCTGGTCTTCCGTGAACGGGCGCATAGACTCTCGATTGTCGCGTATTTCCGAAAGCTCCGGATACAACTTGCCAATGCTTCTGTTTCGACTGAGCGCATCGTCACTGCGAACCGCGACTGCGGCGGGCGCTTTGGTATCACCAACCTGGCAACGCTCTGTTGCGGCGGCATGAGAAGAACTTGGGAAAGCGTAGTGACTATCGAGACTTTCTGCTGGAGCAGTTGGTACTTTGGGGGCAGCTAGCGTGACTGTTTCCGTTACCTGATCGGCGTTGAGCTCTTCCGGGCACCTTTCGCCATCGTCCTGTTGTTCCGTAACGGCCTCTGCGGGGTAGCTGGGCAGCACTGCATCGGTGCCATCGATACACGCTGATGAATCCACACCTTCAGGAGCAGCGCCGCTTGCCTCATCGCAGTTATCACCAGTGGCCGACGGCTGGGGAGTCGCGTAAACAACGCTCTTCTCGTCGCACGATTGCGAAGCTACTGCACCTTCGGCGTCCAATTTTGCACTTGTCACTGCTAGATTGCTGGACTCGCATGCGGAGCTCGTGGAAGCCTGAGGCTGGCCAGAATGTTGTTTCTTTTTAGGTTTCTTCTTCACTCTTACTTGCTCCATGATGTCATCTGCAGCAGCTAAGCGCGCGAACGAGGCGCAGATCGGTGGTCCGCCGAGGTAGACGTATCCGCATCGAACCAGTTATCACGACTGACGCCTCTCAACACTTCGTATCAGCGGCGTCATCTCCGAGATCGTACTGAACTGATCTTACTACGCATCTAGATATTACATTAAGTGTGTGCAGTGATAATTACGTCTTTTAAATAAAATTACTTTTGTTCAGAGAACAATCAGCTGTTTCGGCGATGATGGCGCCCTTTAAGCAATGACGTCATCTAAAAAACTGTGCAAGTTGCAAAAATTTTGCCTCCAAGTCTGTTTTCCGCTTAGAAAATGTGAAAACAACAATTACACCTACATTAGGTACAACTGAAGTGTACCCTACACTTCGCCATAATTGTTGCCTAAAGTACTCACAGAAAGTTTAAATTATTGTCAAGAGATGACGCCACAACTACAAAACTTATATTTGGTTTTTATTTTTTTAACTTGATTTATACGGCGGGGAAAGGTGTCGAAGGACGGCAGTTGCGGGTCGGCGCCAAGTTTGTTTCCGCGGGGAGTGGTCTTTGGAGGGACACGGGAACAGCTTCACGGTGTGTATTTGCTCGTCAACTTCTGGCAGCCTTTATTTTGCTCTCATATAGTGAGCTAGGACTACGCATGTGCGACCAAGGCAGCTGCAGGCGCCGCAGGTATGTACGAATACGCGTCAGTGTACGCATTGCACTGCTGGCGGTTCGAACAGGGATGACAAAAGCGTAAAGCGCGTGGCACTGATTTTGCATGCTGCAGGCGGCGCAGTGTACGTTCAAAGCGCATAAATGCGTCCCATTTTGTGCTCGCTTTGTTGGGATGGCATTCAGATCTTGCTGCTCTTGCTTCTTGAAGCATGCTTAGTTTTTGGCATAATGCTGTCGAGGGCGGAAAAGCAGACCAAGGTTGTAGAGCTAAAACTAGAGCGAAATTAGAATGTGGCACAATGTGTCGAAAGCAGAGTTAGAATGAACTAGTTCGCTCTACTTGAGTTGCGGTCTGCCGTAAGCATAGAAAGTGTAAAAGTTCGTAACGTTTGGTCTGCAATATCAGTACCTCCGCTGTGTTCTATTTAATGCTTTAAATGAGTTTATAAAAAGGTTTTGAGCATGTATTTTCCTGACGAACGCGTGCAGTGGGGCACAGTTTTGTTTTCAATGAACGTAGCAAGCACTTGCAAAAGTGCGATCGGTACGCCGTTCTTTTTAATCGGATCAGTTTATCAGTGCCGATAGCTATTAGGTGTGCCACACAGAGATGTGGGAATACTTGTGACGCGGCCTCGGTCACAGAGGGCTAAATTGGTATTTCGCGCGTGAGCGTTGTTGAATGAGCCAAAAATAGAGCAGAGCAGATGATAAAATGGATACAAGAAGTGTTTAATTAATATAGGTTGAACAGTCATGGCTGCTTTTCATTTGTAGCACTACTACTAGGTCCTCTCTATCTAAGTATTCCCATTTTTCATTATAATTTGCATTTTGTCTATACTAGTGATAGTGTGCTGTGGTAATAGTGGTACGTGCTTGTGAAGAAACCAGACTATCCGCTGGTGGGAACTGTTATGTGTGTCCCTCTACTGTATGAATGTCCAGAAAATCAGTGATGCTGGGAGCAGTGGGCGGCTGGTGCTAAAGGTGAAAGATTTAGATGCACCGGCTGATATCATCAGCTGTGTAAAATAAGTCTATGCAAATACAGCAGCAAATCCGATGCATGACGAGTCCACATCCTGCGACCTCTTGTGGCTCCTCTCTTGCACCAGCTACGACTGCCTTGTTCCAGCAAACTTCCTGAGCTCATCAGTCCAGCCAGGTTCCTTTGTGTTGTGTGTTTGGGGGTTGTCAGTGTGTATAGCTGGTTGACTGTTGGATCTTTTGCTGCTTGCATGCTATTTTAGTTAGACAAGGTTTAAGTGTGTTATTTCTGTAGTCTTTTCCTTATCCTTTTCATCTGCCAATTCAACACCATGGAAGCTGTATCAATGTGCCTGTCATTTTTATAAGCAGCAATTCTGTCAGTGCCATCAACTTGTCTCAAAATGTGCAGGAATACCCCTGCAATCAGGTATTGCAAGGCCTCACATCTTTGAAACCCGTCAGGGCCCTTCATAGAGCATTGCTCTTAGCCCATACCATAGCTATATGCGACAAGACAGAATGTTTTCTAACCCATGAGACGTGTACAGAATTTACGACATTGTGGTGTGGTTTTGGAAAGTGAGAAAGCATTGGTCTAACTGCCAGCAGATCATCAAAGCTCTATTCTGATCAGTTAAAGCCATCTTTATGCAGCCTTCGACCACTTCGTTTGAGCTTCTAAGGAACTCAGTATGCTCTGATTGTGTTCTTGGAATCACTATAGTTGTCGGCATATAGCTTGCGTTTGATACTAGACTGTGCGAAGCACTGCACCGAAATTGGCTGGCAGTTTAACATTGCTAAGCACGAAATACTGTGCAAAAGCACATTTATTTGCAGGTGGGCACCACTTCCACAGGTACCTTAAAACAGGATTGAGGTGTCCACTGACCCAGGGAGCCAGTTATGTACTTTTCTTTTCCTCAAAATCAGTCCAGTCTAAACCTTCCCCTATTTTTGAAAAAAGGAAAGGTGAGTAACTGCCTGAATTTGTTGGTGAATGCCACTGCCTACTCACAGGGCAATTGAGGTGTCCACTGACCCAGTGGGCTAGTTACATTTGCTACTCAGAGGCTTCACACAGACACACTGCTGAATGAAACCGGGGTAGTGCGGCTAGAACTGCTTTTGCACTAAAAACAAACTAAATATTGAAGGTGAGCTGCACTATCTTTTTGTTATGGCAAACGCTGGCGTGTGTAAGCTTCTACCATGGTCGTTTTGGTTTTCCTCTGTACAGATGTTGCTCTGCTTTAAGTAACTTTGCAAATTTTCAGGACAGTTCTGCATAGTACATAAGTGAAATGTGGAAACCATGTACAGAAGTGCACTTCAATGACATGAAGGTTTACCACTACCTTTGCTGTGTGGTATTAACCACTATGGTATGAATGTTATTACCTGGGGGTGGTGTGGTTACGATAAAAGCGGTGGCACAATAATTTTATGGCATATGGTGGACACCCAAAATATGCTATGGTTGTAGGGATCAAGGAGAAGGATGAGTCACCCGTTGTGGTTTAAGTGATGTGGGCTGGGCAATATTATTTATTTTTTTCATTTTACTCGCCCATCCTAATTTCTGTATCTGAGAGCTTGGGCTAATTTCGAGCACCTAGTGTGTTACATCGCACAGCATGACTGTTTTTGCATTTCGTCCCCATCAAAATGTAAATGCTTCCAATCCTGCGACCTTGGACTCAGTAGCTGACCGCCGTAAACACTGAGCCACTGCAGCGGGTAATGGTATAACTCAAACCTGAATTTAGCTATATAAAAATGTTGATGAGCAGTGTTGGAGTACTAAGGTGATTACTAAAGTAGCTTGTGTGAGCTTCATCAAGCAACACTGCTACACTTAAAAGTTTCGGGCCTTGCAAGCATGTTGAAATGAAATTATTTCTGATGAGCTCTTCATGCTGCGTCTTGAGTTCTTTCCTCACCCAGCAATGCTGCTTTTAATTAGCTTTTTTCCTACTAATGCTGGTCAGTGCAGCAAAGTGTACAGACAGAAGCAAACATCCACCACAGTAACAAGACTAAGCATTTTTATTGCTTGATTCAACAGTGTGCGTGGAGCTTCACGTGGGTTGCTGTAGGAACCAAGTGAGCTGTGTCATAGCCACGCAATGCTTTTCCCAGTAGTCGGGCACTGAATGAAGTGTTTTAGTATTACAAAGGAAAAGCGGCAACGTTTAAGAGACATTGAGCACAAATTAAATTAGCTTGTATTGATAGATTGTCATGTTCTAGTAACAAAAAATTCATTTTCACTCAGAACTGAACTTTCGCAAGCTAAAAAAAAAGTGAACAAAAGAAATGTAATACAAGTATAGAAAACCATTTTCGTACGCAAACTACAATGATGTCAAGACTGTTTTTGCATGTGGATCTCTGAAGCTAGGTTACAGTGCCAATCACTTCCTAGTGGCGATCACGAAGTCCTTTTCATTGTTTACATCAAGAGTTTGAATTAGAGAGAAAAAAACTGATACTTCGACCAAAGTCTCATGGGAGAACTAACCTTTCGGTGCAACTTATCGGGGGGGGGGGACCAATTTTCTTGCCAATAAGGGCATTTTTTTTACTGCCAAACAAACATCAAAGTTCCCAAAAGGAGCCATACAATTAATTTTTACTGGGGACAAAAATTGGATGAAGTTGACCTCAGTGTTCCTTCCAAACTCCACTCTGTGGTTGGATTCTGGCGAGGATTCTCAGTCCTCCGCCAGAGGTAAAAGATGAAGAACCAGCAGGAGGCCAGCTTAAATGACAAAGGAATTTGCAGGATGCACACTCTTTGCGACAGTTTATTGCATAAAAGCAGCCCTTAAGTAAACTGCAAGAAGGTGGTGACTTCACGATGCGCACACCTGCCTGCAGAACGGACAGAAACATGTACAGCAGGCGCACATCACAAGAACTGACCGGGAAGAAGTCATCCTAAGCATCTATGCTCCTGCTTCATAATAAGGGTAGCTACAACTATTCTGGCAGGAAATTTAACCAGCTCTGGTGCGGGTGTTTAATTAAACATGCCAATATGTGAACAAAAACTGCCTTGCAAGGGTAGCTCACACACCCGAACTGATAAGTACAATATCAAAATTTCACGAGTGTTTTCCGCCTGTTGGCTTGCAAGGGTTTGTATTCCATGCAAAGGACCTGTTTTTACTGACTGAGGAAAGTGTTTGAGCAACCCAGGTGACAGTAGGGCAGCTTTATTGTTTTCCCACAACTGCTGCAAAAAATGAACTATTTGATGTTGCTTGTTAGGAACTAGTAAAACACTTGGTGATGGCAATAACCACAACAGAGCCTGAGAGCTAGGAAAGGTGGTGCTATAGTAGTGCTGCACTTTGTGTGCGAGTGACTTATTACATATACTACACAATGGGGTTGTTGGTGTGAATGCAGAATTCAAGGCAAAGCGTCAGATATTAAAACTTCTAAATGGGAAAGTTGAATATTCTGTGCATGTAAGCATTGCTTGTGTAATACCCTTTGTTAAGTTTTTATCTTACTTTCATGAGAATGCTGCACTGTCATACTCATCAAATGCTGCTGCGTGATAATTTTGGTAAGATTATTGTGTGACCTTTAATCTTTTGTGTCGCTGCTTCTCCTGCTGGTTCGTACTAAAAGTAATTGTGCACTAACAGATGCTGCTGAAAGCCTTTCTAGAAAAAAAAAATATAAGACTGACAAGGGAATGAGGTTGGGCACAAAGATTGCTTCTTCTTCACTCACACTTGATAATTGTATTATAACAAAACACAGTGAAATCTATACAGGGTCGAAAGCAGACACATTGTGGTGCGCTATTCACTTAAACTGAAAAGAAATCAGTAACCAAAAGGCAAAACCTTAAATAATAGCAGACCTTTTGCATTTTACGCATGACAGGTTTTGTTTTTCAATGTAAACATTTGAACTTACGTGAAAAGAAAAGGCCGACACACAATAGCGAAATCTGAAGACGAAGAAAGTGAACTCTGACATTGGATTTAGTATACATTGTTTGATTTCATTAGGAAAAAAACCCGAAAAAAATGCATTCAGCCGATACCTGGTACCTTTTTTGCATTTCTTATTTTTCCCTATATCTCAGCACTGCATCGGTGCTTTAGGCTCGCATGTGTAGCAAAACGTGAAAGATTAGTGCTTATTGGAGCAAGTGATAAGCGTCATCTTGTAAGCGCCCATCGAAGCAGAGTACAAGCACATGAACATTCCTATTGGCGTACAAATTCTGAGGGGGCCACTGTTTTAGTTCAAACCAGCTCCGCTTGGATTGCCTCCATAGCATCCTCCAAGGTTAACAAGGTATGAGATGCGGCAAAAAAAAAAAGGAACCTCGATTATGGCAGAACACAGTACGTTCAGTTTAAAACATTGCAGAAGGATGCATACACATGGGATGCATTGCATGACCAGGAAAAATACATGCAGAAAAGACAAACCTTGGCCATCAGGGTATTGCACTCAATCTTGCATTATAAAAAGAGAACAAAAATGGCTAATTCTTTCAGAGGAACAACACACAGGTGATTGATTCCAGAGCAGTGACATGTGAAGTTAGCAGGCGGGAACTGTCAGCCTTGTTTTAATCTTACAGTTTCAAATCTGTTGCCAGCTTTTATTTTGCATTACTGACACTAGCTGATTCACACATGCACAGAAACATGTAGCAAGTGCACATTCATAAGAGGAGTCGCTGGTACTTGCTGAACATGGCATTGCTGGAATTATCAAATGACAAATGAGGGACGTGTGAAGCCTGCAAGAAATGCTTAATGTTTATTACGGGTGCTGAAATATTCCAGGTGTTCAAAAAAAATGTTCAGTAAAGTAAAATAGTTCATTGAAGTACATGTTGCTTAGAACAGCATTTTATAACACTTTGACACAAAACTTTTGCTTGCTTCAAGTGCCATGATTAATGTCGTAATGTGCATGAAGAAAGCTTGTGAAGACTGGAATCACACAAATGTTAGCTGGTACTTTCTGTTACATTACGTGTTGTCACTACTGCCTGGATATCGGCGCATTTAGGCCTTTGCCAATAGCAAAACAATGTTTGAAGAAGATGTGTTTCCAACCACTTATCTTCTGAATCTGAGCACCTTTCTTACTGCCTGGTTTAATACGGAGTGTGTGAAAGCAGTTGTTGGTTTCTTTTCCATGTACAAGTGGTGTACTATTATTTCGAGCAGCACAAAAGGAAAACGGGGGCCACAAATCATTTTAAAATTAGGACGGAATTTGCTACATACTTTTGCAGCAATAGTGCTAGTGGACAGTATAAGGTTCTTTTGAAGCTAAAGGTGTTGTAAACTTCTCTGGAAATGAAGTGCTGGTTTTTTCGTTTTTGTAAATAAAGAAGTCTCTTCGTTTTCTTTCTTTTTTTTTCTGCTGAGATGATGAGTGAGGGATGTGGAAACTCTTGCAAACATGGGAAAGTTTCAGTTAGAGAAAGGAGTCAGCAAGAGGAAGTTAATTAGAAAACACAACCTGAAGGGAGCATAACCTTTGAAGTACACATTTAACTATCACCGGCACTTCTCCGAAGCATATTTGCTAGTGGCCTGCCTGGCTGGCTCACTTCACCGGGTACCAAACAATTTGTGATTGCTCAAAAAAAAAAAGCAGTGTTTCACACAAGCTTATGTTAATGGGCAGGCCACTTTTGGAATCGAGCTGGGCACAAAAGAAAATGCTTAAAGTATTTGTCAAAAGCTGGACAATGCTGACTAGTTTCGGTGAAGTGGACAAAAGTACCTGGTGTAACAAATGGTTAGCTTTGCACTATAAAAGTAAGGAGAGCTTCAATTTCTAAGCAGTGACATTTAAGGGAGTGCATAAATGATTGCACAGACGATCTGGAACAGGTACTTATAAATACCACACTAAGTTAAGGCACGGAAAACACGACCGTAGGAAATCCACATTAAATAGTTTCACTCCTATGTGCATTAAGGGGGAATACTTCGCTTGTCAGCCGTGAAACATGGCTGCAAGGGAATCAAAAAAAGAAAAAAATTCTCAAAACTGCAGAGAGGCCGCTGTGACCCAAAAAAGATTTCTTACAACCCCTTTCGCCCAGCAACGTCTGCAGTTAACAAGAATAAACAGTCACAACAACAATAACAACAGCAACAACAACTCTTCTCTCAACAATAAAGAGCCCCTTGCCCAATCGTAGTTTCGAGTGTCGGATGTCCCGAGGGGCACGGAATAATCACCCTGCTGAAGTGTAGTGCCTTCGTGAAACCAGGCTCTGTGTACCCACATGCATGCCATACAATAGCCAAACCGTTCCTCGAGGACAATGCTTCGAATCCGCTTCAAGGACCACTGTTTGCACACACTCACACAGGAACACACACACACACAAATAAAAACAAACAAACAAGCAGCCAACAACATGGCTGCTGCTGGCTTGCGATATTTCCAGTCTCTGATCTTTCAGTGCAGTTGTTGCTTGCACCCGACGAAAATCAAGAGAGAAAAACAAGGCCACTCATGTAGTCGATGCTGACTGCTTGCATTTGGAGGTAAGTGCCGTCACCACTTGCGCTGTTGATGACAGCAGCAGTGCATCCCTTCTGCGTTGATGTCGCGGGCCACCGTTGATGTCAGCCTTGCTGCGACACACAGCCGAGGATCAAGCCACGGCCAGAAGGTTGAGGAAACAACCAAAAACATCGAAATCAGACACGCCCTAGCACGGTCGTCAGGGTAACACACGGGACGTTCGGTTCGAAGTCGTTGCGTGCAGCAGCCGCGACTCGCCGTGCTTCAACGTGAAGAACTCGCGGGGCGATATGCCGTGGCGATCGAGACTTTCGCGCAGTTTCACGGGAGGGTCGAGGTAGTACTGGAAAAGCACGAAAGGGAGGAAGGAGAAATAAAAAGAAAAATAATTAGTTTTCTTCCTCTAGAGTCTGCACACCCAAAAAAAAAACTCCCAAACCTGTGGCTCTCTCCTGGAATGAAGGAGCAATGTAGATAGCTATAGTGTACCCCCCTACCACCACAAGTGTGTCGCATCAAGGTGCACATAGGTCACGTCCATTTGAACCACATGACCATACAGGATACTGTTCTCTGAGTTACCTATCCTTGCAGCACATCCTGATAGCGCACTCATTGGTTGGCAGGCTGATGTGAATCACTACATTGCATTGATCCAAAATTAAGTACCTGCGGCTCTAAGTGCCCCTTATCTTTTGATTGTATTACATCAGAAAAAGAACACATTCAACCTGAACATAACTTTATGCTAAACACCACTCCCCAATTCAAGTGTCCTCTATTAGGGGGGGAAAAAGTGCTTAAATTTGTTTATTGCCATCGCTTGTGGTACTTCATATTTCCACCTAGTGCTGCCAGGTGGCGCAAGCTGTCCGCGAAGACGATGAGGTTGCGATCGTGCTTTCGCGGATCGGCCGCCATTACCGTCTCCTCTTGCCGACTCCAGCTGTTGAAGCGTCTCTCCGTGAGAACTCCGTGACAATTTGGTGGAGGTGCTGGGTACGAGTATCCCATGCAAGAAACCCCTCCAGGGAGCCGTGCCGCCAGCCCTGCGCCGATTGACACCCCGGTACACCGCTTCAGCCGGAGGCTGCAGGGACTTTCACCGGAGCTTGGACCACTCGCGACAGTCATGATACCAGCCACCGGTATTCTCACGCAAGCTGCCGGTGCTACACCTGCCCACTATACCTTGCAGACCCCGCGGGTTCCCAAGGCCTTCCACGGGGACCTTTTCGAAGACGTGGAGGACTGGTTCCTTCACTTCGAGCGTGTGGCTGCTTATAACCAGTGGGACGACGCCGCGAAACTAAGAAACGTCTACTTTAGCCTAGAGGATGGCGCCCGCACGTGGTTTGAGAACCGTGAGGAAGTTCTAACTTCCTGGCGAGAGTTTCGCCGTCGCCTGCTGGAGGCCTACACCAGCGCGGATCGCCGCGAAAGAGCGGAGCGGGCAATCCAGTCCCGCGTCCAGCTACCGAACGAAAGCGTACAAATGTACGTCGAGGACATGACGCGGCTCTTCAGGAGAGCTGATCCTGCCATGCCTGAAGAGAAGAAACTTCGGCACTTAATGAGAGGCGTCAAAGAGCAGCTGTTCGCAGGCCTCGTGCGCAGCCCACCATCTACAGTTGCTGCATTTCTTTCGGAAGCCACAACGATGGAGAAGGTCCTGCAACAGCGTTGCGCCAGTTACGACCGGCCCGTGCATGCTGCTGCAGTCACATCATCGTTTGCCACCATCGGACAGCTTGCGCCACCTGGCAACACTAGGTGGGCCGATGTGTACGCGGGCAAGCTGACGGGCTTCTTCAGCGCGTTGGGCAATTTCATGAACATCGGGTGCGAGTTGGTCGTCATCGAGGCATGGTAGCATCGCGTCAAGCATGCTCTGGACTTCACGTTCATATACAAGACGAAAGGGAGTAAAGCGTGTAGTCTCCTGGAGGGCCGTGTTGTACGCAAATGTGACGTACGGTAGCACCTCATCCCAAGTTTTGTGCTGAACGTCTACGTACATTGACAGCATGTCCGCAATGGTCTTGTTTAAGCGTTCGGTTAGCCCATTGCTCTGCGGATGATAAGCTGTGGTCTTGCGATGGCTAGTGCAGCTCAACGTAAATATATGGTCGATTAGCTGCGCTGTAAACGCTGTGCCTCTGTCGGTAATAACGCACGAAGGGGCTCCGTGCCGCAAGACGATGTTTTGCATGAAAAAGTCGGCGACCTCTGAAGCTGTGGCACAGGGTATCGCCTTGGTCTCGGCGTAGCGAGTCAAATAGTCAGTAGCGACTATGATCCACTTGTTTCCTGAGAGTGACAACGGAAAAGGACCGAGAAGGTCCATTCCTATTTGATCGAACGGAGAGCGGGGTGTAGTAACGGGCTTGAGAAAACCCGCCGGCTTAAGCGGTGGCGTCTTCCGGCGCTGGCATTCACGGCAGCTTTTTACGTACCTTTGGACATCGTCCGAGAGTCCGGGCCAGTAGTACATGTTGCGTATCCTGGCGAGCGTCCGAGAAAAACCCAGATGGCCTGAAGTGGGCTCGTCGTGGCATGCCAATAAAATGTCGGCGCGAAGATCGGCCGGAAGTACCAGAAGGTAAGCTCTTTCTTGGCCTCTCGAGTTCTTCTTGTATAAGATACCTTCGCGCAAACAGAAAGAGCCGAGACGTCGAGCGAAGTGTCGTGGTAGAGGCATGGCGTGACCTTCAAGGTTGTCAATCAGCGGTCGGAGGTCCGTGTCAGCCCGCTGCCGGGCTATTATGTCCGATGCATTAAGTATACCGAGGAAACCGCTGTCGTCGTCGATTTCGGGACCGGAAGAGTCGAGTGGTGCACGCGACAGCGTGTCGGCGTCTTCGTGTTTACGGCCCGACTTATATACGATGGTAATGTCGAATTCTTGGAGCCGTAAACTCCAGCGGGCCAATCGTCCAGACGGGTCTCGCAAATTAGCCAGCCAGCATAGGCAGTGGTGGTCGGTTACGACTTTGAATGCGCGGCCGTAAAGGTAAGGGCGAAATTTCATGGTGGCCCATACGACAGCAAGGCATTCCTTCTCTGACGTAGAGTAATTGCGTTCGGCGCGGGAGAGAGTACGGCTAGCATAGGCTATAACTCTCTCAATGCCCTCTTGGTGTTGGACAAGGACAGCTCCAAGACCGATATTGCTGGCGTCGGTGTGGATCTCGGTGTCGGCCTCTTCGTCGAAGTGTGCAAGAACGGGAGATGTCTGAAGGCGTTGGCGGAGCGAAGAGAAAGCCGTCTCTTGGTCTATTGTCCAAACGAAGGAGGTGTTGCTCCTGGTGAGGCGCGTCAACGGCTCTGCAATCTTTGCGAAGTCCGCAATAAACCGTCGGTAATATGCACAGAGACCCAGAAAACGCTGGACAGCTTTCTTGTCAGTCGGAGTAGGAAAATTGGCGACGGCGGCTGTCTTGTCGGGGTCGGGTCGAACTCCGTCGGCGCTCACAACGTGACCGAGGAACCTGAGCTCTGTGTAACCGAAGTGGCACTTCTGGGGCTTCAGCGTAAGGTCAGCGGAATGGAGGGCTCTGAGGACAGTTCGCAGGCGCACGAGATGCTGTTCAAAAGTTTCTGAAAAAACGACAACGTCGTCCAGGTATACAAGACAACTTTGCCACTTGAGGCCGGTGAGGACAGTGTCCATCATCCGTTGAAACGTCGCTGGCGCAGAGCACAAGCCAAAAGGCAGCACTTTGAATTCATAGAGGCCATCTGGTGTAACGAAGGCAGTTTTTTCGCGGTCCCGTTCGTCCACTTCAATTTGCCAATAACCGCTCTTCAGGTCAATGGATGAAAAGTACTTAGCACGCCGTAATCTGTCCAGGGAGTCATCAATGCGGGGCAACGGGTAGACGTCCTTTTTAGTCACATTGTTTAATTTACGGTAGTCCACGCAGAATCGAAGTGTTCCATCCTTCTTTTTAACAAGGACAACAGGCGAAGACCACGGGCTTTGGGAAGGTTGAACTACACCGTCGTCAATCATCTCCTGAACTTGCTTTTGGATTTCTTCCCGTTCTTTGGCGGAAACACGATAAGGCTGCTGGCGGATAGGGCGAGCGTCGTCATACGTAATGATCCGGTGTTGCGTTAGGGGCGTTTGACGAACTTTCGACGAAGAAGCGAAACACTGTTTATACTCCAATAGCAAGTGCTCTAAGGCCAGGCGCTTTCCTTCGGGGAGGTTGCAGTTGATGTCGATATTCGGAACAGATTGGTCGTCAGTGGCGCGCGATGATTGGTCGTCAGGGGCCGCTGCCGCGAACGCAAAGCAGACCGGAACATCCACAACCGCTTCAGCGGTAGCGATCGCAGTTCCAGAGAAAAGGTGCCGGTGCTCTGGAGAAAAATTTGTAACAAGGATCGCAGACCGGCCAGCGCGAATTGTTAGTAAGCTTCGAGCGGCGCAGATGCCTTGAGTCAGGAGGAGCGAATGATTAGCCTCGGCGACTGCTTCAGCGTCGTGCAACTCAGCACAGGCGACTTCAATCAAAACACTGCTACGGGGCGGAAGTGTGACGCTGTCGGCGAAAACGCGAAGTGCGGCACTGCGTTGGCAGGAGTTGTCGAGTTCGGCGGCTTGCTCTGTGGAAAACATGACGATTCGGTTGCGCAGATCGATAATTGCTCCATACTCCCGCAGAAAGTAGATGCCGAGGATTAGGTCCCGAGAACACTCGCCCAGGACGATGCAGCTGACGACGAACGTGGACTTGCTGATCTGAACGCGAGCAGTGCACATACCCTTGGGCGTAACCAGATGACCGCCGGCAGTTCGAAGGTGCGCGCCAGGCCAAGGGGTAATCACTTTTTTCAGAATGGTCGCCAGTTGTCCACTTAAGATCGAATAATCGGCCCCGGTATCAACTAATGCGCTTACTCTGCGACCATCGATAAGAACGGGTATTTCTAAAGAAACGCGGTTTTTTAACTCTAGTGATGGCGTCGGCGGGTTTTTGTCGGATTGTAGCGGCGACGACGGGAGGTCTTCAGCACAGCGCCCCCCAGCGACCTCGCCCCCGAAGGTCGCGGGTTTCAGTTTTCCCGACGAGGACTTGGCGATCGGCCCGGTGCCGCTCGCGAGAAGCCGGGAGGTGTCGGGGAAGAGCGCCTCGGTGAGGGTGAGCGCGACTGCCGCTGCGCTCGGGATGGATTGCGCTGGTCCGCAAGGAATTCTTCAATTTCAGGGGGTCGTTCACCTTGACGGGGTCTCGGTGAGTCGGTGCGGAAGCCTTGGATGCCGATGCGTCGGTAATAAAAATTTCGATAAAGATGACCTGGCTCTCCGCAGTGAAAACAGAGCGGTCGTCGGTTAGGTGTACGCCAAACGTCGGCCTTTCGGAGGGGTGCTCGACGATCCTCGAAGTACTGCACCGGTTGCACAGAGGGCCGCGGGGCTTGAGGCGTGGCGTGAATTGGTGGCGGCGAAGCGGGAGCCGGACGCCTTGCAACTTCGGCGTACGTCGGACGGTGGTAGTCCCCAGGCAGAGGTGGTACGTCGACCACAGGAACAGGGCCCCGGAACGCCTGTTGCACCTCCTCTCGTACAAGAGCGGAGATGGAACCGAGCGCAGGCTGCGACGGGCTACAAAATTTGTGAAGCTCCTCACGCACGATTGTGCGAATAAGTTCCTAATATGCCATATGGCAACAGGTTACATAGTCTGAATGCACATTTATTGTGCTGAAAATGGACTGGAGTAGGTGACAGCTATCCACCCTTGCGGTGTCTTGCTACTTGAGGACAGATTTTTGATGAACATCTCAATAAGCTAGTGTAATAACGCTTAAGATTAACAAGAAAGTAAATTTTATTGTGTTCATCTTAAAACATACTGCAGCAGTGCTTTAGTGGCTCGAGCATTTGCCTCGTATGTGGGAGGTGCGGGGTTCGATTCCCAGTGCCGCCGGGTATCCACCAGTGATACAATGGGTACAGGCTTTGCCCTGGCCTGGTGCTCGGATTAACTGGGGTAAAATGCATTTAAAACGGGTCTTTTGATCCCATCTTGAGTAGAAGAAAATACCTTGTGCCATGAAGGTCTTTGGCCAAAGCCACCCCAGCACCAGAAAAATTAATCATCATCATCATCATCGTCTTCTTGAAACACTTGAGGCATGAAAAAAAACTGCAATATAACTGCTGACATGTCGTTTTTTTGTCACTCCAGCTCTTGAACCAGGCCGGCCTAACCGTTGTAGTGAATTAAAACTATGCATCAGCAATAATTTTGCAGTTCTTTTCGTGTGTCATGTGACCTAAACACTCCCTACACGTCACAGCCATCGTTCGGTTGATGAAACTGAAACCAGAACAGCATCAAAAACAATTTCAATTATGGATTATTTTGTGGTCGTTGGTGAATACCATGTGTTGAACCACATATTCTAATGTCCACAGATCATTTGAAAAAAGAAAACATAACTGAAATTAGGTGTCTATGGTCCTCTAACTAATGCTTCAAACACTTGGAAGAATTTGGTTGTAAGGATGTGCTCGTAAACACTACCACACACACAAAAAAAAGCTCCACTACAATTTATACAACACCGAACCTCATGTATTTTGTTTAGTTGTGGCATTGCAGCATGTGCTGAAATCAAGTGTGATGAATTAAACCTTATAGTGAGTACAGTGCCTGACAATGTGCCATCGGAGTGTCTGTTGTAACGAGCTTTCCAGATATCATGCTCATCGTACGAGGCAGTAATCTGAAAAACTGTCTTACCTCATTGGCAAGCGTAAAGGTTCCCCAATGCACTGCCAGCGTGGCACGGCTGCGCACATCCTTGTGGATAAGAACTGCTTCCTCGGGGTTCACGTGCTGGTACTTCATGAACCACCTGCAACATGGCACAGGGCATGTGACCTCAAAAGCAGCTACTGCACTGACTGTAGTTTGCTGCTTTCTTTCGAGCACACTGCTGAATTTTGTTTCATCGTTTCTGAAAATTTTTAGCATAATTTTCTCTGCTTTGCAAATGCAGCCACTGCACAACGTTCCAAATGTTTCGAACTTGAGCCAAAGTCATATGTTTGTCGGACACTAGAGGAAATCAGCACTACGCATGTGAAGGTGACATAGGGTGGACCATGCTGAGATATGTGGGTGTTAGGCTGCAAAGACGTGGAGTGGGTATATAGCAGTTTACCACAAACTGTTCTGTTTCACACTGCACATTGGTGATTCTGAACCTTGAGATGATAATGGCTCTTATGATTTATTATGGAGCCCATCATCAGCAGCCTGACTAAGCCCACTGCAGGGCAAAGGCCTCTCCCATGTCTCTCCAATTAACCTGGTCCTGTGCCACCTGCGGCCATCGTGTTCCCGCAAACTGATGAAAGTATGAAATTCTAGAAAACATGGGCGTTCTCTGTGCTTTATTATGTTGTGTTGCATGTTCCTCTTGTTACAGTGAGTTAAGGATCGTGCAGCCATTGCAAGCACTGAAAGACAGTGCGGTCTGAGGGAACACGTGGCATCTTTTTCAGACGCTGCCTCCCCTGGGTGAGCTGAACGGGAGGGTTTGAATATGTAACAGGCTGTAACAGGATTTGAGCCCAGTACCTCCCACATACAATGCAAGTAGTTTTCTATTAAGCCATCAAAGAGCGCCTTCGTAAAAGCATGCATAGAGCTCATTGCTTATCATCCTGTACTTTTTCTTAACGATAGCGAACTGGCATAGCGCTGCTGTTTTTCTGCACAAACATAAATTAGTGGTGCTCGAGCCGGGTTTAGCGTTCTTAATTTTTGAATGTTCGGTACTCCAATTTTAGAATGCACCAGTTCTCTGGAGGAGAATCGCCTTCTATTGATCTAGTTGGTATTGCATTGTTGGTTCTGGAAAGGACTGGAAAGAAAAAGGACTTTCTTTGGCTTCGTACATTGCCAGAACACACTTTAGAGGAGAGACGTAATCGAAGTTAATAGTTGTTTCATTTTAGCATTGCACTGCTTGCAGCACTTTTGACGTACACCTGAAAGTTGCAAAACCTTGCCAGAATGGGGCCACCAGTTGCATTTTTGCAGTCAGTCAGTGAGATTATGGTATGTTGCCGATGAGAAATTACATGATGATTGCTACTGCAATGTATTAATCTATGTGCTGTAAAGTGTTGAGACACCTGTTTCATAGCCAAAATAAGAAATGGTGCGTTCTGTCATAAGTTTTTGACATGGCGCATTCAGCTGGCATTTTAACCTGGCTTCTAGTGGTTTGTTGTGAACAGCACATATGTACAGGGGTGTCACAAGGACAGGGGCGGGAATGCATTTCGTTGCGCAGGAACAGAGTGCGAGTTTCAGCATGGCTTCTGCTCCATTGCCAGAAAAAGTTGTCGTGGAGTATAATTGTAGCAGTTCACACAAAAGATAATGTCACTGAAAGAGCTTTGCCAAGGGGAGGCAGTAGGTGAAGTAAAAAAAAACAATGGTGATAATTACGCAATTCTTGGCATGTACATCTCACCTGGGCTCATACGCTCCGATGGGAATAGCAGCCACATCGAAAGGCCCGTACGCCTGCCCAATTTGCTTGAAAACGTCACAGTAGCCTGTGTCGCCCGCAAAGTAAAACCGGTACTCGGGGCTGATGACACACCAGCCTCCCCACAGCACCTGCAGCAGAAAGAGAATCACACCAAGATAGTCGGTCAGCATTGTCGTTGGCCTGAAGAATCCTTACATTGGGTGCAGTTGTACACAGCCAGTTATGCATTTGGGGATCACGTTCTAGTCAAGCATAGTGTGAGCAACAATCACTGCAGCACTACATACAACAGATAAGGACACGGAAATGAGGGGCTCATTATGTCACATATGACGGAAGCCAACAGCCGCTCAAAACCAAGGAAAGCACGTGGGAATTATTTTTTTATTTGTTGTGTTGGTGAAGCGGAAATTAGCAGTGTAATCATTGCTTACCTGAATGATAATTGATTAGTAGAAATAAGAAGAGAAGACAACCACATGCTGCCAGTGGGATCCGAACCCATGACCTCTGCAGTCACGTGTGGTGATCTACTCTATGCTTTTTTTTGGTTTCAGTGGCTTTTGGCTTCCTTCAACACTGCATACAGGCTGGGAGATCAGACCAGTCTTCCTATTGATGTCAGACCATGCAGTGGACAGTGTTAACAGTTGAACATTGTTCTTTTAGGGTAACAGAATGGATTCGAAAGGAAAGAAAACGTAACCAGGAGTGGCAGAGAGTAGACATGGAGATGAGATAGGGGAAATGTCCTGGAATAGGGTGGCCCTGGGTGGTGAAAGACAGGATTATTTGGAGATTATTGTGAGCAGCTTTGTCCTGCATTGAATGTAATTCGGCTGATAATGATCTTCTAGAAAAAAAAGGAGAGACATTGAAAGCAATTTTGTTTTATGAAACTGGTGAAAGTTGTTCACTTCCTTAGGGAGCTTTTATGTTTTCTGAGCTGCCATGTCACTGTTATTAGAGGAAATCAATGTTGGTAATGCATCAGTCGTTCCTGTATTGACGATATAATGCATTATAGCCTGCCAAGTGAGAACTTTTTTTCTCTACTCAGTGCTAACACAAATCATGACCTCAGTAACGCTGCTACTGGGGCAATTTGGGTTAGCGCTTTTGGTTATGCGCGCTGCTTGTGGCTACGATGAAGACAAAAAAGATGGAACAACGACAGCCCACTAAGTTTGGCACATTGTCTTAGTGGGTTTTTGTTCTTGTTTCATATTTTTGTTCTCTTCGTAACTACAAAGCAGCGCACAGGAACAAAGATCAATCTTTGATGATATTGTAACGGAAAACAGGGAGACACCAAAATATGTAACGGAAAACAGGGAGACAGGTCGCTAACCAGCAGAATACAGCAGGCAGCCAGCCAGCCAGCCAGCGCGAGACACTTCAACGTCTTCCAAGACACTTCAGCGCCACCTGAGAACACCAGGTGGCATTACTCCCCCTCCAAAAAAAAAGAAAAACAAAAGCGGGGTTGCAGTATGGGCAGTGGAAAGAGAAAAAAAACAGCACAAGCACACAAAAATGTACAAGGGAGGTGGGCGAAGGTGTCCCACGCGAAAACTAGCAGAACACTGAGCGTACTATCCATTACCGCGTGAAGTAGGGTTTCATGCGGACAACGTGCACAACCTCAGAGCGGGGTGGACGACGCTGAGGCTGCACAGTCCCGTCAGGAAGAACTTCGTAGGTCACTTCGGTAACGCGGCGCAAAACTCGGTACGGTCCAAAGTAACGGCACATCAGTTTTTCAGACAAGCCTGGGCGGCGTACCGGGGTCCACACCCAAACTTGGTCTCCCGGATGGTATTCGACGTGCCGATGACGGAGGTTGTAGCGGCGTGCATCCGTGCCCTGCTGCCGCTGAATGTGAAGACGGGCA
Organism: Amblyomma americanum; assembly: GCF_052857255.1. NCBI lineage: Eukaryota > Metazoa > Arthropoda > Arachnida > Ixodida > Ixodidae > Amblyomma > Amblyomma americanum. The sequence goes on along the minus strand of NW_027526491.1, from coordinate 852,456 downwards.
CGTAGTTCTCGCTGTTGAGTCACCGAAAGGTCCGGGCTGATGTCAAGGGATGGGCGCACAGGAAACATTCAGAAACCTCCGCTAAGGGGTCGGCGAATGCGATGGCAGTAGCACGAAAAAGGTGCCGGGGCTCGTTAGAGAAGTTAGTCACCAGGAGCTCAGAGCAGCCGTCGCGGAGATGGATGAGACCTCGCGCTGAGCAGATGCCGTGGGTGAGCAAAAGGGACAGGTTGCCCTCTGCGACCGCTGTCCCTTCACGTAGTCCGTCGCAGTGAACACTCACAAAAACGCTGGCGCGTGGCGGAATCCAAACGCTCTCGGCGGATATTCTAAGGGCGGCGCGGCGTGGACAGTCCTCGGAGTAAACATCAGCTTTCTCGGTAGAAAATGTGACAGTGCGCTTTCGGAGGCCAATAATAGCTCCATACTCTCGGAGAAAATCAACGCCAAGGATACAGTCACGGGAGCAGTTCGGTAGAACTAGGCAGCTGACAACAAATGTGGAGCTGCGAATTTGGACTCTTGCTGTGCATAGGCCAAGCGGAGTTACGACATGTCCGCCAGCCGTGCGAATCTGCGTGCCGGACCATGGTGTCATTACTTTTTTAAGAAGCGCCGCTAGCTTTCCGCTTAAAATCGAGAAATCAGCGCCAGTGTCCACCAAAGCACTAACCTTATAGCCATCGAGAAGCACGGGTATATCCAACGAGAATCGATCTCCGAGTTCAGGTACTGCAGTCGTTGCCTTTAAATCGCGGTCGGTCGCTGTTCGCGTTGTCGGGGGGTCTTGTTCGTATCGATTGCCAGCGGCCTCGCCCCCTGAGGTCGCTCTCTTTAGTTTTCCCGGCGGGGACTTGGCGACCGTCTCTGCGCCATCCAGGAGGAGCTTTGGGGCTGTGGCGAAGGTCGGCGTGGTGATGGAGACCGAGACTGCCGCTGGGGAATTGTCGCCATGCGCTGCTGGGCTACGTAGTCCTCGATCTCCCGGGGTCGTTGACCTCTTGGTGGACGGGGCATGTCGATAGGGAACCCCTGCAGCCCAAGCTGTCGATACGGGCACTGGCGATACAGATGACCGGGTTCCCCGCAGTGAAAGCAGAGACGCCGCCGATCCGGAGCACGCCACAGGTCCGTCTTCCGCTGGGGTGATCGTCGATTGTCGATGTAGTACGTGTCGGGGTGTGCGGAAAACAGCGAGCCTTGATTGGACGGAGGAAACTGCGCCGAAGAGGGCGCAGGACGTTGCAAGGCTTCAGCGTACGTTGGACGACGGCACTCCGTTGGTAAAGGCGGCGGGTCAACGGACGGGAACGAAGGTCTCAAGGCTTGAACCTCTTCGCGGACCAGGCTAGCGAGAGAGCCGGCCGTCGGCAGGGGAGCACCGAAAAGCGCCTGGAGCTCTTCGCGCACAACGGAGCGGATCAGGTCGCGGAGAAGACCAGGGTTAGCCCCGAAGGCAGGAAGCGGCTCTGTAAGTGAAGCGGCGAGTACCGGCCGGTCGTAGGTGGTAGACCGCCGCAAGAGCATCTTCTCCATCGTGACCGCCTCCGAGAGAAACTCAGCAACAGTCCCAGGTGGACTGCGCACGAGGCCAGCGAAAAGTTGCTCTTTAACGCCGCGCATGAGATGGCGCACCTTTTTATCTTCGGGCATGGCCGGGTCAGCTCGCCGGAAGAGCCGAGTCATATCCTCCACGTACATGCTTACAGTCTCATTCGGCATCTGAATGCGAGACTGCAAAGCCCGTTCAGCCCGTTCTCGACGATCCGTGCTGGTGTAGGTCTCCAGCAGGCGTCGGCGGAACTCGTGCCATGATGTTAGGGCGTCTTCTCGGTTTTCGTACCAGGTACGTGCACCATCCTCGAGACTAAAGAAGACGTTTCGAAGTTTAGCGGCGTCGTCCCACTGGTTGAATGAGGCCACGCGTTCAAACTCGAGAAGCCAGTCCTCTACGTCTTCGAGCTGACTGCCGTGGAATGGTTTGGGCAGTCGCGGATTCTGCAAGGTGTAGTAGGCAGCAGCTGGCATGACAGGTCGATGGGTGGGTGCTCTGGCAGACTCCAAAAGCCCGTGTTCGGGAGGTAGGCCTTGATTTCTCCGGCTAGCACGGTGCACGGGGGTGTCCACTAGCGAAGGACTGGAGCCCAGGGTATCCGGAGGAGTATGAGACATATACAGGGATCTTTACCCAGCGCCTACACCAAAATATGTAACGGAAAACAGGGAGACAGGTCGCTAACCAGCAGAATACAGCAAGCAGCCAGCCAGCCAGCGAGAGACACTTCAACGTCTTCGAAGACACTTCAGCGCCACCTGAGAACACCAGGTGGCAATATATATAGATATATATATATATATATATATATATATATATATATATATATATATATGTATATATATATATATATATATATATATATATATATATATATATATATATATATATATATATATATCGGGAGTATTGCGGGTTCTTCTATATGTTCTGTTTTCTTGTAAAAACACCTATGAATTGAACACACATCCTTCCCCAAGAGCTGTATGTTGTTTTTTCTGTGAGAATAAAAAAGGGCAGAACAATACTGAAAATACTATTAATAGTTTAGCTTTTAAAACATTTACTCTATCTCTTTTATTCCACGTATGTGAGGCTTGTAAGCAATCTCCGCGCGTAATAATAGTGAAATATGTGTTTTCCCTCCATCTTTGCGCAGGTTTCGCTCTTCTTCACCACAATTGTGTGGAGCTACCTCCTTAGTTACCTCTTGTTCATCTGTTGCGAGGCGCCAACGGGGCGGCTGGACAAGCTAGTCTTCGAACCTCAACGTAAACAGACCGAGAAAAGCGATGGAGACGCGGCGCCAAATGCGAATGGCACGGAGGACGGACTTGCGCATGTAGTTGCAAAGCTCCGAGATACCTAACCGAAAAATACAAAAACAGAGAAGAACGTTTCTAATGACTTTCTTCACGATAAATGCAAACCAATCAGCTGCCATCAGCTCGACTGGTGACGACGTGTTTGGTGCCAACGATCGAGCACCGCCTAGAAGTTAAAGCCAACCTAATGAACGACAACAGACGGTAAACGTTCTCGATTTATTACTTAGGAGTAGTTATAGCGAAGACAAGAACATAGGCTTAACACGACTGTTGCGCCAGCGTTTCTTCTTTCAGCCACGTGCGTTTGCCTTTTGAAGGAATTCACATTGAGGGGTATGAAACATGTTGTGACTTTTTTGTGAGTGACACAAGATTAAAGTGCCGCCAATAAACGAGCGCAGATTTTGGGCTATTTCTTTTAAGCGGAAGTAGTGTCTGAAAATGGCGATGAACATTCTTTTTAATTTTTTGTTGCAGTCACCTTGAAAAATGGGCTCTGCTTGAATACAGGCAAAGAAGAGTTCTTTCTGTGCGACTGGAAAAATTTTCATACGCTTTCAAATTTATATCCGCGAACTTATGCGCATCCCAGTTGAAGGAATGCAGTGAAAATCTCGTGAAACCATTGCTTTCTTTTGGATGGAGCTGGCTAAATTTCGCTCAGGACTAATTAAACCTAAATGAAATTAGTGCGTCAGTATTTAAACGAATAACTAGGTACATCTTGTAATTTTAACGATACTCGTATGACAGCGACCTTCAGTATTAGACAGTGAATGTTTCTCTCACTTTTACAGCTCTGCAGTTTTATGTAGTTTATGACCCTTATTTATATGTATTCGAAGGCAGGTGGTGCACCTCGTCTACATAACCTCCTCATGCATTTATTCTTTTTTCTCCCGCAAAACAGAGTAGAAAAGAATGTAAAGACATTTCGTCAATGCGGGAAGCTCATCTGTGGTATTGGCTTATTGAGACATATTGGCTTTCCCGGCGAAATATAAAGCGTAGCTTACTTGCTTAGGAATTAAAACCGTGTGCGAGGTTAGAAAGGACGGCTGCAAAGAGTCACGGTCATACGCAATCGCGTATAGCTTATTCAGTACTGGAGCTACGGCAGGCTTAAAGGATTTATAAAATGAAGTCCTCAGCCCATTGGGACAAGGAGATTTGCCTGGGTTCAGTTCTTCGCGTCTTTTTGTTACTTTCTCGGATGATATAGGGCTTTAAAACCAAGCGTTGATTTCATCGTATAATCGTGTTATCAGTAACAAAATTTCACGTTTAAAATGTTCGATCCTGACTGAACCAGAAGCGAATAGGGCACTATAAATTTCAGCAAAACGCACGTTTTATACCGCCTTATTGCTTCCTCAGAGACCGCTGTCATTCAATGTCATATATTTGATTCAAATGAGCACGACTTTTCTCTACGCCGATAATGCTTTCGGTAGGCGGCTAATCAGCCATCAAGCGCTCAGCACCTAACCGCAGCGTAGCTCCGCGGGAGCATTCGTCATCAATACTTCCAACTGTTGCTTTAGAGATCGAATCTCATTGATGAAAACACGTCCCTTGATAAATTTTTCAGCTGTCATTTTGCTCGTTCTCACATGGAAAATTTTGGCAGCATTTTCGTTGATCTTGTATAACCCCAGATCTTGCTATCGCTATCATTTTTACTTTTGCTTCAATTTTTCCTACTATACTGCGCTACATGCCTGCTACTCATTACACAACACGTCGATGACGTCCGCTGTCTCTCTAACAAAGAGTTCGTCTGCCAGAACTTGATCATTAAATTTCAATGATTTCCAAACGAATTTGCTACGTGTGCTTTGCTTCCCAACTCCAAATGGCAGCAAGCAATTTTCATTGATACAGGATTCACTTGACAGTAACTACACGGGACACGTATGCATGATACAACACTGCATGACTTTTGCCTTGAAAGTCGTGCACCTTGCAAGCCGTCTAAACTTCAATCATATTTTAACACGCAACTTTTATGGTCAGCAACTACTGCAGCTTTACGGTATAAAATGTAGAATGACGTCCCTTTTCAGATCCAAATATCTAGAAACTTTGAATACTGGGTTAAAGATGTTTTTAGCGACATGTCGTAGTTCCAACCACCCTCTGTTATTTTGTTTGTCTTTTTCTTCTTTTTCGTGTTATGACTGGCATGCATTTGCACTGTTTGAGTTTCAAGTATCTTATTTTACTGTGCTTCCAAGCGTGAGCCCAAACAAGCTTTGTCTATAGGCCCATCTATTATTGTTGTATCATTTAGAAGTTAAATAAAGCAAATAACCGCTCACTCTCTCTCTCCCTTTCTCAAAAAAGTGTGCAAAGCTCATTTCACTTTGGATGCAAAGACAGGGACCGACGTCTTCTAGCCGACATCACAGCGGTAGTCCGCGCTGGCGTCGCTGGCAAGGCGCGAGCTATAGATCTGTCATGCGCTCAGAAAACACAGTTAGCCTGTGTCAATACAATACGGTCAGTGTTACACACCTGGTAGACGCTTTGAAAGAAAACCGTCCGGTCATCAACAATATTAGATGCATAAACGTAAGTCAAACGCCAGTGTGCACTGTTAAGGAGGAAGGCTCACAACCAAAATGTCCCGAAAAGTTGTCACGCACTAGAGGGGAGCAACGAAATGCTATAACTCGATCTTGAAAGAGCTATTGACAGAGTGCCGCATAGTGTACGTCAGGTTTATATACACAGGAATGCTAAAAATCAAAGAAGACCCGCCATCTCGCTGAATGTAAGAAAGTACGTGATGTAACTTCAAAATAAGGGAGAAAAAGCTGTGGTTTAAACTTTGTTTAAACTTTGTTTAACCCTGGTGAGAAGCGAAACCTTCCTTTGCATGGCTAAGTTCAAAAACGCCACACACACTGCCGAACGAATTGTCTGCAAAGCGTCGATGAAATGCCCGATGGGGCAGCTGCCACCTGCCGCGGTGGGCAGATTGTGATGACGTGAGTTGGTCACTTGACCTGCCATGTTACACCACGTGACACCTGTCTTGTGACTGCACAGACGCTGCCCTCTTGAAAACCTAGCGTAGAGAAGTTTTCGCTTCAAAACAACTCTAGCCCAACGACTGCCAAGTTTTTTGAGAAAACTGCTTTCAACGTCGCATTAAAAACTAGCTCTAAAGAATTTCCTAAGAGGCAGTTAATCCCTTATGTCACAGCAGTGCGGCATTTTTGATACCCTTCTTTTTAAAGGAGTTTTTCTGCGGAATTGCAGACATGGTTCAACCTGCCATTACTTCTATAAAAACGCATAAATTGTCGCGTGTGTGATTTAGTACAAGATGTGCAACTGGAGATTCGTTCAGAGTTGAGATTCTCTTTGGTTGCGTTTCTCCTAATGCCACCCGTTATATCACCTTCCTGCAGTCAAGGGTACGTGTCGAGGGCACCTTGTCATCTCGGCGAGGCGGAGCTACGTCTTGGTAATTTGTGCTCTTCGCCATAAGCATTCGCCACCTCGTTCACTTCCTGCTTGGTCGTCTTCGTTCGTTGCGGCTCGAATACGAGTTTTTACAGCTTTGCCGCCGGTCTCTCGCAGGTGATGAACAGCAGGTAGTCGAACAAGAAGCTCTAGAGAAGCATGATGAAGAAGTAGGACACCTGTCAATAAGGTGGAAGAAGACGTAAATAGGAACCAGTGCAGCCACTAATGAGAACTATGAACAGTCTTCTAAACACCTGAACCTTTCAGTGGTTGACATTCAGGTCTGAGGCATTAAGATATTGAGCATGAAAGCTGTGTTTTAATATGAGTCGAAATGTTTCAGATGCAATACTAGGCAACGGGCGTCATCAATCAGACCACACAAAACAATTCGCCATCGTTAGGCTATTTCCGCTTTGTGCTTCTTTACTGCGAGCAAGGAATCGTTGTTCCCGCATAGTTTCTCTACATGTCGACACCCTTCCGACCTGCTTCCAATTTTGCTTTTGCGTTCGCGTAGCGCCATTCATTTCTTGCGTCGCACTGCTGTGGTCTCTCATTCGCCGACGTCACGTGGCGAACTCTCACTTCGGGGCCTTCCCGGGTTTCGTGATTTCGTACAACGTTCCGAGCCCGCGCTTCAGTGTTTCGGCGTCTATTCTCCTCCTTTTGGGCTGCTTCCCGAGCCCGCACCTCAGAATCGTGGCGCGCCGAGCATTTGTATGCTCAGCATTCCGCTAGTGTCGCATTCGCTTGGGACATTGTACCGACGGTTCCTCCTTCCCGTCGGCTTCACGTTTCCACGCCTCTACCTTTCTCTTACATGTTGCGTGCCTAGCGTGATGTTTCATGTGCTGCTGCTCTGCTTCATCCATTGCACTACTCAGCTACCATGTCGTCACTACGGTGCTGTCGGCCACATCAGCATGGCTCCGTCTCTTCTGCTGCGGTGCCATCTGTCTAGGCGCTACTGCATGCTCCTGAGTCTGCTATCTGTTTCGCTTGATAATTCTCCACTGCGGCATCTACCTCCGCTGCATACGTATTTCATGACCCTCCACTTCTGTGCCTCCTTTGATGAGTCTCATGGGCTCGAATTGTGCAAAATAGATTTCGATACCGACTGATGTAAACGCTATCTTGTCGAGAGCTAGCGCAAGTGGGCCGGGTGAACTATAAACTGACCAACTTGGTCAAATCGGGCAGCTGGGTTAAAGCGAAACGCCGTCGAGTCGTTCACTTGTTATGAAAGTGCAATAAGAGCGAGTTTTTTACCAGTGCCCTCAGGCACGGTCTTGAAAACCGCGCTTACTGCTTCAGTCTGTCCGCACATACGCAGGCAGCCGCTTCATTTGCGCCAGGCTCGATTCGCAGGCATCGAGTAAGTGCAATTGCCCAATCCTCCAATGGGCATGGCCTTCCTCCGCCAGACGCCTGACTCGGTCCCTACTGCCCCGCAGAGATACGCGAGACTCATGCACTCTTGTCGCCCCACTTCTTGTCCCGTCCTTAGCGCTAATTTATTCGTGCAAAACCAACTAGCTCAACTTCATTATCTGACGGACTCGTGGGAGGGTTGCGGGGCATGAAAAATAATGCGCAAATCGAATAACTTCCGCTACGGTAGTTTTGGCTGCGCAAGTATAGTCTATCAAAAGCTAGGAGCCCACCGTAACCACGGTGTAAGAATAGAGAGGTGTACCAACCGCGCCGCTTCTCCTGTGCTCCTCACGTTCATCGCAGAGTCTCGCAGTTTCGCTGCCTGCCGACCGATGGCGACGCAGAAATGCGGGCCCTAGTGGGCCCGTCTTTGTCGTCTGCTTGCAGTGAACACGCCGTTGAACGTAAGCTTTTCTCGGCATGGACTTCCAATTCGGTCTGTAGTGTTGTTCTTTGACTGAAACACGACTGCATTTTGATTATGGTGATGTATGGTGCTGTCGCCGGTTCTTCGGTGCTTCGACAATGGGCGAAAGTGCACTGCTCCGCGATGTACGACAGGCTACAAGCCGTGCAAAGAAACGTTTTCACTGTTTTGGGCGCCAAGGACGGAGAACGTTTGAAGGTGTGGAGAAATATTATCTTACGTAATGACCGTTTGCTGCAACCTTCGGGCTAATTATGTGAGAAACATTTCTAGCCTCATCTCGTGTCGAAAACGCGGGAAGCCATGTACAAGGGCCATATACTCGTACGTGCACCGGGGGGATCTTGTCTTGCGAAAGATGCTGTGCCAACTAGGTTCTTTGACTGTTCTGCACACCTGTCGAAAGTTAGTAAGGAACGGAAATCGCTCCACGGTGCTCGAGGATGCGGCGAATCAAGAGCCGTCTACGAAGGAGGGCCGCAGGAACCATATCTTCCTCGGGCACCACATCGCGCGGCTTCAGTTACTTGTTTGAAGTGCTGCCGAACATTTTAACTTCTAGCTCTTGGGGCTGCCATCGACTCGAACTAGATCTGGAGTCAGAAGCGTGTACTTTTCGAAAGCTGAGCGCATCAAAGTTAACCAGTTGAGAGCACCGCCAAACCCGTCTCCTCCGGTCCTGCCGACAATGATCGTAATTGTCAATGAGGACGTGACTATGACGCTAATTGCTATACTGGAAAGGCAAATCTCACTAGAAAAATTTCAGCTGTCAAGTGACACGACACGAAGTGCTGAAAATATTGTCGCAATTTGCTCAAACAAGTGGGTGACGCTGTTGTCTGTCGTGGTGGACTAAATCCAAAGGCTTATCCTCGAGTTTAGCGGGACAGCGGATTTCTTGATATAAGTGTGGCGTGGCACAAGCACTGCAAGTTTATTCAGCAGCCTCAGGTCTAAGCACTTGTCCAAGATGCCTCAGTTTCTCGGACACCTTGAAACTCCGCGAAAAGCGGTTAGCGAAGAGAGGTCAGGCAGCTGGAACAAGTATATTTTGTTTCAAGTCTCCAGAAAATGCTGAACGAATGGCGACACTGAAAAGGGCGAACTACGCACGCGAGCTACGTCAATGAGGATTCGTCAGTACTCCAAAGCAAAGGAAAAATAAATGGGCAACAGAACGCAATCACTGAGTAAAACTGTCAAAGAAGGACATTCTTGATTGCAGTGTACGTGGAATGGCCGGGATTTTAGTTTCTATAATTAGGCACGAAAAACAAGGTCTGGCTAATTTCAGCGCTTTTCGTCTTGTGGGTCGTACATGTGCTCTTTCGCTCATCAGTGACACCGATTTTAGAGTGTCTTGTTTTCTTTGACAATAAAGCTAGTGATATATGTACCGAATATGAGTGCATTATTTTGCAGTTTCATTAGCATGCCGACTGATTCGATCACACTCAGGCTTATGTGTTTTTTGGCTTGCGTGCGATATTTTCATACTATGCCAGGAATTTACAGTTTCATTTATTTAATGTCTGTAGTAAAGAAAATAGCACCTATCACATTCTGCTCAGATCGCTCACCGCAGTCGGCACCACTGCTCAGACAACCTGCACGCCGTGTTGGCTTAAATCCCTTGAATGTTTTTCGCTTTGACGGTTTGATGAATTGCGCATAATCGCTGAATACAGGAATCCACTTTTTATCAGCCTGGTGGCAAGCGAATGGTTGGAATTACCAATGTTTCGCACACGCTAAATAACCTGAAGGCCACGAGAACTACTGGTAAACAATGGGAATTATCGGAAAACATGCGTCTCATTTTCTGGTTATTTACTCATTTTGGCTAAGCTTTGCGTTTAAACCAGTTGCTCTCGTTCCCTCTCAAGGTATATTTCCACAATATTCCAACATTTCCTTGCTAACGTCTATTCCTGCCCAATTTGCTTTTTCTAACTTCAAATGCGGCCGCAGTCATGTGGCGCCATCCGGCCGAGCGTCGAGAACTGCGAGGCGTTTTGTGCCACCTGCCGAGGGCTCGTTGAGACACCTTTCTATTACACCGTGCACCGTAACCATAGCCAGAGCGAGAGCGTTGCCGAAGGATGGTGCTATTATCGTCTGCAATTGCCGCTATCTAGGAGGCACCGGGCGAGGTGACGTTGCCTCTCGCTCCCGCGAGACCTCCTCAGCAAGTTCACGAGAGTGAGGGAGACATGCCTCCTAGGACGGCGCTGCCGCAGGTACGGAACCTTGGCGTAACGCAATAACAGCCGCCAGTGATTGGACAGTGCTCTGTTTCGACCACCAAAGGATAGGTGATGTTTTTAAAAAATAGCCTATTTAAAATGCGCGCACTACAAGAGACAGTTTTTTTTCAGCATCTCATATCCCGGAGTAATTTCCTGAAGGGGATTTTTTCTGGTATAAGTAACACGAAGATTTAGAGATATTACAGTTTCAATGAAGAACAGCTGACCCATTGCTCCCCACATCCCCCGCTCCACTCGACCCCTAAAAACTTTCCGTGAGCAATATAGTTCGAGACTCTGTTAAAGGTAATGTTGTAGAGTTAGAACAAACACAGTTCGCCGCCCCGTGCACCCTTTGTTGTCAGTTTTAAACTGCCAACAAAAGGAGGCGTTCGGATTCACTTTTTTGCTCTCTCTTCAAGCGGACTTAGCAGCAATTTCTCCCCGATGTAAGGTTGTGGGTGAAGAACTGCGCGAAGCTTTATTTTTACATTCAGGAGTCCAGAATGCGTGTGTGTTTGATACATATATTACTTGCTGATACCTCAAGTGTCATTATAGAGACAGTGCTTTCTGTATTTCGTGGAAAGAGAAATCTTGACTATCAGACAGTGGAAATGTGAGATAATTTGGATTTTTCTTGTAGCCGGTATTTGATCATTCCATTTTAGCAACATGACATTTATTTATTCACAATTCTATTAAGGAAAACGGCATAGATCGTCCGTACTGATCCGTTACAAACTTTTACCGAGTGGAGTGGGAAATCGTCTGCCGGCTTCGCATGGGCAGTGCTTGAAGCTTTCTTGGAGGTAAGCCCCCAAGCACTTCGTGATTATATTTATGGGTTTATATGTGAAAATAAAAGAACTGCGTGGTCATTCTTAGATATGTAGCATGACGAAGAAATAAAGACAACGCTCGGTACACGGCTAGTGTATGCCTAGATGGATACCCATGAAAAACGGGAATAAATGTACGCACTGTCTGAGGACGCTGAAACGCAAGCATCACTATGCACAAAAATGTTCTGCTGGCAAAATGAGCTGCACTGGCGGTCAAGCATGTCTTCTTTGTCGCCTGCAACATTTAAACACGAAGGTTCGAATAAAAAGCGCAGTGTCGCCGGCGCGGCGACTCCCCTCCATGCAGCGACGTGCTACACACTCTCAAAGCGTAAGTACCAGCTCTATAGGGGCAGCTCTTTTGCCTTTAGCTGACCAGAATACGTGACACGGCAGAAATTGGCTACGACAGAGTTTAATGCCAATCAAGGCGCCGAGTAAGGTGGGTTGTCGTGCAGACGACGCCGCCAAGGACTACAACCACGATGGCACTTGAGTTCATCAGGTAAACGCGCGCATGCGCAGTGGGCTTAGCAAAACCGGTTTATTCTGAGAGAAGTTTGGTTCCTCGGCGTCTCGTTTGGGTAATGGCGAAGAAATACAAAAAGAATTCAAGTCTCATGAAATTAGCGCAAAATTAAGCGTAAAAGTCAGCAGAAACTCATAACTAATTACAAAACAAAAATTCACTCCGGGCACTTATCACAGAGAAGTGCGAGAACTTCCTCTCCAGGGATGTGTGCAGCCAGAGCCGTATAGAGGGCAGGTGGGTGATGTTCATACACGACGAAGGATAGCCTGCTTAGGGACGTGAAGAAGCTCCATGACAGGAACGTGTTAAAAAGCCTGCGTTCGCGAAAGGACAGGTGGAAGTACATAGATAATCCTGTTTTATGACCGAGTAAAAAGAACAGAATGAGCAATTATTACTGTGAGCCATGGAAGCAAGAGAGAAGGTATTGAAGACTTTTCGGAGCACTCACTGCCGGAAACATATAATTTTAATTTTGTAGGGCAATACACGGACTACGGCAACTCTTATCGAGCAATGCACAAATTTAGGTTCCAATAACGCTTTAAAAGATAGTGGCAAATATTGGTTCAGGATGACAGGCGTGAGCACTCATGCTGCTGAAAATAATGTCTCCTTTACGCTTAAATCTTACGAAGACGGGCTCAGGGTGGTCGGCTTGATTTAATAGCGTGTTTGAAACACAAACTTGTGTCACTCGGGTTCGATCGAATTTCCAGCCTTACGAACCTAAGAAGGAAGAAGGGAGCTAGGTGACGCATCAGGAGAGTGAAAGCAGTCAGTTTGCGCGAACTGACCGCTAAAGCGCCCTTATTTTAAGCACTAAATCCTTTTAGCTCACGTTTTCGGCGTGCCGCGAGCAGAGATGGGCATCCTCAAGAGGACGAGCCCTCATGAGGGCGTCCTCACCTTCACCTCATGAGGATTTCAGTCGGTGAGGTGAGGATAAGGAAAGATGGGCGTATGAAAATTCGTTAGAACGAGGGTGAGGGAAGAACGACATAATGAGGTGAGGGCGAGGGGTGGAATACATGACGAGGTGAGGGCGAGGGAAGACAAGATGCACGGTGTGAGGGTGAGGTTGATGGCTCGAACCGCACTCCGGGCTAATGCTTTTGCCTGTGCCGGCCGTTATGAATTCTTATTTTGAAACGCTACTTCTTATGGTGAAGATCCCGGGGAAGACGTAGTTTGTGCAGTCTGGAGGTACACGAGGCGAACACGAAACGGGGGTGCAGCACACCTTCTTCGTCGCCATGATGGACTACACCGCCGAAAAAAGAGCTCCTTCAACTCGAAAAGATTTTTTTTAATTGTCTAAAGTATTCAGTGAATAACCCTGTATATGTGATAACAAGGGGCCACTGGCCGAGCCGTGCGGGTGGCTGGCTGTCAAACGGGAGCCATAGCACTGCAGTCAACATTTTCATTACCAGCTCCGAGTCGGTCGGATGATCAGAGTGTAGAGTAAAACACGTAGAAATTATACCTAGCAAGGCCGTTGAATTCCGAAGTTGTAGGCCTTCTTTGTCGGAACGAAGTTCGATTTCAGCTGAGTGAGGTTTTAAAGAACTGGCTGCAGCGCAAAAATTCTTCGACGAAATTCCACTCTCAAATGAAAGCCGGTTGGCGGCGTTAGTGTGGAGTTTTTCCATTCATATTGTGAGTAGTTCAGCACAGTCGTATCTTTCTATATTCACTGGAATTGAGGTATAGGAAAGCGGTCCGACAATGAGGTGGGCAAAGTCAATCATTGTAATCTTACCATGGAAATAAAGCAGCAGCTTAACAACTTTGGTCTGAATCATCGCTCGCTCCCCCTTGCATTGTGCGATGTGCTAAAAAAGAAAAAAGTTGTACAACTCTCCAAATAACAGCAACATCTCTTGGTTCTATTTCTGTCGCTGGTGAGACATGAGACCACATAATCGCGCGCCTGATTTTATGAACCACATTTCTCGCAGGCATGGTAGGAAACTGACTCTCAACGTTTGGGTAATGCGTAGCCATGCAAGCAAAGCAATCACGGGCGGTTTAGCTTGGGGCTAATCAAGAATTATTGTGTGCTAGCACCACTAGCCCTGATTTAAATTTACTCTGTATACTTTTGCTTGACGTGAACTGGCTTACTTCGGTTGATATTTCATATGATGTAAGTTTGCGTGATATTGCATCATTTTAAACTTATACTGCGGTATAATTGGTCAATTCTCTGCATTCACAGGCCCATTTGATCCTGATTCCGCTCCTGGCGCTGAGATGTAGCTTGTAGGCTACGCGCCACTGCCTTGTGATGGCAGATGCTGCCATCGGCGGGGCTTATGAGGCCCAAGTTTTTCCTGAGGAATCTCTCCCATATGATTAATTGAACTGCCACTGCGGGCCATTTGCTCATAATTTGATGGGCAGCTTGTGATGACGTCACAACGTCACGTGACCAAGGTGGCCCACGTGCTAGAAGCAGGATTCCGATAGACAGACCACCGATTTTCGGCGGAGTAGAAACGCTAGGGCACTATAATGGCAACCACAGGAACCGTTCACTCGAGACACCGACAGTTAATGTTTGCCATTATTCAGCCTAAAAGCTGCATTTTAGCCACGCGTTTGAGTTTCAAATGGCCTGAAAAATGTTTTAATTCAAGAGACAGCATAAGAGCCTCACTGCAGTGGCAAGCCGGAATCGCACTGAGGGAAGACACTTAAGAAATAAAAAGCTTCATAGCTGGAGGAGCGGGATCCGAAGCCGCGGTGGCGCTAAAAAATCAGTTCCGCTGGTCGCTGCTTCAGACCTCAACGCCATCGCAACAGCATTTTTAAAGCACTGTATTTTAATTGCATTGAAAATATTTTCATTTACATTAACTTTTTAGGAAACGCCTCGAATCGTATCGCAAAAGGACAGAGCAGCAGAGCACTAGATGCGAGGTAAGGCTGAGCACATCACCAAGAGGGAGGGCCACTCCGATTTAATGTCGTTCGGTTCATGCACTTGCCTCAGATGAACGGTCAGTTGGGAGAAATCTTAACATTCTGCCTGTAAAAATTGCCAAGCTCTCAATCTATGCTTGCATTGTCGTCATCTTGGTCACTACGCACGTTCACGCGTGTTAAATTGCCAGTCTCTCACGCTGCAGTTTGAAAGGGTGGTCTTCATTAGCTTCAATCCGTGCGCGTGGAAGCGTCATCAGACAAGCGTCCAGCAATCCGCACGATATGGCGAGAGGTTAAAGGCAGTGAAATTCAGAAGACCCAGTGCTATCGTAAAGTCATCGGGTAATGGTAATTAAGCGGCCTAGAAATTTTTTCTAAGTTTTTTCTATGCTTAGACTCATTGTAATGTTCGTGGTAAATGCTATTGCCTTTTTTTCTGAATATTCTTGGCGTACATTAGTTTTTGTACAGACACAACAACGTGCTGACTTATTTTAGCGGCGCATATAGATAACAATGAAATTTTGTAGGTGCAGTTAACATGTATGCACGCAGTGCGTGCCAGAAGTAAAGGCAGAGTGTTATTTTGGGGCTCAACTCGTAACTGTCTCGGTTTTGTCTCACGTATTAGCTCTAACAATACACACACATGTACACGGACACACTCAATAAAAGGATCTAGCCTCTCGTCCAACAATGCCTTTAGGGCTTGTCTTAAATGTTTATTACTCACTAATATCGCCGGAAGTTGCCTACTACAAAAATAACTCGAATTTTAAAACGACTGTTAGTTAGGGTGAGGGTGAGGGAGGGTCACCGATGTGAGGGCGAGAGAGGGCCAGCAAGTTTTTTGAATTGAGGATGAGGCTGAGGGAGGGCCGGATAACATCTCAAAATGAGGGCGAGGGTGAGGGAGGGCCTTGGATTCAACAGTGAGGGTGAGGAAGGAAAACCAAAAATGAGGGCATTTGCCCACCTCTGGCCGCGAGTAACCTTGTCGGCAGAAAGGAGCGAAATCACGTCTCCTAAGCGAAGAGAGGGCATCGAACTTCGATGAAACTTTTCGTCTGTCTCCTGGTTCCAGCGTGCGGTGATGCTGCCGGAGTACGACATGGGTCAAAATCGGTGTTTGCCAACTCCCGCGGTAAGCCAAGACAGCACGCGGCGCCAAGGAACCAACTCTCTGTCCAGCAGCCCGAGCGGCGCACGAGCAGTCCTCGTGACGTATGAGAGAAACGAGAGCGCAGAATCCACCGTTTTCACAAGGCCGCTCGGCGCGTGGGCCCCTCTTATCCAGCTCCGGCTCATTTGGCTCTTCATTCGCGCGCCACGATCGTACTGCTGTCAAGCGTGGTTTGAGCGAGCGAAAGAGCGAAATCAGTTGCGGCCATCACTCTGCGGCCCCGTTGCAGCGGTGGGCCGATGTCTTTGCGATGGTTTCTTTGCCCGCAGTCAGCCAGTTGGCGCGCGTGACGGTGCAAGTTGCAGCGAACACCCCGCGCTTTTGAGATGGCGATGTAGCCCCAAAGTGACGAGATGCTGAGGTGGCGAAGTTAGTTTGTCATGCATGAGGTCTGTCCATGGCAGTGCTGTCGCTTCCTAAAGAGGAAGCCGTGGTTGGGAGCAGTGGTCAGGCACAATTTGTGATGTGCTATTGTGATGGCAGTCATAAGTGAAATGGAAGCTTTTTAGCATAGCAGACATGCTATTCAGGAATGAAGAGAAAGCACACTAGATTCTGGCTTTCGGAGCATCTCATGGGAACAGAAGGCGCGCTGCAATCCTTGTGCAGCAATAGTGGCAAGGCAGGCGGCCAAGTCCAATGAAAATTCTGCATACCTATACCTACGACAGAGGGGCAGTTTTAAGCGGACACGGCACAGAGCAATTGTTTTAAGTGAGGGCGTCGATGCCAACATTCTGCCGCTATTATCTTTGGATCTTCAACCAAGCGTACGCGGCGTAAGCCGGGATACTGGAGTGACCGAGTCATTAGAAAGGTAGCGCTGGCGGACAACGGACAAGGACACGAAGTGGAGAAACTGCGCTGAACTAGTAAGTGTTATCCACCACTCTTAAGTCCCTCTATGCTGCCAAGTGAAATGATTCTTTTTCCATCTAGAAACAGGGCATCTCTATGGGTTCAAACATCGCTCCTGTTCTGAGCGTCCTCTACATGGTTATGCATGAGATAGATTATATTAGGACTAAAAAACAGAAAGAAGAAATATAGGTCCCAGCCCGCACCATTAAATATAACGGGCTTACTGCTATGCATGACAAAAAATTTGGCAAGGAACTTGAAAATTTTCCACTGCTTAAAATCTTCGCATACGTTGATGACAGTTTAATCCTCCTATACTGCCGCTACAATGCTCTTATGGCCGAAGTACACAAGGTGCTAGCCGTTTTCACAGTCTTTATCTCCGCCTGTTTTAACACATGAAATACCGGAAAATGACTGCATTCGCTTTCTGGAATTGAAGTTGCGCTTTTCGCACCAGCCCATTCGCTGGATCTTTGAGCATAGAGCCAACAAGCCAGTCTTTCTTTACGATTCAGCGCTTTCGAAATCAGTCAAGAGAAACATAGTGCACAGAAGTACTTGTATTTGGGCGTGTTGGTTCATATCTTTTCAGGAGGACACAGGGGCGCAACAAAAACACACGGACATAGAAGTAGACAGGGATAGTAAGCGCTCGTCCCTGTCTACTTCTATGTCCGTGTGTTTTTGTTGCGCCCCTGTGTCCTCCTGAAAACATAGTGCAATCCTTTACCAACGCGCAGCTCAAATCGTCTGAGAACTGCCCTGAGAGTAGTCATTTAAACCATGAACAGAGACTGCTTAAGCCTCGGTGCTCGGCGTTACTCCTGTCCTCTGTGGCTGAAAAATTGTTAAAGACAAAGCAAAGCAAAAAACACACTTTCAAGAGTGAGAGGGTTCGGAAAAAAAAACTGGCCGTCATTTCATACGTTCAACAGGTGTCGCATAATTTTTAAAAAATTTGCAAAAGGGCTGGAGTAGATGAACTGTTTGCTTCTGATCACCTTCCTAACCTTTTCCGGCTTGTCAATGGACCTAGGGAGGAGTTTCCGGAATGCACAACTAGGCGCCGGGATCTTACCATGATATGCTCCGCGCGTGTTTTTTGCTCCATTCATTTAACCTGTGACAGGAAATACATCGGCCAGACAGGTCGGTGTATAAATAAAAGGCTGCTAGAACATACTAACACAAAAGAAAAGAAGACTGGAAACTTGGCCATTCACTGCCGGGACTGCCGTCCCTGTCGTCGCCGCTCTTCGAACTTTGAAGAAACAAATTTTGACAAACAACAGAAACCAACACACCCGTGAAATAAGAGAAGCAGCTAACACCAAAAAGCTAAACGATTGTTCCGTCAGCAGGCTGCCAGTTGCCGTGTTGGAAAAAGAAATAGATTCCTCTCTGCCTCGATATGATTCTCCGCTCTTCTTGGGCTTTCGCGCGTGTGTTTATTTGTATCACCTCGCCTGTGTTAATTGTGTTTATATACCATCTTCATTCCTTCGAAGATTTAATGTCATCAGCATTGTAAGCCTCTTTCTCTGTTGGTTTTCACGCAAGTTACACTTTTTTGTTTTCTTGTCTTTCATTGCACATACTTTTCGCTGTTTCTCAGTGTGAATCGTTTTTAGCGTTGTTTTTTTTTCGGTCGCTTTTTAGTTGTGTTGTTTGTTGCCTTTTATATCATTTTCTTTCTATATTTTTTCATTGTCACCAGTTCAGCCGTGTTAGTTGTTGGCTTTCATTCGCTTTGTTCGTGCTTTTTGCCATCGTTTTTTCTTTTTTGGACCTGTCTCTTTTTGCGTTGGGAACGATTAGATAGGTGGTGACTCATATGGTTTGCCTCGTTTCATCCTTGCATATCCTTGTGCATGCGTGTCTCTGCCTCCTTGTGCTTGCGAATTTTCTGTCACAGTATAAAAGGTGCGGTTCAGTTGTCTTCGAAAATAAAGTTATTAGTTCAGCACCGTTGTGTCAGCGCTGCCTTTCTCAAAATCATAAATGCCAACCAACTCGCCCAGCAACGAACTTTCCCTAGTCATCAGTGTGACGGATGGTGCGGAAGAACCACCTGCATCCGTTCCATCTGCTGCTGCATCAAAACCTGGCGCCATGGAACTTTCACAGCAGGAGTTACTTCACCTATTGGGCTCTCATAGAGTTGCAAGACGACCGCATTTTCTGACCAAACAGGTGAGGAGTGACGAGCCGACTTATTCGCGAAATGCACCGGTAAACATACACAATGCTCACTACTGGAGATATTCAAACCCCCACTGGGTTTCACAGACGCAGCACCGTTACCAATGGCCGTTCAGTGTTTGGAATTTCTGAAGGTAGCTTGCTCGGGCCTGTGTTTTTCGACCAGACGATGACAGCAGAGCGCTATGTCAGTGACATCCACAAAGGACCCATTGACGACTTCCTTTTGTATCTGTCAGTCGACAAGGCCACTGATGTATGGTTTCAGCAGGATAGCATCCTCACAGGCAGCAGCGACAAGGCTCTCGGACCTGGCTGGACATCGCATTTCCACAGCAGTGGATCGGACGGCTTGGTCAGGGGTAGGAAACTTCATATATACAGGCTGTCCCAGCCAACTCTTGCCAGGGGGTAATAATGTGCCGCGGCACTCCAAGACTACACGACCAAATGCATGCTGGTGGCTATTGTATGGAGCAAGTCACAATATTTTTTGTAGTGTGCGTAAATGCATAATCATTCGAGATTAATGAACCAGCCTCGCAAGCAAATAAGATGGTGAAAACTTCCAACTAGAAAGTTGTAGAACGGCCCCAAAACGTTCGAATGAACAGTTTGTAACTTTCAATCTATTACGCATTAGGATGCCTGGGCCTGTTGGTAGCTCAAGATCGACGAAACAATAGTCCAGAAAGGAGAAAACAGCGAAGTAGTAAGGGAAGACAAAGCGCTGACTTTCATCAAGGTTTATTGGAAAGAACATCAGGTTTGTACACAAGGGCAGCCTAGAATACAAGCAACAAAGATGAATTCTCGTGGCCTCCAAGCAAGTATGTGATGTGGCTAAAAGTTTGTGACTAAATAAAAAAATCTAGCGCATATATATCATGATTGCCGCTGCCCTGGATTTTCAACAAATATGCTTTGAATGCCTGCATACAAAGCTTTCCCAAGTGTATTTTCCAGACGTATTTACTTCCATATGCCATAATAGTGCAGCATCTGGGATACCAGTCTCCCTAAAACCTTTTGAGCAGCATAACGGACACAGACCACGCCTGCAACACTTTTCTCGAAAAGCATAAATGTTTGCTTACTAAGAACTGTGCAACTTACGATTCTTTCAGAGGTGATATGTTGTCTGGGTGCCATTTTCGTAATGCTACCCGTTATATGACTTCCCGCCTTCACCGTTTTGTAGCGAGGCAACCTTGTCACCTTGAGGAGACGAGGCTACCCATGGTAATTTGGGTTCTTTGCCATCAGCATTCGCCTGCTCGTTTACTGCCTCCTTGGTCGTCTTCGTTCGTCGTGGCTCAAAGATGAGTTTCTCTAGCTTTCCCGTCGGTGCTTCGCAGGTGATGAACAGCAGGTAACTGAGCAAAAAGCTCCAGAGAACCATGGAGAAGAAGGACACCTGTCAATAAAGAGGAGCAAGGCATGGAAGGAATCAGTGCTTGCAGGAAGGAGATTTTTAATTCGACTTGTAAACGCCTGAGCCATGCTGATCAGCGAGCCAGACACTGAGCTTGAAAGCTACATGTGAACATCTGTCACCTGTTGCATTTGCATTTGTTTGGGGCATAGTACTGATGACGTTCCCGAGAAGTTGGCCCTGTCTTGTGCACCGTGGAACGAGCGCGAGCTTCCACGCGTCGTCGCTCTGCTTCATCCATTGGCGCTACTCAGCTGCCACATCGACAATCCGAAACTGTCTGCCTGGTCATTGGCGCTCCATCGCTCTGCTGCAGCGCCCTCCATCTACGTAGCTGCGTCGATGTCTACTCTGGCGATCCGTATCTGTGCCGCTGAGTCACTTTCTAGCAGGCGCCTATCTGCGCTGGGTACGCGGTACTTGCAACTCCCCCTTCTGTGCCTCCTTCTTGCTACGCATGCGCTCTGCCCTTTGCAGACGCGTCAGTGCGATGACGATAGATGCGAATGCACGTCTTTCCTATAAGACCTATACTTCAGTAAAATCGGGTACGCGCTGGCAGCGTCAGACTGGCGCAGCATTAACGCTGGCAGCTGAAAAGGAGCAGGAGGGCTCCATACTAGCGATGATACGCTAAGGTTTTCAAGAATTGTACAAAAATGGGCTGGTCGAATGGTGGATAACGAATTCACGCATGGGGCTTAAGTAAACGCTAGCACATCGAGATGCGGTAGCTCCAGTTGTGGGTCGGCATTACTAAGCAGAACCGCTTGGTCAGATCGGGGAGCTGGGTGATATTGAAACACAGTCGGATTGGGGAGTAAATAGAAAGGGAATTTAAGAGCGCGTTTTAGGCCGGTTCCTTTGCTTCGCGGTCTTGGGAAACAAGTTTACTCATTCAGTGCGCCCACTTTTGCGCAGGGCGCCGGTTCAGTTGCATCAGTTTAGAATCTATGGCATGGAGTCAATACAAATGCCGGATCTTCCAAAGGGCGTGACTTTGCTCAGCTACACGCCTGACTCGTCGGGCTCTTATCGCGCTTACATACGCGATACTGATTGGAAATTTTCGGAGCGTGAAAACGATGCTAAAATCGCATAACTTCCACCGCAGCGGCTTCGCTGAGTTTGTACAGTTTCTGTCACACTGCTGCCGCGGCGGGTCAGTGGTTATGACACTCGGTTTCTGACCCGGAAGACAGGGGTTCGATCCCGTGCAACAGCGGTCGAATTTTGATGGAGGCGAAATTCTAGGGGCCCGTGTACTGTGCGATGTCAGTGCACGTTGAAGAACCCCAGGTAGTCGAAATTTCCGGTGCCCTTCATTACTGTGTCCCTCATAGACTGAGTCGCTTTGGGACGTTAAATCCCCATAAACCAGCTTCTGTCACAACTCGAGTCCGCTACGACCGACACCGCGGTGTAGAAGGAGCGCTGCACGATGGATGGCGCTGTTATGGGCCGTGTTTTCCACTATTGAGGCTGCACCGGGTGAGGAGCCTCGTGTCTATCGCTCTCGCGAGGTCTCTCTCATCAGCAAGCGCACGAGGCCAAGAAGGAAATGCGACCACGCCCGGCGCAGCCTTGGTACCGGCAGGAATGGGACTCAGGTGTAATGCCACAACAGCCGTCAGTGAACTAATGGTGCTTTCGTTCGGCCACCTAAAGTTAGTGTTGTATTTATAAAGAAAACTCCTTTTAAAATGCGAGCGGTCACTGCAGCCGACTCAATTTTGTATCTGTTATTTCCAGTACAGCACGTCCCGGAGTAATCGACTGCTCTAGTGGTACAAACAAAAGATCGAAATTACCATTTGGTCAAAAAACGTTGACACCGGTGCCCGACAAGCTTTTCATAAGCATATCCGAGGCTGTGTTAAAGGTAATCCAGGAAGCAGCAACTTACACGCTGTGTCACCTTGTGCACCGTCACTCAAAGGTTTATGGAACGGAATACGCTTAAAAATTTAAATTTCAGGACCGCATTTGTACTTAAAATAGGATAAACATGCGCACCCTATTGGGCGAGTTACGCAGTGCAGGATTAGGTGGCACGCAATTCGCCCTGGATGGAAATAAATATCTTCCCCAAAATCACGTTTTAATGAACAAATGAAGTTAGGGATACGTCGCTCAGCATAATTCACTAGAAATTTCAGGCATCTACTAACTACCACCTTCTGGTGATCTCTAGGAGCGGGCCCTGCCCATATTCTGCTGTGTCCACATGCAGCGGCGATTAATACCGAATTTGTTAGGCTCGGGATATTTTAAAAATTTGACGCTTGTGTATCTGTCGGGCGTTGCTCCATACAAAGTATAGTCTCAAGTTTGGCAGGTGCTTCCAGGCAACATTCCTAGCGGAGACGCCCGTCTCTTCTTCCTCTCCTGCCTTGCTCTAATCTCTTTTGTAGCGATAGCTACATTACGGTAGCATTCCGAGCCTTCAGCGTGGCGGCGCCGCCCCCTTGTTTCTGCGCCGCCACACTTTCACGTGGTTGGTTACGTGGTGCGAAGCAGCTGCCGGCGGCACGGCGCTTTGGCTGATCACGTGGTTCGTCATGTGGTTGGTCACGTGACCAAGTTCCACTCGGCCATCTGTAGTTATTGCATCACTCCAGGTTTAACCAGAGCTAAACCACCGCCAATTTTTTGCTCCTCCTACTCTGAAGAGAAAGGAGTAAAAAGAGAGTAAGCTGTCCTCTAGCGGCCTTTCTTTTAATTTTAGAGGACAGCTTACCCTCTTTTAGTACCATATAGGCGCATCCGTGCTTACAGTGAAGCTGCACTCGGAAACGGTAGTGGCGGTCATGATACCAGTGGCAAGCCAGTGCGCTTTTCTCTCCTTCTTCTCACGGACACAAACACACACCCTCTCTCACAATACAAGTGAGGAATTCAGTACTTGCAGCGGGCGGCTAGAATATTTCCCCACCGCGGCTTAGCATGCAGCAACGTGGAGCGTATCTCTCTGGGGGCTTCAGTGTCAATGTTTCCCTAATAGTTCAACCAACTTGATATCTATGAACGCCATCTATATTTGGCATTTTTAGATAAATTTGGTCCCCTAAAGTCATGTGCGGCTTTTGATCAACAAAGGAAACAAAAAACGAATTCACGTCTTGACGAAACATGCGAGAAATTCTAGTTATGCATATCTGTTCACAGAACCAAAATTCTTCACTCCGGACACTTACCACGAAGAAGTGCGAGAAGAACATCCTCTAGCGGGAGATGTGCAGCCAAAGATGTATGAAGGGCATGTGGATGATGTACACACCGAAGGATCGCCTGCTCAGGGGCGTGAAGGCACTCAAGGACCAAAGACAGGAATGTGTTCAAGAAGCCTGCGTTCGCGTAAGGATACGTAGGAAAACACTGGTAATCATGTTTTATGCCGACGTGAATAGGGCAGAATGTGCACTTCTCTGGAGCATGCAGTAAAAAAAAGAGCACACTGTTGCTCCTAGATTTTCGGAGTACTCACTGCGGTTCTAAAGAATGTGGTACAATGAAGCCCTAAATATCTGGTGTTTATATTCATATTGGGTGATGCAGGGACTATGGCAACTCACATGGAGCAATGCACAAATTTAGCCTGCAGACTAGTTTCCAAAGGCCCCGCGACCGCTTTGCTGCTGTTTGACAGCCATGAATACCAGTACTTCTGAACAAATCGGTCCGCTTTACGTTGATATTTAGTAAAGCGGTGCCACTGGGAAGTAGACGTAAACCCGTGTTTGATTGCAATGCACGCTTGTGTCGATCCAGTTGTATCCAATATATAGCCCTCTGCGGTAGTACCAGTTTGAGAAAAGATAAAAAGTTGTCCATCCTGTTGTCTCACCGCGTTCTCGCGTGCATTTTCATTCTGAACCATAGATGGCTCAATCACTCCAATAACTTGAATTGACGAATAAAGCAAGGAATGCGCCAAAATTCCGTACTAAACCAAGGCCACCACCTGATCCCATCTCTGTAGAGTCCCCAGGTTCAGTCGATAGACGTGTCTACATTTCTCTGCCAGAGTGACAGTACACAACCTGTAGGCAAACGACATTTTCGCTTTCCAGGGACTGCTTGAGAAGGATGCAGGGAGGAAGGTTACACATCGGGAATGTGGACGCTGTCTGTTTACCGTAGGTGAACTCCTAAAGCGCCCTTATTTTTTCAATTACGTCCAAATGCCAGGGGTCCGGGTTCAGATCCACTCTTTGGCGACACGCGAGCAACATCGATTAGGCTTGCATGTGCTTTTTTGCGCATTTGAGCGCTTTTAACAAAACACTGTTATTAGAAGGATGGTAATTTTGGCTCTGGGGGCGAAATATTTTGAAGGAACTTACTGTAACGTACAACACGCAGTGGAGGAGAAAACAACTTGGCATCATTTCAGGTCTTTACGCTGGGATATTGTACCTCGCCCTGCTCCATGAAGAACAAAGGATTTGCTCGCAAGGACACTGTCTTTGTGTAGTAATGAATCGCGTGCGGAGTTGGAAGTGCATTGTGGTTATTTTCGAGCAGACTACTTGGACACGTTTTGACGCTTGCGCATTCCATGCCTTCAGCTGACATTCATGTAGATCTTAGCACGGAGGGTTTTGGGGAACGAGCTAAGTAAATATACGACTGTTTCATTTCTCGACACGAGAAGCAGAAAGCAATATAAAACGTATCTTACTTCATGAATTCTTGGTTTAAATTCTAATAGCAATTGTGCAGGGTGCCATCCAACCTCTCAGCAAAAATTAAAGAAACTTTTTACACGCGTATGTGGCTACCCGAGCAGCAGGAGAGTAGCGAATTATTCCCCAGATATCGCTACTTTTTTAAATCATTTCCCAGCCTTGTTTAGTTTCGCGTCTTTCTGCACTTGCTGAAAGGCCCCTCCGCCAGTTCTGGTGTGCTCTGAATTTCTATAAGCGTACTGCACTGGATGACGATGCTCGAGACGGCAAATTTAAAAAACGTAGTCTGTGTCGGTAGCTCCGTGTGATATCAGCAGAAACCTGCGCAAGCTTTTAAAAGTAATCGCGGCCTGTAAACTGGTAATAAAATATATTTTTAGTGCAATTATGTTCGCAGAGCGCTTTCATGGTACCGAAATTCTTCGTTTCAATATTTAAAGTAAATGCGCATTGAACAAATTTGTTTTGTTTTTTGTGAAATTATTGAAAGAATTGGCAATAAAGGGTCTCTTAGGCGCTTTTTATGAGCATACCGTAAATAAACTCGCCCTCGCGTTACCTCGTGTTGTGACAAATATTTAGGCTAATAGTGTGCCTCCATAAGCAGCTCAGAAATCAAAGTTATGCTCGAAAGTGACTTTCGTATTCTTTCGACTTTTGACACTTGAGCCATTACGTTAGCGTGTCTACATGGATATTTTCAAAAGAGCAATTCGTACGGCACCTTCAGACGTCTCATGAGCCTCACGCCGCGATCTTGCAATGCAGCAGCCGCGCAATACAAATTACCTAGCAAAATAAACAAACGCCGACATAATCACGCTGACGATGGCTGTTTGCTAGGTGAGGCTGTGGCGAGGCACCCACAGCCTTGAGCGGGCTAGAAATCACGAGAGTACGGGAAAGGTGCGAAGACGGCGAAGGAGATATTTCGATTTCCCAAGCGCCGCTTCTCTGAAAAGCACCATGAAGCAGTGTCGTTCCAAATCGAATGAACACTTCTTAAAGGACTATACACACCTAATTTTAATGCGTGTTTTCCTCTTCCAAATGATGCTTTTCACCTTAGAATACGTGGATCACCACGTGGATTTCGCCTACGAACGCTAAATATTATGTAATTGAATTTCTTCTTTTATGCTGTTTCACTCTGGGTTTCATCAGCCGAATGATGGCTGTGACGTGCAGTTGATGTTTAGGTCACCTGACGCAGAAATAAACGCCTATATTAATGGTGACACAGAGTTTTAGCTCACTACAAGACTTAAATTAGCCTGCTTCAATAGCTAGAATTACAACAGTCTATGTATCAGCAGTTGCATTGCATTTTTTGTGCTTCACGTGACCTAAACATCCACTACAGGCCACAGCTATCGTTGGGCTTATGAAACCCAAAGCTAAATAGCATTGAAGGAACGGAACGTAACCGGTGGGTAGCGGCAGAAAGAAGGAAAACGTTTATTGCTGGGTGTTACTGGCTTTATAAAGACCGCAAAGGTCGCATGACTGGACATGATACGCGGCTCGTGTGAAACAGGATTTGCTCATGCTATGCATCAGCCTGCGTGCTTGATAACACATCACACGTACTTGATAATAGTACAAGCATCAAGAAGAAATTCAATATAAATTATTTAGCGGTCGTAAGCGAATACCACGAGGCGGCCCGTGTATACCAATGTCTAACGCGTTGTTTGAAAGATGAAAACACGAAAGCAAAAATTTGGAGTCTGTAGTCCTACAAAAATTAGTTCATTGTTAGTGTCGCCGTCATTTAATTTGTCTTCCTTTTTGTAGACTACACTGGTACTAAATCTCACCAACTCTCCCAGGCATCTTTCATTCTAGCGCATATTTTTATTCCAGGCAACCCTCTGGATATCAAAAAGCAAGGAAATAAAAACCTTTCAAGAGTGATCGTCTATGTGTTGCGGGGTTGTAAGCTTAAAGCAATAAGAAAAAAGAAGAAAGGGTGGGGTGGATTAGCAAGTAGGTACTTGGCGTATCTCGTCGCGTGCAGCTGATGTGAAACACGTATTTGCGGCCTTCGAAGGTAACCATGGCCACTCAGGTTATCACTGCAGGCAGCAGCGCGGCCACGCACCGGCGGCAGCCTAGCCAATCACTTGCAGCACGAATGAATGCAGCTGCCTTGAGAGGTAAATAAAGTAACGAAAGAAACAAATGACGACATGATTACCCGACTATGACGCCTCAGTAGGGTAGTCTGGTATAGAAGCTCGATAGCCAAACACGAGAGGATGAGAGAAGGAGCGAAGAGGGCATTTCGATTCCCCATAACACAGCGTTGGATCCGCTTGTTTTGGATTTTGGAGTGCGAATTCCGTCCGTCCGTCCGTCCGTCCGTCTGTCTGTCTGTCTGTCTGTCTGTCTGTCTGTCTGTCTGTCTGTCTGTCTGTCTGTCTGTCTGTCTGTCTGTCTGTCTGTCTGTCTGTCTGTCTGTCTGTCTGTCTGTCTGTCTGTCTGTCTGTCTGCCTGCCTGCCTGCCTGCCTGCCTGCCTGCCTGTCTGTCTGTCTGTCTGTCTGTCTGTCTGTCTGTCTGTCTGTCTGTCTGTCTGTCTGTCTGTCTGTCTGTCTGTCTGTCTGTCTGTCTGTCTGTCTGTCTGTCTGTCTGTCTGTCGGTTTGTCCGTCCGTCCGTCTGTCGTCCTTTCTGCGCACTACAGTGGTAATAAAGGTCACAAACTCTGCCAGCTATCTGTCATTTTGATGCGTACTGTTATCCCAGGCAGCCACTATAGGAGGCCTGTAAGCAGGGAAGTAAGCAAATGTATTGCACTAGTGTTCATCTGTGCGCTGTAAATTGCAAAATTTGTATCCTTTTTATTGAATAAAGAAAACGAAGGAGGAGCGGGATGGATTACGAAGCAGTTTTTCAGCGTATCTTGTTAAACGCAGCTCATGTTAAGCACGGATTTGCGGCATTCGGAGGTAGAAATTGCCACTCAGGCTATTACTACAGGCCCCGCAAACTGCGTCATATGGGCCACATATACGGCCCACGGAGTCGTTTCTACTGATCCGCTGCTGGTAACAACCCCCAAGCAGGAGTCCGGCCCTTGCTCGCCGCGACCCACGCGGCATCGTCTAGCGCATGGGTTGCGCGGCATCTCTTATCGTTGATTCCTCTCCATTTATACTGGGTCATGTAAACTGAGATGTGTCCGTTCTGTGTCCGTTCATTCGCACTGATCGTACCTGCAACCATAGCTCTTGATGTGGTGATGATAATGATAAATTTTTATGGCGCAAAGGCAGCTTTGGCCAAAGAGCGCCATTGCACAAGGTAGTTTTTCATTGCACAAGGTGGGGTCAAAGACCCAGTTCCCAAGCATTTCACCCTAAAGAAGCCGAGCCCCAGGCAGGGGATAGCGTTTACCCATTGTATCACCGGTGACTACCCGGCGGCACTGGGGATCGAGCCCCGCACCTCGCGCATGCGAGGCGGATGCCCAAACCACTAGGCCAACGCTACGGTAACTGACTTGATGTACTTCAAGAATGAAGCACATCAACTTTGAACCGAGATGTTATATATCTGACGGCCACTTCATACCCTGGCTGAGTAGGGGCTGTTCAGGCTTGCAACCACAGTTCATTGAAATATCGAAATCCCGTCATTAGCTGCACTCTGCACATTAGCTGTCTGAACAGAGAGCTAATGTGTATAAAGCGGCTGAAGCACTTCATGTTTCCCTTTATGTTTATGTTCACGCTTCCTAGGAAGTGGGGCGAAGAAGAACACGTATCAATAAGCAGGAACAAGGCATGAAAAGAATCAGTGCTAAAAATAATGAGAGTTATGATTGCGAACAAGAGCTCTGCTTGTCTTGAACAGATGCACAGCTTAAGGACGCCAGAAGTGTTGCACTATGCGGCTACGAAACAAACCTCCGTGGCTTGATTATACTTTCGGCAAAGATGTTTTATATAATTTTAGGAATGCCTACTCCCGATAGAAGGCTTGGACATTTTTGGTATATTCTCTTGAATTCATCTCCTCCCGTGTTTACAACTTGGGCCTCTTAAGTGGAACTCTAAGGCTCTATCCAAGTTCTAAATATATTTAGGTTTCTTTGACGTTTCCCGGAACCCCTCATATGACATTAGATCAGCGCTTCCCTCGTTAGCTTGCTATCAATTCCCTGTCGGCCGTGTTCGATTCTTCTGAAGTACTTTTTTTTATTTATAACGCAATTTTTTCCTCGTTAATCGGCTCGAAGTAGCCGCGCTCAACCTTACGATCGTGCGCTTTCCAGAGACTGTCATAGGAAGTCTTGATCTCAGATTGTATTGCGACAACGTTTGCTGCAAGAGAAAAACAATTGGTGTGAACCAGCCGCTAGCCCAGTGCTAGCCTCCAGCAGCGCTAAATGTATAAAAACTAATTCCAGACAATGTTGGTTCGTCGCCGGAAGTATGTAATGCTTTGCCTGAAATGACCTCATCCTTTGTGGAACATATGATACGGGAGAGGACAAAAGAAGGCAGTAACAATGAAACATACCTCCTCGTCCTGTGTCACAGACGATAGTGACCCTCGACATAAGAATGGACCACAGAATCCGGTCGAAAAATGCCAGGAATAACTTCCCACATTCTGTAGTGGGCTCCTTGGCTTGGTACCAAGGAATCTTAATAAAGGTGCACAATAACCCGCACGCTATTGCTAACAACCAGGCCGCGGTCTCGCACGCCTGGAAGAGACAGTTTTACATGGACATAAGTTGCAAACGTTCATTGCAAAAGGCGGAAATTTCGGTAAACTGTTACAGGGGACACCGGAAGCACATCGTTTCAGGCACAGAAAGAAAAGGTGCCTGTGCAGCAGGTGTGGCGCTTAAATTTACATGATGAGTGCTCGCTTCACACTGCTGGGAGAGGTTTTCGTTATGGCCTCATTTTGAGTATGGAACTGATGATGTTTTTAGGTAAGGGTGAAATAACGTTATTTCTTCAAGTGAATACAACCAATGCTGGAGCATCGGCTTTCCCTTAGCTCCGTTACCATCTACATAATTAATTAGTTTTCTTGTATATTTGTTTATAGGCACCGCACTAAACTCCGTGGCACGTTTCGAGACCAGTGCCTTCACGGAGGGCTTTTTACTGGGAAATACTGGGCCGGAGACTTGGAAGGCTCTCGAGCCAAAGCACGCGTCTCATAGCTCCACGTATCTTGGCTGGCAGGGGTAATTAATAGTGCTCCTGACTTGCTTATGTATTATCATCTGTTTTCCGCCTACATCATTGCCGCTTACAATCTTCTTTCTGCTCTTCCTCTTTTGCTCATTGCAAAGTAGAAGGCCAGATAATTATCCCTTAGGCCACCCTCACTGTCTTCCTGTAAATAAGGCTTCTCTCTTGCGCTGAAATGATTGATTAGAGTGGGTGTTAAGTTACATTCAGACATTTGACGGTCAGACTTCCTTCATTTGTCTGATAGCGGTATAGCCACACCAAAAACCAATATTATTATGATGCTGAGCTTCGAGATCACTCAGAAGGTCTGATTATTTACTAACGAATAAATTACCGCAATTCCTCATTAACCAACCCGGGACTTCTTGATTATGGACACCATTAAAATGGACTCTGTTGGCATCGAAAAAATAATTGAACAGCTGAAGATGCCATCATCATGCGGAGTGGATGACATCAACTCGAAACTTTTGAAAAATACCAAAGTGTATAGTGCTATTATTTTTGCTGAACTGTTTCAACAATCTCTTCAGTCTGGCTCTGTCCCTAGCGACTGGAAGGTGGGCAAGGTGCTTCCCCTGCACAAGGCTGGGGACAAACATTCTCCTAATAATTGTCCGCCCATTTCACGTGTTAGCATCCCTTGTAAGATCATGAACATGTCGTCTGCTCTCACCTTGCCTATTTTCTTGAGTCAAATTCTTTTTTCAGCCATCGCCAACACGGGTTTCGTAAACCATTATCATGCGAGACGCAGCTTCTATTCTTTACACAGGATGTTCATTTCATTCTTGACCGGGGTTCTATGGCTGACTGTATATTCCTGATTTCTCCAATGCCTTTGACAAAGTTTCTCACCAATTACTATTTTTCAGATTAAATAATATCAACCTCTACCATAACATCATTTCGTCGCTTCAGTCTTTCCTCGCTAATCGTTCTCAATACGTGACTGCTAATAAATCCAAATCTCCTTCCTCTCCAGTGGGCTCAGGTGTTCCCCAAGGTTCTCTACAAGGGCCCCTATTTTTTAACATTTATAATCATGGCTTGCCTAACAACATTGCTTCTTCCGTATGTCTTTTTGCTGACGATTGTGTTATTTACGGTGATATTAACAGTGACTCTGACACTTCTGTCCTTCGATCTGATATTAACCAAGTTTCGTAATGGTGTAAATTATGGCTCATGGAAATTAATATTAATAAGTGTAAACATATGCGTGTTCCTCGACGTAACACTGGAATAGACACTTACGACCTCAATAATGCTCCTCTTGAAGCTGTGCCTTCATATAAGTACCTTGGTTTGCACATAACTTCTAATCTTTCTTGGACTCTGCATGTGGAATTTATTACTAACAATTCTAACCGCATGTTGGGGCACCTGCGTAGAAACTTC
Source organism: Amblyomma americanum (assembly GCF_052857255.1). NCBI lineage: Eukaryota > Metazoa > Arthropoda > Arachnida > Ixodida > Ixodidae > Amblyomma > Amblyomma americanum. The sequence continues at coordinate 820,669 of NW_027526491.1, read as the reverse complement.
TTCCTTTCTTGTACTTAAATAATATTGCTCCTTCATAAAACACTTGTTCGGCCTAAATAGGAATATGCAACAACTGTCTGGGACCCAGCCCTGTTATCATTAGCATCTGAACACGAATCTGTTCAAAACCGTGCTTCACGTTTCATGCTTTCAAATTATCGCCGTATCTCGAGTGTTATTATTATGAAAACTACCTTATCAATGCCACCGCATTCATTCCGCAGAAAAATTTCTCGCTTATGCCTATTTCTTAAGATATATCACTACAATCCTGTCGTTAAGAGCCGGCTACTAACTACACCTACATGTTTCAGGCCGCATTGATAACCTTCGCAAAGTAAGTGTTCCGTGATGCCATACTAAACACACTTTTTCTTATTTTGTCCACAACACTTCCGACAGTTGGAACCACCTTCCCAGACACGTTGTCGATACTACTGACCCAAGCTCCTTTAAGACTGCCCTGTGCAATCTCTATTTTAAATTTTGGTAAATTTTATTTTGCGTTCGTTTTTGCTGTCTTATTGCTGTCTGCCGGAAATGTTTTCCTTTTTTGGGGGGGTTTGTAATTTTTTCCCCTTAGCCTTCTTTTGCCTCATTTTTAGTGTTTTGTTTTGTTCATTTTTCGCCGCGTTATCATTTCTTCTATTTATGTTTCTGCTGCACTGTATTTTATTCAATGTATGTCTTTCCCACCCCCCTCTTTAATGCCTTTGGGCCCTGAAGGTATTTGAATATATATATATATATATATATATATATATATATATATATATATATATATATATATATATATATATATATATATATATATATATATATATAAATATATATATATATATATATATATATATATATATATATATATATATATATATATATTGCTACGCTACTAACTACTCTAGTGGCGCCATACAGCGGCTAAACTGCATTTCCTTGCAGTTGGGAAGCCTTGAGCCATCTCGGGGCTAGAAGCTTCGTCTTCTTCATCTCTCGTGCTGCCTGCTGCCTTGCGCGTTCCAACGTCTTGCGCGTCTAATTAAAGCAAGTAAACCAGCCCTGCTTACGCCAACCGTTTCTCAGTGACATATTTGGTGGGGGTGCTGGGTAACGGCCCATGTACGCTGACCTCGAGGACACCTTTGACGTCAGCTCTCAACGCGTGGCTACAACACCAGTCCACAAGGCGAGCCGCCGCCTGCGAGGCCTACAACCTGAGTTCGGCCAACTGACAGCGCCGGTAAGGGCCATGACATCCACCGCGGCTAGCCAGACAAGTTAGCACTCCGGGAGTGCCCCGCCATTTGTCCTTCACGCACCTCGATCGCCGCCACCGTTCCACGGGGACAGGTTCGAGGACGTCGAAGACTGGTTGGCCAGCTTTGACCGAGTGGCGGGTTTCAATGAGTGGGACGGCGAGCGCAAGCTGCGCAACGTCTACTTTGCGCTGCAGGACTCGGCCAAAACCTGGTTTGAGAACCACAAAGCTTCCTTTACCACCTGGGAGGCTTTTCGTTGAGAGCTGCTAGCGACATTTACCAGCAGCGAAAGAAAAGAGAAAGCTAAAATCGCCCGGCGCTCGAGATTACAGCAGCCGAATGAGGGCGTCGCGATGTTCATCGAGGACATGACCCGGCTGTTCAATCGGGCCGACCCTGCTATGCCCGAAGCCCAGAAGGTACGCCACTTAATGCGTGGCGTAAAAGAGCAACTGTTTGCCGGACTGGTCCATGACCCGCCACGAACAGTGTCCGACTTCACCAAGGAGGCAATGAGTATCGAGCACTCTTTACAGGAACGGGGCGCCCACTACGGACGTCAGGCTACTGTAGCAGCCGCTTCCCAGTCCCAGTACACGCCTACGTCGCTGCCCGCCGAGGACCTTCGGGAGCTTGTAAGAAGCCTGGTGCGCGAGGAACTGGCGAAACTTCGCTTTGAAGCTCCACAGGTCAGCGTCGCTGCCGTTACGGACGTGGTCCGCGAAGAAATCCGACGAGTTGTGCAGCCACCCCCCGCTCCACAACCGGCGCCCTCCGTTATGACGTACAGCGAGGCGCTACGAGGTCCCGGGCCAGTGATGCGAGCCTTTTCCCCCATCGCTCCTGTGCAATACCTGCAGGAGCCAATCGCAACAGCACCCTCCGTGCCGCAGGAGTTCAGGCCCCCTGTGAGCAAACCGCACGTTTGGCGTACGCCAAACAATCGGCCGCTCTGTTACCACTGCGGAGAGCCTGGCCACATCCTCCGCCACTGCCCCTACCGCAGGATGGGTTTAAGGGGGTTTTCACCTGACGCACTTCGACCACGCTACAGTGAAAGACCACGAGATATCGAACAGTACTTGGCTGAAAACGTGCAATCTTCGACCTCGCAGCGACGCCAGTCCCGATCGCTATCCCCAAGGCGGTTCTCTTCGCCCGGCCGCCCGACATACTCTGGCCAGTTCAGAGGTACGTCCCCACGTCGGGAAAACTGAAGACGGCGTCCTCCGGGGGTAGGGCTGCCGCTACTGGACCGAGTCAAGAGCCTCCACCCGGCGGTTCGCCACGACGCTCCGCGCGACGACGACCTGACCCGACGACCTCGACGACGCGCTGCGACCGACTGGCCTCCGCCGAAATTCCGGTATCCGCCGACAACCACGACGTTACCACACTCGTGGATACCGGCGCCGATCGTGGATACCGGCGCCACTGTCTTGAGGAAGGTTCTGACCCCTTGGGCTGGGCCGCAGATCCGGACAGCTGGTGGCCACGTGGTAACTCCGATCGGTGTCTGCACTTCGCGAATCCAGATCCGCGGTGTTACTTCCCCTGGCTGCTTTGCTGTGTTACCAGAGTGCTCCAAAGACCTCATACTCGGTTTGGATTTCCTTCAAGAGTACGGTGCCGTTATCAACCTCCAGGAGCTAATCGTGTCGTTTTCCACCCAAGGTCCTGTCGACGACGATACCGAGCCACGCAGGGATAAGTTATGCGTCGGTGACGACCTCGTTTTGATCCCATAAAGATCCAGCATGTTTGTTACTGTAGAGTGCGATTACAGTACCAAAATTCGTGGCATTGCTGAAATCAACATGTCGCTGCTCCTTGGTCGGCAAGTCTGTGTTGCTCGAGGAATTGTTGAACTGGACAAGGGCCGAACCGAACTCTTGGTGACCAATTTTGGTTGTGAACCTCAGTGTTTGCCTGGCAGAACAGCTATTGCGTATTTCGAGGAACTCAGCGAATTCGCGGGACAGCACGCTTTGACCGGAGCCCCGGCATCAGTGGAGGAACGGACCACTCCCATAAACACTGACGTGAACCCAAACCTCCCAACTAACCAGAAACGCTGCTTGGAAAGCGTTATCCAGTCTTTCTGCGACTGCTTTGCCTCGACCTCCAAGGTTAGGCAGACACCGCTCACAAAGCACCGAATTATAGTTGACGCCAACCAACGGCCGTTATGTCAGCCGCCCTACCGCATCTCTTCGAAGGAACGTGATGCCATTCGACGCCAAGTTCAAGAAATGCTCAAGGACGACGTGATAGAGTCGTCGACGAGCCCGTGGGCGTCGCCTGTTGTTCTAGGGGCAAATAAAGATGGAACCCTACGGTTCTGCGTTGATTACAGACGTTTAAACAAAGTCACTAAAAAAGATGTTTATCCTCTTCCGCGTATTGATGACTCCCTGGGCCGGCAGCGCCACGCCAAGTACTTCTTATCGCTAGATTTACGAAGCGGCTATTGGCAAATCGAGGTGGACGAACGCGACCGGGAAAAGACCGCCTTTATTACACCGGACGGTCTGTACGAATTCCGGGTGCTCCCTTTCGGCCTGTGCTCGGCTCCTGCAACCTTCCAGAGGATGATGGACACCGTTCTTGCTGATCTCAAATGGCAGTCCTGTCTCGTGTACTTGGATGACGTTGTCATCTTTTCTGACACGTTCGAAGAGCACCTGAGACGCCTGCGCGCTGTGTTCGAAGCAATTCGGTCGGCCGGTCTTTCCCTCAAGCCCGAAAAGTGTCACTTCGCTTTCGAAGAGTTGAAGTTTCTGGGCCACATCGTGAGCGCTAAAGGGGTTAGCCCAGACCCCGATAAGACTGCTGCCGTGGCTGCTTTTCCCGTGCCAACCGATAAGCGCAGTGTGCGCCGCTTTCTGGGTCTCTGCGCCTATTATCGGCGTTTTGTGCAGAACTTCTCCCAGATCGCTGAGCCCCTCACGCGACTCACGAAAGATTCCGAACCATTGTTCTGGGGCCTGGAGCAACAGCAAGCCTTTGAAGACCTCTGCACTCGTCTCCAAAGTACGCCCATCCTTGGACACTTCGACGAGTCAGCTGACACTGAACTACACACAGACGCCAGCAACATCGGCCTCGGTGCGGTCCTTGTGCAGAGGCAGGATGGTCTCGAACGCGTAATCGCATACGCGAGCCGCACATTGTCACGATCTGAGGCGAACTATTCCACCATCGAAAAAGAATGCCTGGCCATTGTGTGGGCAGTAACCAAATTTCGCCCGAACCTATATGGCCGCCCTTTCAGGATCGTCAGCGACCCCCACTCGCTGTGTTGGCTGGCGAACCTCAAAGATCCCTCGGGACGGCTTGCACGCTGGAGCCTTCGACTTCAGGAATTCGATGTCACCATCGTCTATAAGTCTGGTAGGAAGCACAGTGATGCCGACTGTTTGTATCGTGCTCCTATCGAGACCAACCGAGCTGACCCCGACGACGATTTCGTTTTTCTTGGTGCCATCTCCACGTCCATCCTCATTCAACACCAAAGGGACGACAGCGAACTACGGCCCCTCATTGAGTATCTAGAAGGAAGCGCTCAGTCTCCCCCGCGAATATTTTCGCGCAAGCTGTCGTCGTTCTGTTTACGTGACGGCGTCCTGTATAAGAAAAACTACAGCCCAACCGAAGCTGTCTATCTACTCGTCATGCCTACGGCTCTTTGCGACGAAGTCCTGCAGGCGAGCCATGATGACCCATCTTCTGGTAACCTGGGTTTTTGTCGAACTTTGGCACGCATACGGCAAAAATACTACTGGCCGAGGATTGCTGCAGTTGTGAAACGTTACGTAAGAACTTGCCGCGAGTGCCAGCGTCCCAAGACACCGCCGACTAAGCCAGCCGGCCTACTCCAGCCTATTGATCCGCCTCAGGTTCCCTTCCACCAAGTTGGCATGCACATACTCGGCCCATTTCCGGAGTCCTCGCTGGGCAACCGCTACATTGTGGTCGCCACCGACTACCTCAGCCGATACTGTGAGACTAAAGCTCTTCCCCGTGGTACTGCTGACGAAATTGCGAACTTTTTCATTCAAAACATTGTGCTTCGTCACGGTGCACCCACCATCGTTTTAACTAACAGGGGAACAGCGTTCACCTCGGCCCTTACGCACGAGGTTATGCGCCTAAGCGGCACCAGTCACCGCAAAACAACCGCTTACCACCCTCAAACGAACGGCCTCACCGAACGGCTCAACAATACGATCGCCGACATGATTTCTATGTATGTCGACGCGGACCACCGGAACTGGGACGCCATACTCCCTTACGTCACTTTTGCTTATAATACTGCGGTCCAGGAAACGACACGCTTCACTCCATTTCGTTTAGTACATGGTCGCGAAGCCACAACCATGCTGGATGCAGTGCTGCTTCCAGCTAGCGCTACCCCCTCTGTTATGGCTGCTGCCCAATTTGTTCGTTACGCTGAGGCCGCCCGCCAACTTGCTCGACAGAGCATCCGGCACCAGCAAGTTCACGACGCTCAGCGATACAACCTCCGCCACCGCAATGTGCGTTACCTGCCCGGCGAACAAGTCTGGGTGTGGAGTCCAATCCGCATGAGTGGATGCTCTGAGAAGCTTCTACGCAGATACTTTGGCCCCTACGAGGTGCTCCGCCAGCTCAGTCAAGTTACCTACGAAGTTCTTCCCCAAGGAACAGTTCGCTCTTCTAGACGGCCGACCTCCGAAGTTGTCCACGTCGCTCGGATGAAGCCGTACCACGCCCGCTAGCCCCTCGCGCGTGTCTGCACCACACGCCAGACACGTGCGACTACCCTTGTGGTCCTGCCTGCAATTTCTACCACACCGAGTCGGTGTCTTCAAGAGAGGGGGAGCAATGCTACGCTACTAACTACTCTAGTGGCGCCATACAGCGGCTAAACTGCATTTCCTGGCAGTTGGCAAGCCTTGAGCCGTCTCGGGGCTAGATGCTTCGTCTTCATCTCTCGTGCTGCCTGCTGCCTTGCGCGTTCCAACCTCTTGCGCGTCTAATTAAGGCAAGTAAACCAGCCCTGATTACGCCAACCGTTTCTCAGTGACAATATATATATATAATATATATATATAATATATATATATATATATATATATATATATATATATATATATATATATATATATATATATAATCAAATAAATAAATAATTGGGCTGTTTACTAACTTTCATCACGACTTTCTGCGAACTTGGTCTAAAATTCAAAAATTTTAAAGTTTACGCTAACGCTTAAGGATGGTGAAAAACGTACTGACCTTAGGTGCAGGCCACTGGACGTATATTTAAGATTAAAGATAACGGCTAAGTTCCGCCACGATCCTGATTACCTCAGAGCAACTGGATCAGTATCAATGATGTTATTGCTTTCAGCGAAAAGAAATCTTGCCGAATGGCGCAAATGATGCAGAATATAATTCACTCGAGAAATGTCGACATCCAAACAGCAGCTTTTCCGCCGCAATATTCAAAAAAGAAGCATTCACCTTTGAAATCTTCTTCTCCTTAAGTCTTTCCACGAAGAAATATGTCAGGCAACCAGTGAAGTAACACACACCGTGCTAGAAAAAATAAAAGTAATAGTAGAAACCTGTCCCGAGGAAAGTTCTGCAGCAAAATATATATATATATATATATATATATATATATATATATATATATATATATATATATATATATATATATATATATATATATATATATATATATATATATATATGTGTGTGTGAGTGAGCGATAGAAATATATGTGTAGTTCTTGTTGTTCTTTCAATGCGCGGATGTTTATCCCCTTCAGTGACGATCTAGTATCCAGTCGGAGGAAAATATCAAACATTTCAAATTTTTGTAAGAAGTATGGCTAGATTGCTGAAAAAAATTCCATCCTGCGTGATAACAATTATGCAATTTCTCTTTGGTCGTGGTATCTCCACGTGATGAATCTCGACTGTTATGAGTGCACTTCTTTTGAGTCGCTGCAGTATAAAGAAGACTGTGTATAAAATACACAGCTTAATTTAGGCTTGTGTAACCAAAGTAAAAACGGCATTAATTTTACCCAAACCACACAGAAAGACCAGACAGGACGGGCGCTGACTCCAACTATTCTTATAGAAAGCCACATGTTGCATATATATAGCCCGAAGAAGGTAAACGCATGCGCATTTCTTATATGGTAAAAAAGAAAAAAAAGGAGAAAAACCAACAACAATAACAAACTCACACCCACACTCAGACAAAACCTTCTCATTATCACGTATTTTTTAGCAATCTATGCCCACTTTCTCGTAGGGAGATAGAAGAGGTGCTGACGCACATGCCACCTCTCTCTTTGATAAAAAAGGCTTCTGCCCATTTCCGAGATAATCTATCTTTGCTCCTAGCTAGAATTTTAATCTCGCCAAGTCATGGCTCACAGTTTTTGTTTTTGTTTTTATCAATGCAGGAGCGGCAATGAGCGGGCAGGTTTTCGGACGAATCTGATGCGTTCCCTAACGACCTTTTATGTTCGCCTGCACGCTCGTTTACGCAGCGTCCAGTCTGGCCGACGTAACACCCTTGCCACATGCAAGGGGGATCTCGTAGACCACTCCTGTGGCCCACCTTACATAGGGCTTCGAGTGCCTCTTTCCACACCCAAATGTTTCTTTGGCACCGCTGCTAACCTTGAGCACATCTTGGCCAATTTGCAGAAAGACCATGGGGACTCCGTACTTGTTGCCAACTCGTTTTAAATTGTGGGACACCTTGTGAATTGTGGGACACCTTGTGAAGATCCCCCTTGCATGTGGCAAGGTGTATGTCGGTCAGACTGGACGCTGCGTAAACGAGCGTGCAGGGGAACATAAAAGGTCGTTAGGGAATGCATCAGATTCGTCCGAAAACCTGCGCGCCCATTGCCGCTCCTGCATTGATCAAAACGAAAAAAAACTGTGAACCATGACCTGGCAAGATTAAAATTCTAGCAAGAAGCAATGATCGATTATCTCGGGAATTAGCTGAAGCCTTTTTAATCAAAGGGAGAGGTGGCATGTGCGTAAGTACCACTTCTATCTCTCTACGAGAAAGTGAGCATAGGTTGCTAAAAAATGCGCGATAATGAGCAGGTTTTGCCTGAGTGTGAGTGTTTTTTTGTTGTTGCTTTTCTCCTTTTTTTTCTTTTTTGTCATATAAGAAATGCGCATGCATTCACCTTCTTCGGGATATATATATATATATATATATATATATATATATATATATATATATATATATATATATATATATATATATATATATATATATATATATATATATATGCAACTTGTGGCTTTCAAGAAACATAGTTGGAGTCAGCGCCCGTCCTATCTGGTCTTTCTGTGTGGTTTGTGTAAAAATTAGCGCTGTTTTTACTTTTCTTACACAATGTTACACCAAATAGCCCAGCAAGAGGTACTCGTAATTTAGGCCTTTTAAAACACTGATCAAGCCAAAACAAGCGAACAAGTACACATACCGTACGTTCCAAAGCCACTGCCGCTTGTGTGAGACACGGATGAGTCCATCTTAAATGGTTTTATGGGTCTGCATTCAAAGTATTCGAACTATACACTCTTGACATTCATGGCTCTTTATACAGGGAGTCCCAGCTAACTTTAGCCAGAGTTTAAAAATATGCCGCAGCACTTAAGGACGAGGCCACCAATTGCATGTTGATGCGTCTTTTATGGTGCAAGTCATGTTGTTTTTATATTGTGCTTAATTGCGTAAATAGCCCAGATTAATAAACCGACTTCGCAAGCAATATAGACAAAAAATTCCAATTAGAAAGTTGTAGAACGGTCCCCTAAACGTCCAAATGAACAGTTTTTAACTTTTCATCTATTACGTACTACCTTTTTTTCCGCTTATTGCAGATTCCCGCGAAATAGAACAAAATACCACGTAATATGTCTGGTTGCCCGCCGCGATTGCAGTGCTGTCAAGCGTGTGCTGTCGCGTAAAAGGTGACAGGGCTGCGACGCAGCAGCTGGCTGTGCGATGCGGTATGCTTCCCTCGCGGTGGTTCATGATAGCAATAAGCAGACGCAGCCCCTATAGCTTGCGCTGGCGTAAATCGCACAGCCAGCGCCTGCGTCGCAGCCCTGTCACCTTTTAAGCGGCAGCCCACCGGGCGAATTAAACTGTTCGTTAGTAGGCGGAACGTTTGAAACCACTGCAATCGCGGCGCACAGGCGAACATGTCACGTGGTATTTTTTGTATTTCGCGGGCATCTGCAGTGAGCAAAAAAACAAACACGTAATAGGCAAAAAATTAGAAACTGTTTAATCAGACGTTTTGAGGACCGTTCTACAACTTTCTAATTGCAATTTTTCGTCTCTCTTCAAGCTTGCTAAGTTGGTTAACAAATTTCGACAAATTATGCAGTTAAGCGCAATACAAAAAATAGTGCGGCTTGCTCCATACAATAGCCAGCAACGTGCTTTTGGTCGCGTAATCCAAGAGTGCCGGGGAATATTTTTAAACTCTGGCTAAAATTAGCTGGAAGACCCTATATATCTGCAGTAACCGAAGCCGACACGAAAGTAGCGTAAACAGATCTGTTCTTTGTGACTGAATGAGTTACGCCTCTTTGTCCGACCAAGGGCCTTAGCCACAAAAGAGGGTTGTCCATGGGAAACCAAAACGCTACCTGCATAAAGTGGATGATAAAAACGAGGGTTCGCGATGATGACATCTTTTGAAAAGGAGAGAGAAAGATTTCCTGACAAACGTTTCGGCCTGCTTACTTTATGCTAGTACCAAATTTTAAGTGTTTTCCTAGTTCAGAGCTGGCTGCTGCTTGTCAAAAAGCAGACATCGCCTTTAATTTTGGCAAAGTTGTTAATCTAAGCGCCAATGTACACATTCAGCGCGAATGTCAAATCGTAAACACAGAAATGTGCTTATCAAGCATCTGTCACATTTATACAGTAGGGTTGGCACACGACAAAACTTTACTTAAAGAGGAGTCAGCAGTGAGTTTGTGTTAGACTGGGATCTAATTACTCACGTGTTTAGCTCCAACAGCAGCACTGAATGCAACACAAGGATGTTATCTTCGTTCACGCCCACAAAAATAAATTCAATAGAGTATGTGAAAAGCTAAATTGTGAAAGTCTTGATATTGCATCGGTAGCTCAATGGGGACTTTCTGTGGCGTAAGCGGCGTTGGTGTTGCCCATCCGTAGCTTGCGGTGACCAAACACGCTTGCGACTAGGAACGCTATCCTAGTAATCCCATGTTATCCTGATCGTGCGCGAAGTCTGCTGTCTCGAGAATATGTCCTGATTATTCATGGGACATATGTGTGCTTTCGAGTGGGCGCTGTCGTGGCCAAAAAGGGAGGGGGAGAAACGGCGAACCGGGCGCTGTGAGACCTTTCGCCTTGATAAAGGCGGGAAAACAGTTGCTTTTTGGAGAAGGTGCCCAAAATTGCGGGGACAAAATGGTACATCCCTAGGGTGCCTGCTGTTGACAACCCGTTATAGTCGCCATTTTGTATGCTGCCATTCTTAAAGATTTTTTTGTTTATGGGGGTTTAACGTCCCAAAGCGACTCAGGCTATGAGAGACGCCGTAGTGAAGGGCTCCGGAAATTTCGACCACCTGGGGTTCTTTAACGTGCACTGACATCGCACAGTACACGGGCCTCTCGAATTTCGCCTCCATCGAAATTCAACCGCCGCGGCCGGGATCGAACCCGCGTCTTTCGGGCCAGCAGCCGAGCGCCATAACCACTCAGCCACCGCCATTCTTAAAGACGAGTTGCGCACACATAAAAGACAGACACAGGAAGAACACAAGAAGACGGAAAGTGCTCAAACTTTCAACTGATTTTGTTAACAGCACAAAGGCTTATATAGGCAGTGTGCACTCGTGCCTAAAAGGAGGAAAACGAGAGAAGGAAGGCAAATGAAGCCTGTGCACAGGTCAAAAAAAGATGCGTAGGAGCTTCTTTCCCGTATTGTACTGCATTACGGAAGTATCACTGATAAAGTCATCGCTTTTTCATTTCATGTGGTGCGCTTATAAAAGCTCACGCGCTAATTTTTCTCTGCTGCTGCCCAGAATCTTAACGCTCTTGCGCTGTGGCTCACACCCTGTACATGCAATGGAATGAGCGGGCAAGTTCGCTCCTTCTCTAGCCCGAATTGACCGAGCATGCTAAAGTGATGTTTCATTAGGCGTGGAGTTCATGAGGACAGGGAGGCAGACTATCCGTACTGGCGATCGTTAATGTTTATTTACATGTGCTCACAACACACCGATTGCAACTAACGCAAGATTGAGCTTTCTTGTCAGAATGAGAAGAAGAATCGGTGAGAAGAGTAGTTGAAGAGTAGACGTATTTAAGAAAAATGGGAGGATGTTTCAGCTTCGTCTTTAAGAGTGGAACGCTACAGCGTGTTGCAGCGCTGCCAGGGAGTGCACGGAACGCCATCGCCTTGCCCGTTGGACAAATTTCTCGGAGTCTCTAAGAGGCCTCTAAAAAGAACACAGACGCTGCTCCAAATTAGCACACGTAGACGGCTGTAGTTCCATGACACCTGTTCAGAAACGAACGACACTACTCCGACACAGAAAGATAGCCTACGCGCGGGCCATCTGCCGGGCCAGCGCCGTGTCATGGCGAAGGGGTTTTCAGGGGGTGTCATATGATGGCGCTACTACTGCATGCCAAGCACGGAGGAAATTTGCCGGAAACGCATGACATTCGCCTGATTCCGACAACTGTAATTTACATGCTCATAATTACTCATTTATATCTCAGTATAGATCTCGAACGTACTTTTCCAGGAAACCCGTGCATTCACTAGACGCGCCTTCATTCTTGTTCAAACGTAGAGCTGTCATGGCGGAATGGAAGCGTCCCCGTTTCGAACGCCAAAGGCCCCGGCTAGATTCCCGGCCTTGACCAAGTTATTTTATTCATTGAATATAAGTGCATTTTTACGCAGCTCCGAATATTTCCGACGCATGGTGTGCACAACAAATTCTATAACGCCGACAGCTTTTCGATCAAACGAGCTGTATTCGCGCTCGCAAGAAATTGAGATCGGCTTGTGTGCCCACTGTCACCAGGATCAACGCGATCATTCTCCCTCGGCGCCTTAACTGGTCTGTTTTAAGGCGATCGGCCTTTAGAAACACACTCCAACCGGCGTTGCGTTCGGAAGTAGTGATATCATGCATGCTTGGAGGGAGCGCGTTGAGGATGACTGGAGGGCAGCACCGTCAAATGTAGACGAAGGGATCGCGACGGCCTGAAACGGACGGTGCAGTCGGTACGTGCCGAAGATAATAGCATGGGAGGAGTGAGGGCACGCTGCGGTCTCTGATAAGCTCAAACAAACGTCCCGTTAGTTTATGCCATATTGGGTGCGCCGCACTACACGTGTGGTGTGGCTATAGCTTACTTTTAAATCGTTGGATTTGGCTTGGTGAAGAATGTGACAGTTTTCGGCTATGGTAGGTATATTGACGGGGAGGTCGCCTTCAGTTGTGCCAGGAAAGCTTCCTTATATCACTATCGCATAAATGCTGGCGGAATCCGGTCAGTACACGTGCTGGGGATATCACCGATTTAACCGCGGATACCGCCCGTGATGCCTGTTGTTGTTGTTCCCCTGATAGTAATTATATGATGCGCTCTGCGCAGTCAACGCTTAATGTCCAGTACGTAAACACAAGTGGCAGCCCCCACCGTCGCAAGGTGCGAGGGCATATTAGTTTTGCAGCAGCAAAAAATCGCTGCAACTATTTTGAATTATTATGTTCTCAGCTTGTCTCTATGACTGTATATTGCTGAAGAAACCGCGCGTGTCTTACTCAAAAGGCATTTTTGAAACTTTTATGGCACCACACCAAACGTGCGTCCATCTAGCCCAACCACACAGGAAAATTACTCACTCATCACCTCGGACAATAATTCAGCGGTCACAAAATTTGCCAGCCTTTCAAGCGGCCTGATTTGTCGAGTACAACACCTGACTACGTGGTGACTACACCAACATTGCATGAATTATATTGCAGGAGTTTCTCCCATACATCGGCATGCGTCACCATTACCAACTTCACGCACTGCAATCTCTGCCATGTTTCGATTCGGTAGCGGCACCCTTCTGCTTCGTGTTATCGCGCCTGTACGAGGTGAAACACGCTGCCAGGATTGACCTTTTTTTGGAATGGCGGATAATCAGGCGATTCCTACTCAATACACTTCGGCGTTGTACATAATACTACTCGCATGTTATGGTGCGACAGCGTTGGAGTATTAAGTAGGTTGTGGGCGGATAATGAACGTGGCTATTACCTAGCACGCGAGAGATCTTCAAAAATTTAATGCACTTCTCGTTAAAATGTGAAGAGAAACGTATTAATCTGAAGTGATAGGAAGTAAAGTAGCTATATGACTTTGTCTAAGTAGAGGTGCCTCTATTTAGTTAGCGCAGCATAAAGACTTTGCCACTTTGCTGATCCTCGAGCGGCATTCTTTGCGTGTTTAACTTGTACTATTATTCAGTAATCGGTGATTATTAGTGTTCGCAGGTGCCTATTTTGTGTGCACTGCAATCACCCCGCGCATTCGGCATTTTTCATGAGAGAATTACGCTTAGCATGATTTCCTCCAAGGAACCCTCAATGATATTAGTAGTCTTCCTCATTGTCCTAGACTCCTTTATTTTCCTTTTCATTTTCCTGAAATGAAGAAACATGCTCATAATATCTCGTGTGCACAAATCCAGGAATTCTAGCATGCAACTCTCAAGTGGAAGTAAACACAAAGGATTATTAGAATGTTTTATATATCTTATTTCCGTCGGCTGGCTATTGGTGTATAATATAGTGCAAAAAATTGACTTCTTTTTTCCAGCGTGTCACCTGGGGAATGAAATCCCCAGCATTTTTTTTTAACTCACGTTATTGACTCTGTCAATGGAAAGATAAATGGCGTCATCTCGTTGCCGGCCACTTGCCATGTTGCCACGGAACAGCCTACGAGGGACAGCACCACGAAGGCAGCCACTGCTAGCCTTAGACTTCATCGTGAAAAAAAAGAAATCTAAATGCTTCTCAGGAGCCGGGCATGCGCCTCGCTCACACTGGACAACAATATTTGGCCCCTTTTATGGCACCAGTATATTGATGACTTTCAAAAAATTCCTAGATCTGCGTGTAACATCTGCACGCATTTACATCTGCATGTAAGCGCCGCTGCAATACTTCTTGATGCACATTCTGGTGTTTCTTGTTTATTTATTCAGGATCCCTGGTGGCCAAAGTCGTGCGTTTTAATAAAATGTCACAGGTACCGCTGTTCTTGTTAACAAGCCATTTCCAAAATTTTGCCCCCCCCCCCCCCCCCCCTTGAAATCTGAACTCGGCCGATTTGAAATAAAATCAATATCCATCCATAATGGACCGTGCCCAACACGATGGTTACTTCCAAAAATGGCCTGGGTCATTTTCGAAATTAAGTAAAGCCAAAAATCAGTGCTTTCGCACTATAATACGTTTAACCAAGTTAAAACCCTGGCAACTTTGTTTCTTTGGTACCGTGACGAAACTCTAAACCGAACCTGCCTTTCTCCACCGAACCCTCTCTTCTCACTGGAATGATAAAGGGGCAAGCACTGGGCTTCCTTTCATCCCACGCGCAGCGTTAGTAGGTAGGTTTCTGTGTGTTACCGCACCACAGGCTACGCATATTCCAAAATGAGTGGAATAGGGTATGAGCGGCAATAGGGAATCAAACGTTTCTTACCTCTTCAGCAGCAGCAGAATAGGTAAACTGACAAGGAAGAACTGGAAGTCCATAGACAGGTACCATAAGTGTCCAAAAAGAGGCTGCAATCAAAACAAAACGATTATAGGTTCGCAGCCCATTGAGATCTGGCATATTTTGGTACGCTTAATCTATTCCTGTCTGAAGCGGCCGCTTTAGTTTCACAGTATATGATAATTACTAAATTATTTCGCATTTCTAACGTGGAGTTCCTTAGTTGTAGAAACTGAGGCTCACTTTTGTGAATCTTACCGGCGTTTCCAACATTCTTGGAAAAAAATGCTGAATATTGAAAAATTGCAAGGCAGTGTTATGGAAATATTGAGGATAAATATCGATTCTTCCTATGTCCAGCAAAATTTTTCTTTTACAATTTTTCTATCTCTCGCATGGAGCAGTTAAGACTGCCATAAAAACCAATGGGGAACGCTTTTTACGATCGCAAAATACGCTAATAGGAAAGAAAAACTAGTTTATAGGAGTTTGCGTATATATTGATTAGTATGGCGAAATGGTACAATATATGAAAAAACTGCGTTCATGAACTCTTTCCTGTTTAAAAAAGCTTTTGCCCAGAATGATTGGGTATGCCTTGGAAACGTGTCAGACCATTTAGAGATTTAAGCATGTGATTTCGTGGTAAGCACAAGCACTGCGGGAGTGAGAGGTCAAACTTAGTATCATAGAACATTACTGGCAATGCACTGGTGGTTTTCTGCACTCTACGATAAATTCGTGAATCAGCCGACGCACTCACAGAGGTAATGAGACTGGCTCGAAGAGTTGTGAGGGAAACGATAGGCCGCAGCTCAAACTTTGATCTATATGTCTACTTTCTGCGGCATGCATATATCATTTTCTAATATGTGCAGCGGCCGGTATAAATTATGTTTCATGGTACAGAGAGGAAAATTACAGCATCTGCAGTGACCTTAAAGTCGTAATTTTTCACTCGTAGAAGCAGATACAGCCACTGTCTCTGAAATTCGTCCTTGAACTTGTGGAAGTACCCCTTATCGTCTGGTCCGGAGGTGATAAGAGGCATCAGGAAAATACACATGAGGACGAAGAACAGCGGAGCCATGGTTCTGCAAAAGAATTCGTTTTGTAATAACTTGCTGAAGCACATTCGAGAATGAAGATGCTCAAAGTGAGACGTTGCAATCGGCTAATGCTATGGGTGAGCTGAATCGGAACCGAACTCAGGCCTCTGCCTTTTTTCCCCATAGAACAACGGGGATGACCCGTCTGCGAAGCGACACAGATTGCTTAATATTTTGGTGAATTAAATCTTGGTATCAATAGCCGCGGCTGTTTGGCAGAAATTAAAGCGACGATCTGGGGCCGCGGGCCGTGTCAACGCCTGAGTGAACGGCGGGAACCTGAACCATCCAACAAGCGAAAAAGAGCACAGGAGATAACTAAAGTAGTAGGGCGCAATACAATATTTATAGGATAGAACTTATGAGGATAAAGAGCAGATGTGCAGAGACACAAGTATGCAAACGGCTGAAAAACATCACCAAAGGCTCATTCACACTCGGCCATCCGGAGGCGAGAGTGAGCGAAATCCGTCGGCTACAGCGTCGCCGCTCGCGGCGTACGGAGATATGGTTAGCGAAGATCATAAATCGACGCTGTCGACTTACCATGCGTACGCACGCTCACGTACGCTAAAAGCAGGTATTTTGCCGGGCGTCACGCCATTTATCGTAGTCCGACATTTAGTTCAGCGTATGCAGAGACGCAACGATAAGATCAGCCTAGTGGCGCCCTCTGGTTCTGGGGATGGGAACAATTTGTCAACAAACGGACGCTCCTCTTAAGTGGCAGAAGCGTCACTCTGAATAAAAAATAAAGCAAATGTATAAATTATACGTTTTCTTATAGGTGAGATGAGACGAAGCGGAAGATCGGTGCCCCATTTATGGCCACCCAACGCACTGAAAACAGCAGTAACAGCGACGAATTAAGTCCGAAGTGAGGGATACTGCTTCGAAGGGCACCGCCATGTTTCTCGCCGCGGGAATGCAACTGCCTACTCACATACCTATTGGCCGATGGGAATCGGCGGAATTTTTCCGGCAACAGAAATCGGTCTTGGGCCGACTGATCTTGCCGTGCTGCTATTCTTTCCTGTTGGCGCCAAAAGCGTCCGAATTAGCTTCGCTCGCCGAGTTTTTGGACAAGTGTGAGCGGGCCTTAAAGAGACACTAAGGAGAAATTGAATTTGGCTTGTATCGATAGAAAACCACCTCCTCAACACAAAAACATCACTCTATCTGAAAACAAAGCTCTCGTAAGTTAGAAAAGAGCAAGAACTAAAATACAAGTATCGCCCCCAAAGGCCAATCTCGCAAGTACAAGCGTGATCATGAAGTAAAACAAAAGCTCCACAGACCTCCGAGGCTGACAAACTTGCATGAAATGTATATGCTTGATAAATGTTGAAGTATAGAAGTCTTGTTTTGAAAACACGAGTGCACTTTGAGCACGCGAGGAAGACGGGAAAAAAAAGACAACCTCAATGTTGGAAATCAAAGAACACCTGCCACTGACGGCCAGCTGAGTTTCCGTACGCTTTGGGGTGCTTCGCGGCTATGCGTGTTGCGTGCCCGCACGGTTTCGTTATGCGCGTCGATACACAATGGCGGAGCAGCAGAGCACCTCCAAGTGCCTGTCTAAGTGCTCCTCGGACGAAGTTCGTGCAATGGCACGCAACTGCGACAAGGAAATAGAGCTGCGCGTAACCAGTGTTGAACGTGTATTTACGTTAGCAAACGCACCGCTTGGAGTGTTCACTTCGTCAACGCACCAAGACGCAGGGCTGCAGAACCAGTCCTACGAGGAATATTATTACAGAATTTAAATATGCCCTCACGTACCAGTCACTACACATCAGTCGAGACGGTGGCTCAGCGGTGACAGCGACGCCGCCGACTCCTCTGCGCGAGGACTTTCTTGCCAGACCCGCCGCCTCAGTGCTCAAAAGCATCGCGTGCAGTGTCGGGTTGAGATCGCTGGAAGCAGGCCGCAGAACATCGTTGTTGGAATCGGGAACTGGATCTATCGTAATGTTGGTGGAAACGTGAACGAAGCGGTGATAGCTGAAAGAGGCCTTCACCGTTCGGCCGGCAGTATATTTAATTTCGGCTGCTGCTAAGCAGGAGCTCAGCGCTCGCCGTCAGCAATCACAGAGTACTCGTTTCCTTTTCCGCCGTTTTACGTCCTTCTTCTCATACATTTCTTCATCAGAGAGTACCGAGTTTGAATCGTAGCGGAAGAAAAAAGTTTTCAACATCCAATTCTAATCTCTTAGCAATAATTGCAGCTTTCGCTGCCGGACAAGCGGCAAAAAAGTCACAATTTGCCGAACTATCAAATTTTAGTAAGAAAAAAAAACATCGATAGCGTTACCCTCAGTAACTCCAAGGCGAGGGCGGAGCCATGCGTTGGAAGGAAAGAAGCACGGCGTTCTTAGCGCTGTCTGAAATACTGGTACGAAACGGGACCCCCTGGCAAGCGCTAACGTCACTCATACTCCGACTACCGCTGATGGAGCTACGTAGCCGTTGAGAAAAGCACAGGTGCATCCAGCGACCTCACAGGTAGAGCAGATTGAAGCAAAACGTTCAACAAAATACAGGATGGGAGAGACACGCGGGGAAGCGCTGGGGTGCTCTGCAAGGACCAGTGTCCACTGTCTCAGCACTCGTGGCAACACGCGCCAGCAACGGTACGGCAAGGCACGCGCCGTCGTTTCGAATCTAAGATCATTTTCCTTGAGATAAGGATGCTGTCTTGGCTAAAACCTTGAAGACATTTCATTTAAATATGCTCCCCGCACTCCGCTCGATCTTAATATGCTCTATGCTTTTATAAAATTAATAAGAAGCTAGTAAGAGCCTCTGTTTACTATCTCTGAATTAAGCATTACTATTTCTTCAATTACTTTGACTGCTTGTTGCTATACCTACCCTGGAAAATCTTTGCTACCTCCGTGAAGGCAGAGCTTCCGCCTTCCTGCCTTGTTTCTACCTCACTAATAAATCTTTACTACGAGCTCAAAGAAGGGGCACTGACGGCGCTGACGGCACTGACTCTTGTTGCTCCTTATTACCTTGCTAGTAATTGGTAGAGAGAGGTTAGTCAGATAGTCCTCACAAAGTGAACAAGGCTGGGCACATCTCAGTGTTTTGTTTAAACAAATCTTGCACATGGTAAGAGCACTTACTAGCACTTCATACCGCCGATTATCGCTTCTTTCACTCTACCCTTCCGCCCCGACCTGTCCTTTACCCCTCCAATGACAATTTTGTTCAATTTAAATGTATCTTTTGCCCTGCTTCTCTTCCCATCACTTCTCAGGATCACGTGTCTTCCGCATTCCTTTCTACTCACCCCCCCCCCCCATTTTGCTTTCATGCTTTATCTGCTTGCTCTTTTTCCTTTATTGTAAGTTTTTCCCGGGTATTTCGTTCTGCCAAGCTGACTAATCCTTTATAAGTTTTTCAGATCAAAGCAGCCAGTCAATCAACGCCACATGTGGCAGCTGGACATTGCCTTTCAAGCCCACGCTCGCTATCTCTCCACGCTCTACTCCCAGGATTCCTTTCTGCTGAGCTGGAATTTTTCTTTCACAGTCTTGCAGGTCAACCGGGTAATCAAATTTATAAGCCATCATGCCTGGACAAGATTTATCCTTCCCGTCATAACAACATTAACACTTCATACTCTCCTCCCCCTCACGGGACCTTCCTCCTCGGAGGCATGACCCTATTTAAACCCCGCCAATAATGAACGCTTTGCCCAGATAAAGACAAGTCCTCTTGTCGAAACTTTGGAAAGCACCCCGAGGTTTTCGCTCCCTTGTTCACTTTGTCTAGTAATTGTTCGTTTCACCCTTCTAAAAAAGGTTAAGATAAATGGCAAAGACGGTAGTGTGAATAACATGGTTTTTTAATGGAACGTTCTTGCAGCCTAATGTGGTTGGACACATTTTCCCATTTTTCATTCGCAGGTTGAAAATCAAGCGCAGTAAACTTAGCTCAACAGGTATATGTAAAAGCCTTTCGAGGGTCAGTTTGTCGAGGCGTAGAAGTGAAGATGGGATTATTCAGTGCCTGTGCAATGAATTTGTTGCGTTTGTGACTGCCTTTCAGATCTTAGTTTATTTTTGCGCAGCTTTGCCTGTACCTCGTACTGATTTTCACTTGATGTCATTGGCTCTCATTGCCTCTCTCTTTCAATGTTTTAAGCTAAATGATTTGTACTATAGCCGCACCGCGTCTCTACTTGACACTTTCACCACGGGAGCAATTTTCGAAGCCATAAATGCTGTGCATCATGGACCACCGGTGGGCCACCTTTAATTTTCTTGGATGCGTCTCGACAATTCACAGGCAGCGGCGGTTATGCGAAATTCTTGGAACCGCCAACAGATGGCAATGTAGACCTATTTGAAAAATCAGAGCTGTACCACGGCTGCATCGTGCGTCTCAATATTCGTGGCCGCACAGCATACTCACGACTTGTGTCAACGGCGACTCGAGACGCAGTAAATGTGTTAAGCACGTAAGCTGCTGTCACCATAGAGGCGGTAGCTCTCGTTGATTTTGAGCACTTATCCCAATTATTGCGTGACTCTTATGTTTTTGAGCACTGCGAAATTAGTACGTACCTGCAGCTGACTATACCAGGAACAATATACGCAGAAAGCAGTTACTAGGTTTTAATTCCTGAGGGTCACTACCTTTATTTAAAAGGGTACAATGCGAAATCGCCGGAATAAAATTGCCTTTGGTACACACACCGAGTACTTTTATACATTAACTTCTCCAAGGTCGTAGCAGATAGGTGTTTGTATTAATGCATATTTGGTTGGGGCTGTAATGTGAACAGTGCTTTCGCACACACGTTGGTATCGGTTACTATGATTTTTTCACAGTCATTCAGTAGGAGTTGATATATAGTTTTGCTGATATGGCTATTCTTGTTATTTTCAAGGGTTACTAAATTTTACCACCACGCACCTTACTTTCACTAACTTGCATGGCAGTAGCAAACTGGCGAAGAGTTACCAGCTTTTTGTTAATAAGCACTACGACATTTTTTTAAGGATCTAGTGTCACGGTTTTGCAGGCAGAAACAACATTTCAAGAACACTAATAATATTGTATAGCGTTACTTTCACAAATTCTCTCTCACTTAGTTACTTACTTTCACTACTTTGTAAGTTATTATCGTTTGGCTTGGAATAGTTTATCGGGTGTTTAACGTCAGAAAGCGACTCAGGCAATGATGGACGCCGTAGTGAAGAGCTCCGGAATTTCGACCGCCTGGGTGTCGCGAATTCGTAACGCGTCCCCGACTTTCCAAAGCGGAACGCCATTGCGTGCAGATTCGAGCAAGAGAACAAACAGATCAAACAAAACAAAACGAAGCCGTATTTATAATTTAAAGGAAAAGAGCCAATAAGAAAAGCAAACAACAATAAAACACACTATACACGCGTACAAAACTGCAGGTCCAAGGAAAGCATTCACCAGATATTGAGCGTCCCGGGTGAAGTGGGGATGCCTTGCCGACGGGATGGACCGCGGGTTGATGAACTGCGACGCGTCGCTGGCGTTGCGTCGACGGAAGCGGCGAAAAAGAGCCAGGTGGTACTAGCAGCGGAGAGGATCGACTCCAGGAAGACGCCGGTGGTCTCCCGTCAACAGCCCGAGGAACTTGGCATCAGCAGGAAAAGCGTAGCCAGGACCCGTCGACGGTGTCTCGAAACACCGGAGGTTTAATGCAGGCAGGGGTGCCTTTCGGCAACACGGACCCTCAGTTCATCGGCTGCCACCTCGATGGTTGCAAGGAACGCAGTAGGCTTGCGTCGGTGATCGAAGGGAGGGCACGGCAGCACGGATCCAACGTCTGACGGCTGCCACCTCCACGCTTGAATGACACGATCTCCGCTGCTGTCTCTCTTCACACCTCGGTATCTGACACGTCAGCTCTCCGCTGCTCGTGCTCGCCACGCTCTTCGTCGCCGTCACCTCGCACAAACTATTCGCACGCGCACACGCGCAACTGTGGGCTGGCACGTGCAGCGCTTCGCTATTGACGCACCACTGTGGACGCACCGCGTTCGAAAATCCCCCGACGATCTCATGGGCACATTGCAAATGCCCCCCCCCCCCTCTCCCTTCGGAAAAGTTTTTCACATAGAAAGAACTGCCGTTGGTGCACACAAGGCTTATGTTCATGTGGTAAACGGACAAGTTAGATGCTGCCGGTCACCGAAGGCACTTTTGACAGTGACACATGGAGGCACATGGAAACGCGCACAGAAGGAAGATGGGGTCAAACCTTATACATCTGGCAAAAGAGAAAATAAAATCAGTAGAAAAATATCAGACACAAACTTTAAACATGTCTGTGCGATGAAGGTGAATATGTACACACTAAACAATCCATAATTGGAGAACGAAGGAAGAAGAAAGAAAAACAAGCCACAAACACTACCACACTGCATTTGCACAGGTAACCATTGCAAGCACCGGATAGTAGCACTGTACATTGGGCATTACCCTCCGGCAATTGAAAACGACTCATGCAATCGGCGCCTACGTTTTCGGAGTCCTTGATGTACTTTACACTAACGGTATATACTCTTGTAATGTTAAGCTCCAACGCAGTATACTGCTGTTCAATTGATTTGCCTTTGTTAAGTATTGCAAGAGTTGATGGTCAGTGTGAATGATGAAGAACGTCCTGTGCAAGAATATGTGGAATTTCTCAACCGCCCAGACTATCGCCAAACACTCGCATTCAATTGCTGAGTAGAGAGATTTGCAAGGTAACTGTCAAATCGCATATGATAATGTGTGGAGGATTCCATCATGCTCCTGCAAAAGACCGGCGCCTATGCTGACCTCGGAAGCATCTCTGCGAAGCATGAACTACACACTGAGAATTGGAGCTCTTAATACGGGCCTGGAGGTTAATACGTTCTTGAGCTCGTCAAAAGCGGTTTGCCGTTGTGGTGTCCAAGAGACAAGGTTGCGTACATTTTTGCGTGTCATCTCCACGAGCGGTTGGACTTTGTCGGCATAGCCTGGGATGAACTCGTGGTAGTATCCGGCAGGCCCAAGTAAGGAATGCACTTGCTTCTTCGTCTTTGGAAGCAGTATGTTGACAAGCTTTTCCACCACCGTTTCCAACGGTCGGATGGTTCCTTCTCCAAGCTGGTGTCCAAGAAAAGAGATGCTAGTGGCTCTGATTTCACTCTTCTGCGGCTTTATCGTGAGGCCGGCCTCGCACAACCCTGCTAAAGAGTCTGTTTAAAGTCCAAAGAGCTTCTTCCCAGGTAGAGGTCGCTACAATAACATCGTCGATGTAATGAACGACATTGTCTATGCCTTGTAAATGAATGCGCATCAGGCGCGTAAATGTAGCCGATGTTGTCTTAATGCCGAAGGTCATATAGACAAAGTGATAGTGACCAGATTGGGTAGATAACGCTGTTTTTGGTCTCGAAGCTTCCTCCAAGGGTACTTGCCAGTAGCCTTTAGCAAGGTCAAATTTTGAAAGTACACCTTGGTTCTAACCTCACTAAATATTACAATCTCTCCTTGTAGTGGGGCTGCATCAAACAGAAGAACTTCAATGATGCGTCGAAAGTTGATGCAAGTCCGATAGGTGTTGTCTTTTTAATCAGAACGAGGGGGAATTGTATGGAGATATTGAACGTTCATTGACCCATAATTTGATCATCTCATCTAGCTCCTTTTCGACCACATCCTTCATGGTAAAAGGCAACGGGTATTGCGGGGTATTCACGAATTCAGAAATCGAGAGCCTGAGTTGACACTCCACTATATTAGTCTTCCCGGAATCTCGGAAAAGATGTCTGCATACGTCTTAAGTAAGCTGCGAATCTCCTGATGTTGGTCATCGTCGAGCTTGATGGAGATTTGCACGGCTTCAATTCCTTTACTGTGGTCCGTGCTAAGGGTAGGCAGTTGTTCGTCAGTCACCTTCTTCGAATACGACGTAAGATTACGCCTGCACGGTCTCTTCGGACGCACGCTCTTCTTACCATTTGAGAATATTGATGTAAATTGGTTCTGAGTGTGGCCCAAGTCGATCCAATAATCCACGTCGTTCTTTTTGCCAGAACCACGAATGAACCTTTCCACTGCATCAAGAGTTTATTTTGGCTACTCGGCAAAAGAATGAGGACATGATCTCCAACCCTTAACTGCCGCGTCTTGCTGTTCCTCTCATAGTATCTCTTCGGAGAGTGCTTGACACGCAACAAATTTTAATGTGCCGCCCTCACAGTTTGATCGACACGTTCTCTTAGATCGAGAATGTAACCGTATGTCTTCTTCGTGTCTGCTCCAAGCTCTTCCCTTGTCCAGAACTTTCTGAGGACTGTGAGCGGTCCTCGCACATGTCGTCCAAATATCAACTCAAACGAAGAAAGCCCAGACTCGCTAGCGGCACCTCTCTGCATGCGACAGAAACGGAGCCATATAATGATCCCATGTTTTGGGCTGCTCATGACTGTGCTTCTGCAGCATCTGCTTGAGTGTGCCGTTAAATTTCTCTACCATTCTAATGCACATTGGATGGTAAGAAGCGTGCTGAGATGTTTCACCGCCAAGAGATCATTCAGCACTCTCATCATTTCAGAAGTGAAGCAGGAGCCCTGGTCGCAAAGGATCTCTCTCGGCAAACCTATCGTGAAAACATCTCCACCAAACCCTCTGCCACGGTAGTTGAATCTATATTTGGCCGAGCCACGGCGTCGGGATACCGCGTGGCAAAATATACGAGAGTGAGAATATATTTATTCCATTTCACCGATGTGGGCGACAAGTGACCGACAATATCGACAGAGACCCGATCAAAAGGAGTGTAGATAAGAGGCATGCGTTAAAACGGAGCTTTCCCTACTTTGCCTTTCGGGCACGTCCTTTGCACGAGTCGCACGACATGACATACCTCTTAATCTCCTCCTTCAATCCTGGCCGGTAGAATTCTTTCAGAACTCGATCTGTAGTCTTCTTATTGCTCTGATGCCCCGCCAACGGGTTTTTGTGGGCAAGCCTTAAAACCTGCGATCTGCAATACTTTGGAAGAACTACCTGTCGAGCCTATCTGCCAGAGGCTAGATGATAGAGGCGGTACAACAAACCCTTTTCGACAGATACGAGTGCGAAGTGCCGTGCTTGCCGTGGAACACCTTTTTTACTTTCACCCAACACGCTTCAATGACCCATCCTCTCTTTGCTTTTTTTCTAACATCCCATTGGTAAACCTCATGGGACGAACGCTTAAAGCAATATTTTCCCTCCTTCGTCCGGAAACTTCCTTTCCAGCCAACAGCACTTTTGGTCCTGGCCTTCACCACTTCCACTGGCAGCCTCGTCATTCACTATGCGAGGACATAATTTACCAACGCCCTCCGATCTCTTCTAATTAATGTCTGGATTTGACGGCTCACGGGCCTTTGGTAAATTTCAAATTATGACATCGATCGTACAATGGTGTCTCCATGCACTTTATCAGGGCCGTGCCAGTGAAATAGGGCGAAACGATATGAACTGCTGCCTCGGGCACTTCCAGATTGCTGCCGTCCACAATGAACACCGTATATCTCGAGCCGGTGAGCTGAGTCAGGAACTAGGGCTCTCCGCACAACCACGGTATTGCTCCCCATGTGCGGTTAAACACGTACGGGTAGGCCTCGGAGCCCTCCCTCTGCAGGCATGTGTTGTGCGTCTGCAGGCTTTTTCAGGACAAGTCTGACCACCACCTTACCCTCAGCTACTTAAAGTCTACCTGCTCTTGAAGACACCGTTTCACGCGCAACACACACTGGCTGAACACAACAGGACGACTGCTTCGGGTTTTCGTGCTTACTTAAACAGGAACTTACTTCATGCCCTGTTTTTTGGCAATAAATGCAATAAAGCTGTTTTCGTTTAAAGCGATAGTCGACATCCTTATGTCTATGTCGGTTACAAATGATGCACCTTCCTAACTTTGTACTTGATGGGATAGCCTGTTATACGTAGTGGCACAGACAGGGGCTTAATTGTTTACATTCTTTTTAGGCTGCCCCATAATACTTTCTGTCTACTTGATGGAAAATTCTTCCCTCTTGGGATGCCCACTTCGAACGAGTCTTTGAACGAAGACAAGTTTCTTTGCCGCTGGGCCTCTAGAAAGGTTGTCTGCTGCCTCAACCATTTTGTCCTGCGTCTTGCACTCTTTTTCTCGAAGGAAAATCACCAGACGCCTATGACAGTTCCTCATGAACTGTTCAACCACTACCAAGTCACGTAAATCATTGTACGTTGTGGCCGTTCCCGGCATCTCGACCCATCTGTCGAAAAATGTGAACAAGCGTACCGCGTTTTGCTTGCCTGTTTCTTTCTAGCGGCTTACTTTCACGAAACCTTTTGCGGTACCCCTCTGCTGCGAACCGAAAATGTTGGAGCAGGGCTAGTTTTGCCTTATCATAACCCATTGAATCTGCTGGGGACAGTCGACTGAACACACGAAGAGTCTCCCAGTCAAAGACATACTCAGTGCTGTAGCTCATTTCTCCTAGGGCTAGCTGTGCCCTTCTGCGATACGCTCAAAACATTTAAGGTAAGCATCCAAATCATGCCTACGATCATCGAACGGCGGAATCAGCTTGTGTGGGCCAACCACTACTGACGGCCCCGGTGCGGGTGTGCGGGTTCTCGATTACCCTCACCGGCTTCTGTGAGCCTAAACTTGAGCTGCAATATACGCTCTTCAGCCTCTGCTAGCGACTGTGCATGCTCGCATTCGGCTTCTGCTAGCGCCTTTTCATGCTTGTGTTGAGCATCGCGTTCGGCTTCATGTGCTGCACGTTCCTTCTCTTGCTCGGCAGCCAACCACGTGCGCAGCTCGGCGTCTTTCAACCCCAACTCTCTCCCTAACTCAATTAACTCATTTAGCGTGCTCATTGTTTTCATATTCTTAAAAGGATCTCTCAATATAAGTTAAATGGCTTCGCCCTGTCGCGCGGACGCCAATTGCCGCGAATTGTCGCGTCCCCGAATTTCCGAAGGGGAACGCTATCGTGAGCAGGTTCGAACAAGAGAACAAAGAGATCAAGCAAAACAAAACGAAGCCGTATTTAAAATTTAAAGGAAAAGAGCCAATAAGAAAAACAAACAACAATAAAACACATTCAACACGCGTACAAAACTGCAGGTCAAAGGAAAGCGTTCACCAGATATTGAGCGTCCCAGGTGAAGTGGGGATGTCTTGCAGACAGGATGGAACGCGGGTTGATGAACTGCGACACGTCGCTGGCGTTGCGTCGACGGAAGTGGCGAAAAAGAGTCAGGTGGTACTAGCAGCGGAGAGGATTGACTGCAGGAAGACGCCGATGGTCTCCCGTCAACAGCCCGAAGAACTTGGCACCAGCAGGAGAAGCGTAGCTTGGACCCGTCGATGTCGTGCCGAAACTACGGAGTTTTAATGCAGGCAAGGGTGCCTTTCGGCAGCACGGACCCTCAGTCGGTCGGCTGCCACCCCCACGGTTGCAAGGAACGCAGGAGGCGTGCGTCGGTGATCCAAGGGAGGTCCACGGCAGCACGACCCAACGTCCAAAGGCTACCACCTACACGCTTGAATGACACGATATCCGCTGCTCTGTGTCCCTTCACCCCTCGGTTTTCTGACACGTCAGCTCTCCGCTGCTCGTGCTCGCTACGCTCTTCATCGCCTCACAAACACCTTTCTCACGCGCACAGGCGCAACGCTGGGCTGGAACGCGCAGAGCTCCGCTGTTCGATACACCACGGTCGACGCACCGCGTTCGAAAATCACCCGGTGTTTTCATGTGCACATCACACTGGGGTTCTTTAACATGCACTGACATCGCGGAGTACACGGGGCTCTAGAAATTTGCCGCCATCGAAATTCGACCGCCGCGGTCAGAATCGAGACCGCGTCCTTCATCTCAGCAGCCGAGTGCCATAACCATTGAGACACTGCGGCGGGGTTACTATAGTTTCATGCCAGTACAGCTTTACTGTTGGGCTCTTGTCTTTTGCACCGAACTGGTAACACCTACCGTGAGTGTGTAGGCTCATGAAGTGCTTTATTCTGAATGGGAATTTTTTAGCCACCAATATTTTTTTTTGTTCCCGAATCATGTACGTGCACAAGTTTGCCAACGCAGTTTCTTAGGTTGTGGCGTGGCAAGACGACCTACTTTGCCACACAGCACTGCTGACGCCGCTCATTCACACGTCTCTGTCACGGCTAAAGATTTTAGTCAGTTATTAAAAAAATGAAATAATTGTTTCATAACACAGCTCCTATCTAAGAGCAAAGAAAATAAAAAGTTTGGGCCTAAAATAAGTATCGTAAAATGCACAGCCTGCATTCAGGGCCTTATCTTAACTGCGGGTGCATGCAAGATTACGCTTACCTGATTACCCTTCTGACTATGGCAAGCAGGAAGACGATCACCCCATTCCTTTCTTGCTTGTACACAATGAAAGCTAAGAGAAATCCGCTGAAAGAAAGCATTGAGAATATAAGTACAATGGTGACTGGCTATACAAGAGGGAAGTATTTCTTCAGCACAAATTGCTGCAAACCACGTCTTCTGTACTGTATACACTTTGTTCACTGATAGGTCACTGCGTGGACGGGAAGACTACTTAAAGGAAATGTTACTGTTGTCTTCTACGCACAGAACGTGTAACTGTGTCGCTACTACCACGTTGTCATCTGCTGTTCAGCGATACAGACTTGTTAACTGAAAACTGCATTACGCGCGGCAACTCATAATTCTGGCTCGAGACGTGGGTCTGCCTCTCTGATACCCTGCAGCACGGTTAAAGCTACAGCTGCGTGGTGTCGGCTAACCGGGTGGAGGTAGCCATGCTAGCAAAGTTAACCTTGGGAAAAGCTACTGCTGACGTAAAAATGGTACCTATTAATCTTGACACTCTTTTAAGAGGGAATTGTAAAAATGTAAAGGCTCCGGGCAGGCACGACCGGCTATTACACTTGATAAACGCTTTGCGGCATAAAACCCAAAATTAACCTGGTGGTTCGTTAGCTTCTGTGTGCAAGATCGGCGAGTTATTGCTCACCGCAAAACTTTCTTTGGTGGCTGTCGAAATCACAGGACTTCACAATACCCGGCTCAGCAGTGATTCCCCTGGCTACCGTGATTGGACAGCGGATCGCCGCCGGCCAGTCTGAGGGCAAAATTATTTACGAGGATGCGCGAACGCTTTTATAAGGCCCGCCCAAAAGACCTAAATTCATGAGGTTGTTCGTACGTGAGAAAAGCTCATGATTTCTCAGTGCGGGTTCACCCTGGGAATCCCGACAGGAATCACAGATACGGCGGAAGCATCGGGAAATCACCAACTTTTATTTCAAAACAGCTGAGTGAACTTGACCCCTCACTGCATGATAGTTAGCAGCCGCTTCGATATTGCTATACAGCTTTATAACGGCTTCAGTAGAAGGCGTGCGAGGGCCTTCTCGCACAAGCTGGCATAAGTGCGGATGGCATATGTGTTGAATTAGGTGACTGACTGGGCCAGGCTATTGTACAATTTGATATAGATGGCGGGCCGCCTTGAGAAAAAGATGAAAAAGGGGCTGACTGAAATCAGCCCCCCATACGAAGCCCCAGCTCCCACACTATCAAACTGTGATGTTCAAAAATAAAAAAAATCGTCCATGTATTCAAATCGCGGTGTTAAAGAAAACTTCCAAAAATCGTCCATGTATTCGGCCTTCCTGCCGATTTCCAGCTCTCAAGAAAAATAATTTGATGACGGCAGTGATCGGCTGTGTTAAGGACTTGCCAACGACTGCTTTTCATTAATTTTTGCGTATGTGCGTGCACAGTTACTAAACACAACTTTTCTCGCGTTTAGTGGGTTCCATTGCAAGTAATCCGGAGCGGTACTAAGGCGCTGTGCTTCCGCAGTGGCTAGGCTCCTTCTCTAACTGCATTTTGTTGTCACCTATTTCAATTTTCTCCTTGCGCGAGCTCGCACGACCGTTTCGTATACCACTGATGCGGCAACGTTGCTCGCCGAACATGCCTGCGCTCATGACTGTCAAGTTGTTACAAATCCATATACATCTTGCAATGACATACGGTAGAACTCGCGCTTATGCTCTGGTGGCGGATGAATCGCAATTAGTCGCCTCCATGGCTTGGCTGACGGACATGGCTGGACTTGCAGCCTGCCCATTCGACTGCCACAACGAGGCGACGCAGTCATGCGATGTTCCGGCGTCTGATAGAATCTCCCTCGCAGTTTCTGGTGTGATTGAGAAACCGCGGGGCTGTCGAAGGGATAGTGCACTAGCCAAGGAGAAAGTGGGAGGGCCAGGAGCGGAAGCAGTAAATACTGCAGGAAGATAAAATAGAGTGTGCGATGTGTGCATGCGCGGCGCTTGCGGCTGTAGGCTATTCTGATTAAGCCCGTTGTAACACGTACCTCAAGAAGAAGAAGAAGCAGTCGACGCTCTTAAATCCCACCATTGTAAATATGTTCTGCCAGTTGTTGATATACACTACGGCGTTCACCATGTGGGCTGATGAAGAGAAAATGGGTATAAGTAAAGCTGAAGCTTTACGCTGTGCTGCGCTATGAGTAAAAACACAGTTAAATGCATCACCGCGACAAATTTGGACCACGCCATTCTTTAATACACGCTGACAACGCACAGCACGTAGGTCCTTTTCAATGGCGCCTGCATCGAAAGGCGGAAGCCGCAGTCGCCGCTGATAAATAAGAGTAAGAATTTTCTTGTCTTTTTCAACGCACATGACCACGCCAAAAGATACTTGCAGAGCGGAAAACCAATTCGCGCAGTCTGAGCAGTGTATGCTCGCTATTTTTTCCACGGCACATTAGCTTTCCCTCGGGCCTTAGTGTCGTTGCCTTTACTGTCGTTGCCTTACGTGGTATTGTGTCTTAGGCAAGTAATTTTATAGGTGCTTGAAGCTAAAGATATGTACAACGCATATTTCTTTTATCCCTTGTTAGCGGAGCGCAAAAGTTATTGATTTCTGTATTTTACCCTTATAACAACATATAAAAGTATGCAAACTCTTCGCTTTAAAGCTGCATTGTTATTAATGGCACTGACACGCAAGCATTTATGGCTCCGAAGCATTTATGACACTTATCTGGCGTAGAGTGTCATGAGCCGAAATCCTCGTATTATACAGCCGCCAAGGCTCCCGCGGCAACAAGGCTGAGGAGCAGGTTTCGAAGCGTTGCGTTTCCCACAGCCCCGGGCTAGAAATAAGTCCTCTGGTCACATGTCGACGAATTCAACGAGAATAAGACGGAAAGCGTGCTGATATTTGACTTCACGTTGACTAGCGCAAGATATTGGGAATTTATTCGGAGCATATAGTGCATCATGCGCACGGCGTTGTTCTGGCACATGAAATATCATTAACCATCGTTTGTATTTTTTGTATTTAATGCTTTTAGTCGCAGTGGTCCACGCGCAGCTGCAGGAACAGAGGAAGAACACAAAAGCGAACCTAAACGAACTTTGGCGAAACTTTCAGTGACCCCATGCTGCCTACGTGCTGCGCTGCCGCCGGAGCAGCGCATGCGTCAACAACACCATCTATATCATGTGCCCCGCCGTTTACTGAGCACGCGCGGGTCACGCAGCTCATCGCAGCGTCGGAATGAATACATATCCGAGTCGCAGCAACCATGTTAGCTCAAGGGATTGCTCTAGCCACAGATACCTCCTCCCCGAACCTCACTCTAACCTGGCATGCAAGTCGTTGAAGCTAATGCCAAGTGAATTTGCTTATAGACTACTTATCTTGCAGTAAGTGTGGCAATAACAATAATACGGTCGCTTACGACAGTATGAAGGTTCATACGCAGCAAAGCACTAAGATGAAAGAAAATAATTATAAAAATTTATGGCACACTTTCGATGTCAATCAGCTTTCGCTGATTACTTTGGCTTCGCTTTTCTTACTTTTGATTCGTCCCAACTGCACCGCGAAAAATTAGCTTTGAGACAAGGAAAAGTGCAGTATATTTATACTATCTCACTTCTATTTGACTAAAAAAAGCGGCTGATGGCTTCCCAAAACTCGACTGCACCTACCATGATATTTGAGACGTTCTGGAATGTGGTGCGCCCTTTCTGCGGTGCATTTCATGCTTACATCTACTCTCGACGGTGAGATATGGAGTCCATTTTTGTTTCTGTAATGAAGCGCAGCATAAGAGGTGCCTTGCAAACCGGCGTGCTTCCCTTACACTGCGTTTTGGTAAGCGGACGGCTTTTTAGTCTCACTTTAAATTATAGATTCTTACGCCACCTGATCATTGCTAACGACAATGGCCCTCATGAGTAAAGAGCTAAACGCAGAAAAATAAAAAAGCAGCTCCGATGAAAGCTCGAGCAGCATAGCCCCCTTTGACGCTGTCGAGTGCGTCTTCTCATTAGCTGCGGCATTACAAGGGACGTACAGGCCGCTGCTGCGAAGATGACAGGCTATAAACCTATAAAGTCTATATAATCTATATATACATTCTATATAAAGACTATATATCTGAGCAGGATCTTGTAATCGTTTGGTTTAGAGGCCAAAGGCTCACGCACTCCAAATTTCCGTAGGGGCACCGTAGCTGTGTCCAACAAGGATATAGACAATGCTGAAGAACCGGATGCCGTGCAGGAACCTCATGTTGTAGGCGTCAGAGCTCTTGTTTTTCGCAATTTGAAGCATCATGCGCGTATTAGACATCACAGAGAATGATTTCAGAATCGATATAAGAACACCTGCAATAAAGTAAGAAGTGAAGGAGACCTAGTTGAAAAATATTCATATGCGGCTTAAAGCTGTTCAAGAAAATATATGCTTTTTTTCGAATCAAAGTGCCGATAGAGAGTTTATAAACTTGGCTTTCCTTCTTTTTCTCTCTTGAGTTAAAATCAAATGAAGAATGCTTGCCCACGTTTCGGAAAGCATTACTCTTAATGTCCAGCATGGTAATATAACAGTATGAATAAAAGCAAATAATTTTTAAGTGGCCGTAATAATGATTACAGAGTTAATAATAGAGCGCTGATAAATAAGGAAGGTAACAGGCTCTAGAATTAAACGCGCGGCACAGAAAGTGCGCATAATGTAACAGTGTGCAAAAATCGGAGATTGTTCACGCCCTTGTGCAAGAGCTCACAACTTCACTCCTCGGTAGTTATTTCCTTTGTCAGTCGTAACAATCGCTTCACAATTCGTAATACGGTACCTAAAATTTATCTTTGAAGGTTATATACTTCAAAAATTGATGTCAATAAATATTCAAAGATATTTATCCTTGCTTCTCTTTCTCGTTTCTTCGTGAGCTGTACAAATCGACGGCATTTCCAAGCACGATCACAAGGCCTAGAGTGCCAAGGAATGCTCTGCAGAAAGAAAGGAGCATTAGATAACTTGCTGCTCTTCGCAGATTAAATCGGGCGAATTGCGGAGCTATTCTCAACGTTCCTGTGCAGTTCGTTCAACATACTTACAGGATAGTAACCTGAGCTGTTGTGATGCGTGGAGACAGGCCTGTGATGCAGTTCTTGATGGTAGCGTCTAGAGTTTTCAGGAAGCACTGAGAAGACAACGTCAGGCGCATCAAAAATACAGATCGTGATCATACGGGTAGTCACTGTACTATTATTTTTCGTTCACATAATGCTGTCATTCGTTGCAGCAGCCAAATGAGAGATTTTCGCCCGAAGAAATAAAAACTGCTGATCATCACATTGGAGCGGGCAATGAATTTCGGAGAACCTTGCACAGGTTTAATGCTGCGGTGGCGTAC
This sequence comes from Amblyomma americanum, assembly GCF_052857255.1. Classification (NCBI taxonomy): domain Eukaryota; kingdom Metazoa; phylum Arthropoda; class Arachnida; order Ixodida; family Ixodidae; genus Amblyomma; species Amblyomma americanum. Next base: position 786,688 of record NW_027526491.1, on the reverse strand, counting down.
CTGATTTTGCCATTTCACTGTAGTTCCTCCTGACTGCAGACATCGAGCACACAAATACCTAATCGCATGATTAGAATCGTCTGCTCATAGATATGCCCTCGAAATCTGGTAACCTGCCGAGAGAAAAATATCTGTCAAAGGCACCCGAGCTTTCGCTTACCTGATCTTTGTGTCTATGTTTCTTGCTACACGGGACATTGACACTAAAACCGGAGGCTGCAGGTGGTTTTACGAAAAACCAGCTGGCTGCCCGGCATGCAGTGGTCGAGAATGAAAATTCTCGACGACAACAAAATCAGGAGCGCCGTTTTTTATCTGCCTAGGCAGCTGCAAACCGGCTTTCTTGAATGATACTGGTCTTTTCGAAGTAATCTTGCAACATTAAACAAGATAGGGCTCTAGTGGTCGTTTCGGGCATTTTCTTTGTTACAGCGAAGGCCATGGGCTTGGCCTGTTGCCTCAGTAGTCTGTACTGTCTGGTAGAATGTTACTAGCAAGCATCCGGCTTCCTGTATTCGTTTGACTCAGAAGAGAAAGTTGGCTCCGATACGCATGACAACAGTTTATTGTTTTCTTGACTAGTCTTATTTGCTATCTTAGAGTGACAGACATTAATCAGTTATGGGAAATAAAGGGCGTGTCGAACGTTCAATTATTCGTTTCATTCGCTTTCCGGAAGTTTGTTTCCCTTGACACTTATTACGCACCACAATATTTACTCATGCCAGAAACTAATCATTGGCCTGCAGGCAATACACTGAGAGCATATTTGTAATCAAGGCTCCAAGGTATCTGATCCCACCGCTTTATTACGGCGCAGCACTTCATGAAGCCATGCCTCGTTCCCTGCGGATATCAGCAGGAAATCTTAATTGCGGGCCAGTTTAAGATGTCTATTTATTTCCTTGCTTTTGTATTCACACTCATGCGAGCGCTCGATTTAACTCATGCTCCTTGTCATGCCAAATGGGTTAGCAGGTATATGCAAGCCGGTATTGTGCGCGTCTACGAAGTGAGCGGCACTACTGCCTATTCGGTATGTGTACATCATACAGGAACATTTGGACGCACGTATGTTTGCTTACTCTTGTGCCTACAACGCCCAGATTGAAATTATTACGTCAGAATTAACACTCAGGAAAGAAACATTTGCTAAGAATGTTTTACAGAATCAGTACTAACCATCTCTACAGCTGGTTTTCAGCAAACTCAAACCCATAAAGGGGAGCTTTTACAACCGTCCTGTTTCTCTCGTACCCCGAACAGTGCTTCTGGGTGGGGCGAGTACGCGATACATGAGCTTTTCGGCGAAATAAATGAACGTGATGCAGAGTATGGTGCAAATAATAGTTCGTTTATTACTTAAAAGGTATTTAAGATGGCAAAAGTATAGAGAACTATTATGACCATGATTAAGGACAATTACGACAGAATTTAATTCGTAATCCCTCAGAATTTTCTTACGAAGATGCGTATCGGTAGAAACGTGCAGGCTGTCAATATGAGCCGCTAGAGTTCTAACTGCAACAGTTGCTATTAGGGCCATTCATTCAAAGGATATAAAAATGCAAAATACTTCTAAGAGGTTGTCCTGTTAGATTTCTGCACGAGGAAGTTAAGCGAATGCTTTACTACGCCAACCAGAGAGCCATTTCGGCTCGTCGCGCACTTCAGCCGTATACCGTATGCCGTATGCCATGTGCCGTATGCCGTACGCCGTGTGCCATTTGCCGTGGCCGCCGAACGAGCTTGAGCCGCCGTTGGTTAGCAACACCGCAGGCGCTCTCCAACAGATGGCGCCGCCGTCGACGCCGCTGCCGTCGCCGTTCACTCCACCAGATGTATATATATATATATATATATATATATATATATATATATATATATATATATATATATATATATATATATATATATATATATATATATATATATGTGTGCTTCGCCTCAATCACGGAGGAAGACTATACAGGAGTGAAAACACCGCTGTCTGCCGCCACCAGATAAGGTCAGAAGCCCGCGGCGCCACTATCATGCTGGCGGCGCCTAGCGGCCGTTTCGGTTGCCAAGGCAACCGGTCGAACGCGTTGCTCCCGTTCGGCCGCGAGTGCCCGACTTCTATTGAGAGCACTCACGCGTGCTTTTTTACCGCTGGTAGCCCGAAGATAAACTGGTGCTAGGCTTCAACCATTTGAGCACAGTAAAAAATAAAACGTGTTCTTTTCCATGACCGCTATAAGATGACCTGTAGCTTCTGGTTTTAAGCAGGGCTTTTGTTTGACACCGGCGCGATGACTTTGATTGGATGGGTGTAAGCGCTGTTGGCATTCGTCGAAGGCAAACATGCCTTCATGTTCGTCGAGTATGTGACCACGCTAAGTTTCATCTACCGAAGGAGAACGCGGGCGTCGTACGGCGCAGCGTTTATGACTACACGCCAGTCGAGAAGGAAACAAGCGGCTACAACTTCTCACCTCGCTCACCTTCTCCCTGACACACTTGTAACCGCTTTTGCAATTTCGAACAGAACACCTGCCTCCCATCTTATTCTAGCAAATTCCGAAGGAGGCCGCACTGCGCGTAGCAACGCTGTTAGTATTACGGCCCTTAAACAGACACCGACAAGAACTGTTGCTGTATGACTTAAGGGCTCAGAAATACAACGTCATGGCGTGCCCGCTGAAGCAAACACCCGTGTCGTCTGCTTGTCGTCTGCTTTGAGCATGCACTGCCGGAGAGCGCGCCGGAGCTGCCAGCCCGGGCGCTGCATTTTTGTTTCGCTGCGGCTTCAACAAGGTGCCGCATGGCGCCACTGCATGCGGTCCCGTCGGCGCATACAATTGTGACTTTAGAGAGTTTTAGTTTCATGTACGTAGAGGCTTCACGTACGTAGAGCTCTTACGGGTGACCAGTGCGCATGCGCAGAACGCAAAGGGTATGCGCGAGTCTCACGTACGTACGTGAGATTCGGATTTTTACGTTGCGGTCTTTGCGTTCCTTGCGTACGTAGCGTTGACAAACATGGCGGCGCCCTGTCCGCCGCTTCACAGCAATAACAGCTTCGTCGCTAGTCCCTCGAAGCGATATCGTGTTCTAAACTGTTGTATTCGCCTTCGATTTGTCCATTCTTACCCTACCAAACGGTTTCAAGCGTCAACTAGCTTTTGTTTTTCAGACAGAAGGGCGATTTTTCAGCTCTTAAGCCTGACGGAGTAGCGTTGGTCGTCGTCATAGCAACGGTCTCGCGAAATCACGAACTGAGGGAGCCCCAAACCAGCCAAACATAGCCAAACTGCCAAACACGAGGACAGACCGAATGGCCTGGCTTAAAGACCTGTCTTGGATGATTTAGGCTACAACCAGTGTCTGTGTTTTCTAGTAGATGGCGATAGGAATAACGCGCGGCGTGTGTCGCGTAAGTGTAACTATAAGGGTTTCAAACGACCTGCGTGCAGGCTACGTAGACTTCTCACATTTGCGTACGTGAACCCTCTACGTACGTGAAACTAAAACTCTCTTTTATCTGGTCGCCTGCGCTCGCTCGCGCTGACGGGAGTTTAACCTCCTATATAGTCTTGCTCCGTGGCCTCAGTGCATTGTAGTCGTTATGGAGAGCGCGAAAGAGAGACAAGAACGAAAGAACGAAGCGAGGAAGAGACAACGTGCTGAGGAGACGGCAGAAGAACGCGCCGCACGACTCGAGAAGCGTCGTAACGAAGATGCGGCCTGAAGAAGTCGTGCCACGTCCCGGAGTGACTCTTCAACTGCGGAAGAGACCGGTTTGAATTCTCGAGAGCGTCGGAATGAGACGCTGTGTGGACGACGTGCCGAGGAAACGAAGCTTTCGCAATTCAACATGGGTTTACCAGAACTAAACCACAGTCAATTTTTTAAACTTTTTTTCCGTACCTGGGTAATGAATGACGATTTAGTGGAGCGACCATATAACCTCCGAATAATTTCGAACTATCTAGCAGGCGTACTTCTCACCCGTGTATGTGTAATAGACATAGCTGCTGCGATGAGGTCGTCTAGGTCGGTTTTGTTTCCGCCGTATGCCACCACGTTGCAGTACTGGCCACGCGCTGTCTTCTGACCGAATTCATTGTGCCCCACAGTCTCTACGCATTTGTCGAAGGCACCCAAGTTTGCCCGGGCAGACGTCAGAAGTCCGCTAGGGTACTTTCCGGTGGCGTCAATCACTGCGCATAACAGAAGAATTTCTCAGATCAAGTGGAAAATCTTTTCCCCGTAGTCCTACTGCTGTACCCTGCTGAGAGAAATAACGCACAAATTTTGGCTGCGAAGTCTGTTTTACACCTTTACCAGGCACAGGAAAAGTGGTCAAGTCATTTTTTTTTTCGAATTCTTTAGAACCCAAAGAAGGAAGCTATAGAAAAGTATGAATACAGTTTTTCGAGATGTGCCAAGCGATTGTTTCACAAATGTCTCAATCCTGTGGCACAAAACTTGTGACATTGCTCAGACGCATCAGTGCATTAACTCTGTGTGTCCTCTGAATAACGATTACCGCTACTAAAGATGTTCACCTAGCGTACCACTGTATGTGCCGCGTCGCTCCATATTTCGTTCTTTTGGGAGAGACGCGCGAAATCCGTGAAATCCTCTAGGTTGTGATACATTTCGGTTTCTGCATTACTTAATTAATTACAAATATCTGTAGCATTTGCAGGCAGTCTTCTTTCTATAGTAACAAGTTTTGATCCATCTTGCACAAACTTAAATCACTCTGACAACCCATTAATACTGCGAGAAGGGGTAAAAATATGACTTTCGTTCTGAACTACGTACCAATGCGGATATTTACGCGGGTTCTCACCTGCCAGTATACTTAATGATGACTTTATAGGTACTGGAGCTCACCATGGCTCCATTTGAGCTCCGGGGCCAGAACAGAAGCTCCATATTTTTTTCCAGCTGCGGATTATATATTTTTGTCGCCTGCTTCAATAGATGAAGTGGTTTCCATAATAAATGCTCTTAAAAACACGCTTTTCTCTGATGATGAAGAAACTGCTGTTCTTCCTACTAAGTGAGCTGTTATTAGTGCATAGAAAACATAAAACAGCAGCAACAACGTATGAAAAGATCGTTGATTTCCGTAGTTACGCCAAATACAAATTAATTGCGCTAGCACTTCGGTTTTCACTTCAGTTCCGTTGTTCAGATCTAGTGTTCACGGAAAGCATTGTAAGGTTAGCGATAAAGGATTAATGCCCATCTATGCGCAATAGGTCATTCTCTCCTTAACATTATAGATCCGTGGGAGTCCTCATACCACAGCTGGTGCAGTGGTGAAGTGGTTAAGCGATGCGCCACTGCCCTTCTTTGGCATGTGCTGGCCTGATGGAACTTTGGTTGTTTATTGGCTTGAGTTGAATCCCAGGTTGCTACTCCTGAGCAACATCTCGCGTTTAACTGAGCTACCACATGCCCCGGCAGGTAGGCAGGTATAAACGAGCCCCTCATTTCCTTTACCTTTTCTGCTAATATATATATATATATATATATATATATATATATATATATATATATATATATATATATATATATATATATATATATATATATATTAGCAGAAAAGGTAAAGGAAATGAGGGGCTCGTTTGACAAGCATATTAAGGAAGCCAACAGTCACGGAAACCAAGGGGCATGGGGGAATGTTTTTAATCTTTTTTTTTTATTTGTAGTGCGAATCAATCGGTTTAAAGAAAATTACTTATAAAGCAGCAGAAAAAACAACCATGCCGCCGGTGGGATCCGAACCCACGACCTCCGAATATCGCGTCCGGTGCTCTTACCAACTGAGCTACGGCCCCCTGAGTGTACTTTCCCGCGAGGCACCGTGCAGCGGCAGTCTCACCTCGAGGCTGAGCGCATGCCCTTGTCAGTTACATTAACTGGCAAAAGAGGGCGCCAGCATCGCTGCGCGCGAGACTGCCAAAGCCCGCGCGCGGGAGAGGGGGCATGGGGCGCTTCGGCTGGAATCGTTGGCGTGATCGGACGTGTCTCTCGCGGCTCCGCTCTTCGCCGGCGGGGCGAGGAAGCGACGTGGAGACAGGCTCCCGTACTTGTCCCGTACGGCCTTCGGAGTATATATCCCTTGCCCTAGCGCGGGCGAACATTCGCTCGGAACCTTGCTGGTGAGTCGGACGACCTTGATTCATTAGCATACCTTGTTGCTAGCTGGCGTTATTGTTTCTGTAGCAATAAATGCCTGTTTGTGTCCACTAATGTGTCGTACTTTTGTTCCCCCAGAGCAAGGCCCGCCGTGGTCGGCGAGCGCGCGGTAGCGTACGCGATTACGGGGTGGGTTCGGGCGCCTTTGAACCGTGTCAGCCGCGATTGAGTGGGGAGAACGTACTTGTCTCCCAAAATCAAACCCCCACATCTGGCAGCACAACGTGGGGCCTGTTCTTAGAACATTGGACGACTGTCGGTTCGGTTCGAGGAACGTTCTTTGTCCGGACTTGACAAGTGCTAGGCCTAGAGTGAATTTTGATCGCTAGGACCTGCGGCATGCTTTCTTTAGTGCGAGGTGTATTGCGCTGCAGCATGTTTGAACTTTTCGACATGCTCAGCACATTTTTAATTAAGATTTCCCTGGAGTTTCTTCATGAGAATCACTTGGTCCGCATCGAGGGAGCGCGAGGCCTAGCGCCCGCGGAGTCGCCGAGCCCGAAGCGAGTGAGTACGGAAGCCGCGTGGGTGGTCCGAGCTTCTGTATATACTTTGTCTTCTGTCTCTTTTTCGGCTATGCGAGTCGCGGCTCCGGGTGCCGGGTGGCCTGAGGCCACGGGTGCCTCTACGAGCTCGCTGGTATTGCAGCTCGGCACCGGGCGCTCCGACCCCGTCCGATGCGGTGGGCGCCGACCGCTCAGAAGCTGCTTTGTGCAGTGAGCGGGGTAGGACCCCCCCACAAAGCTGACGTCTCCTCGCGGCTGCGCGCACATAACCCGTTTCGGGTCTTTGTTGTGGTCACGATCGTTGTCGGAGTGGTAGTTAGGCCTGAGGCTTTTCGGAGCTGCCTGCACCACGTTAAAAGAGACACGACCACCGGACCGTGTCGTTGAGAGGGGGCACATTTTGCTGCCCGTCTGTTTTTTTTTGTAACCTCGCACGAACTGAGCAGTCTCGTTCAACTCAAGAAAGGGCTTTGTTCACTCGAACTTTGCGCTTGCACAGCCACCGACACGTTTTGCTAGCGAGTTAGGCATTGTGCCACGAGGCCCTTGCGGATGCCACTTCCCCTCCCGTGACCTACGTTAAAGGCACGCCGAGAGCGTTTCGGCAATTTTGCAGATCCGGTGGAGCCACCCAGGCTTGCTGTCCGGTGCACATCGTCTCGCTGCCACCTGCTGCGACGGAGCGGATTGTATACTGTTCGCCGCATCCATCCGGGGCAGCTGTGGCGAGACCAGTCAGCAGTCACCTCCGGCTGCTGTTGCCCTAACGACTACTGCAGGATCCTGGCCTGCAGTTTTCCCACCGGCCTTCGATTCGCGGGCCTGCGGACACGCTAGTCCGCGGGCCATACGAGTCGTCCCAGCGGAGACCTTCACGCCGCCTTCGGAACACCGCGGAAGTCGGCGTGACCTCCGCTGCAAGACGTGCCTCAAGGACATGAAGACCAGGAGACTCCTCCATAGCATGTACTTTCAGGCGCGTGGGTCTATTTAAGTTTGGGGGGAAGTGGGGACCTGCCCTGCTGCCCCCTGAGTTTGCTTTCTCGCGAGGCACCGTGCAGCGGCAGTCTCACCTTGAGGCAAAGCGCATTCCCTTGTCAGTTACATTAACTGGCAAGAGAGGGCGCCAGCATCGCTGCGCGCGAGGCTGCCAAAGCCCGCGCGAGGGAGAGGGGGCATGGGGCGCTTCGGCTGGGATCGTCGGCGCGATCGGACGTGTCGCTCGCGGCTCCGTTCTTCGCCGGCGGGGCGAGGAAGCGACGGGGAGACAGGCTCCCCTACTCGTCCCGTCCGGCCTTCGGAGTATATATCCCTTGCTCTAGCGCGGGCGAACATTCGCTCGGAACCTTGCTGGTGAGTCGGACGACCTTGATTCATTAGCGTACCTTGTTGCTAGCTGGCATTGTTTCTGTAGCAATAAATGTCTGTGTCAGCCAATGTGTCATTCCTTTACTCCCCCAGAGCAAGGCCCGCCGTGTTCGGCGAGCGCTCGGTAGCGTACGCGATCACGGGGTGGGGTCCGGGCGGCTTTGAACAGTGTCAGCCGCGATTGAGTGGGGAGAACGTACTTATCTCCCTAATTCAACCCTACAATATATATATTCTCTCTGAACAAGAATGGTCCCCAATCGATCGAAACGTCAGTTCTTAAGCGTGCGTCAGTATACTTAAACACATATATATATATATATATATATATATATATATATATATATATATATATATATATATATATATATATATATATATATATATATATATTGTCACGCGTGAATGCGGTGATCCCTGAAGACAGGAACGCAGGATCCGACGAACGTCTGCACCACAGCTCAAGATCACTGACACCTCCGCTTCCTCTTCTTCGAGACGGCGCGTGATTCAGGTCAGCGCTAAGTGAAAATGCGGAATGCACTGTGTCACTGGCCCCCGGAAAAAAAGAGCATCGTCCCGATGCGTAGCCGGCGTGTTGAAAAAAAAAAGTTCACCAAGGGAAGTTCACGTGTTGTGCGGCCGTATGTCCAGCTCTAGCGCTACCGCTCGTGGTAAGGCTTGAGGCGGACAACGTGTACCACCTCAGGGTGCTGGGAGTGCCGAGTCTTCTGAAAGCCGTCAGGAACGACCTCATAGTTCAGGTCTCCAAGTGGCCTGATGATTTTGTAAGGTCTAAAATACCGGCAGAGGAGCTTTTCGCTAAGTACGCGTCGGCGAATGGGAAACCAGACCCACACACGGTCTCCTGATGGGTACCGAGCATCACGGCGTCGGAGGTTATAGTGTTGGGCATCTCGGCATTGTTGGTCGAGAATCCTCACCCTGGCCAGCTGACGAGCCTCTTCAGCGAGGTGCAGGAAGGTGTGAAGATCCGCATTCGGGTCGATGTCGTCCACATGCGGTAACATGGCGTCTAGCATCGTGGTCACGTCGCGGCCGTAAACGAAACGGAACGGTGGCATGGTTGTCGTTTCCTGAACGGCCATATTGTATGCAAAGGTGACGTATGGGAGCACTTCGTCCCAAGTTTTGTGCTTAACGTCGACATACATGGAGAACATGTCACCTAGCGTTTCGTTTAAGCGTTCCGTTAAACCGTTCGTCTGAGGGTGGTAGGATGTCGTCCTTCGGTGGTCTGTATGACTGTGGAGTAAAATCTGCTGCAGGAGGTCAGCCATGAAAGCTGTACCCCTGTCGGTGATTAGGGTCTCCGGGGCACCGTGTCGCAAAACGATCTGATGGATGAAAAATTTTGCTACGTCAAGGGCTGTGGCACTTGGCAGAGCTGATGTTTCTGCGTATCGGGTCAGATAGTCAGTTGCCACGATGACCCACTTGATTCCCGATTGAGAAAGGGAATGGGCCCAGCATGTCCATCCCGATCTGCTGGAAAGGCCGCGATGGTGGTGCTATAGGCTTTAAGAATCCAGCAGGTTTTGTTGAGGGCGCTTTGCGACGCTGACAGCCTCGGCACGTTCTGACGTAGTGTGTAACGTCCGAATGAAGGCGGGGCCAGTAATACTTCTCTTTGATTCTTTCAAGCGTGCGGGCTACACCCAAATGTCCAGAAGTCGGTTCATCGTGTGAAGCTTGAAGGATTTCGTCCCTTAGGCTCGTCGGTATAACAATAAGGTATTGCTGATTGTTTGCGACGAAATTTTTCTTTACGAGGACACCATGGCGAACGCAGAGAGACCCTACCGAGCGCTTGAAAGCCTTCGGGGCAGTCGGGCGGGTCCCGTTAAGAAACTCAATGAGGTCGCGAAGTTCTGGGTCGGCGTATTGTTTGTCAGCAAGGCTCGTTGCACTGATCGCCTTTAAGGTGATGTCGTCGTCGTAGTTTCCGTCCTCCGTTGGGGATTCGACGGGGGCACGCGAGAGGCAATCGGCATCCGAGTGTTTCCGGCCCGACTTGTACGCCACTGTCATGTCGTATTCTTGGAGGCGCAGACTCCATCTGACAAGGCGGGCTGATGGATCTTTGAGGGTCGCAAGCCAACACAAGGCATGATGGTCCGTAACTACAGTAAAACGTTTTCCATAAAGGTAGGGTCGAAATTTCGACGTCGCCCGCACGATCGCTAAACACTCTTTCTTAGTTGCTGAGTAGTTAGCTTCAGCGCGAGACAAAGAGAGGCTGGCGTAAGCGATGACTCGCTCTCGACTGCTGTGGATTTGAACCAGAACGGCACCCAGGACTACGTTGCTTGCGTCAGTATGAATCTCCGTATCTGCGTTTTCGTCGAAGTGAGCCAGAACTGGAGGTCATTGCAGGTGGCGTTGAAGAGTTTCAAATGCTTGTGCTTGAGGGGCATCCCACGTGAAAGGCGTGTCTGTCCTTGTCAAACGCGTCAGGGGCTCGGCGATTTGAGCGAAATCTTTCACAAAGCGACAGTAGTAGGCACATAATCCTAGAAAGCGGCGGACTTCCTTTTGGTCCTGCGGTGGAGGGAAATTGGCAATAGCATTGGTTTTGTCCGGGTCCGGCCGAACTCCCTCGCAACTGACGACGTGACCAAAGAACTTTAGCTCAGTGTAAGCAAAGCGGCATTTCTCATTTTTTAACGTTAGCCCAGAAGACTTCATGGCTTGCAGCACAACTTCAAGGCGCCGAAGGTGCTCCTCGAAAGTTGGGGCGAACACACAACGTCATCAAGGTAGACGAGGCATGTCTGCCACTTCAGGTCTGCCAGAACTGTGTCCATCAGCCGTTGGAACGTCGCCGGTGCAGAGAACAAACCAAATGGCATTGCCTTAAACTCATAGAGCCCCTCCGTAGTAAACAATGCGGTTTTTTCTCGGTCCCGTTCATCTACTTCGATTTGCCAATATCCTGATTTGAGGTCCATGGATGAGAAATATTTTGCATAGCAGAGGCGATCGACAGCATCGTCGATTCGAGGAAGGGGATAAACATCTTTTTTAGTTACTTTGTTTAGGCGACGGTAGACCACACAAAACCGCAGTGTACCATCTTTTTTCTTCACGAGGACGACAAGTGCCGCCCAGGGACTGCGAGAGGGCTGAATGACGTCGTCTCGAAGCATCTTCTTAACTTTACGGCTGATTGCGGCGCGTTCCGTGGAAGACACGCGGTAAGGTGACTGTCTGAGAGGGTGCACGGCGTCATCCTTAATTATCCGATGCTTGGCCAAGTGTGTTCTGCCGACGCGGGAAAAAGTCTAGAAGGTATCGCCGTACCCCTGGAGAAGAGTTTCTACTTGGCCTCCCTGCTGCGGCGAAAGTGCGGGGTTAATGTCGTACTGGAAGTCGGGAACCCCGGTGTGAACTTCTGTTGACGACACCATGGCAAGACTGGGCGCTCGTCGAATGTCGGCGATACCATGAACGTGGGCCACAGTAGTCCGAAGGCTAAGATGTTGGTGCTCACTGCCAAAATTCGTAAGCAGGACTTTGGTTTCTCCGTTTTCGAGGTAAACGACCCCTCTGGCGACCGCAAGGCACCGGTCGAAAAGCATAATTGGTTTGCTTTCGACGACACCTTCAAACTTTCGCAGCGTCTTCGCGCCGACAGAGACCACAACGCTCGAACGGGGTGGAATGGTGACGTCATCAAGGATGGAAAGAGCCGCGGGACGTTCGAAAGCACTGTGGGTTACGTTGTCGGTGGAGAACGTCACTGACTTCGATTTAAGGTCAATGACCGCGCCATTTTCTGTCAAAAAATCCATTCCCAGGATTACGTCCCGGGAACACTGGTCGAGTACGACGAAGGTGGCCAGGTACGTGTCCTCTTCGATGGTTAATCGTGATGTGCACGTGCCAGCTGGGGTGATCAAATGACCCCCGGCAGTACGAAGCTGTGGGCCCGTCCAAGGTGTGGTCACCTTTTTCAGAGTCGCGGCAAAAGGTCCACTGATTACCGAGTAGTCGGCGCCGGTGTCCACAAGTGCGGTAACGTCGGTACCGTCGATTGAAATGTTCAGATCAGCAGTTGTAGTCGTAGGTATACGGGAACGTCGCGGAGTCCGCTCACGGCTGCGGTGCGGCACCAGGCGGTTTCGTTGCGGCGAAGAATTGATGCGGCGAGGCGTGTTATCGGTCTGGTGATCGTCGGTTCGTCGTATAAGCGGTCGGTCATGTTTGTGCAGCAGTGGAGGATCTTGGACATGTCGCAGGTGAGCAACCTTGCCCCCAAAGGTTGCCGCTTCTAGTTTTCCCGACGGGGACTAGGAGACCTTCCACGCGAAATTTCGGCGGAAAAACGTCGCGGAGACGAGAAACGACGTGGAGACGGCGACCGGGCATAGCAGTGTGGTGCTTCGGGTGTCGCGGCCAGGTAATCGCTTATTTCTGGAGGCCATTGACCACGCTGCGGTCGGGGCGCATCGACACGATATCCCTGCAGACCCATACGTCGGTAACGACAGTTGCGGTAGACGTGACCGGGCCCGCCGCAGTGATAGCACAGAGCGCGATAATCGGCGGTACACCAGACGTCGCTCTACCGAGGGAGAACCTGAGAAGGGTGAGGTGGGTGTGGTTGGCGGTGAATGTGGCCAGGTGCATCCGGGCGACTTGGAGGCGGCGGTGGACGGCGAACGGCTGCGGCGTACATCATCATCTGGGGTGTTGTGTTCGGGTGAAGAGGGGCTGGCGGCGTGAACGCCTGTTGGACCTCTTCCCGAATAATGTCCGAAATGGAAGAAACTTGCGGCGACTCCGGGGCTGGAAAGAGCTTTTGAACCTCTCCGCGTACTACGGTTCGGATGGTTTCCCGAGGGATGTCGTGGCTAGAAGCATCGACACCGCTGGTAGACATCAGCGACGGCGGACGCTCGTTCTGTCTGGATCTCATGTCGAGCATCTTTTCCATCGTAATGGCTCCGGAAACAAATTCGGCGACCGTTTTGGGCGGGCTTCGAGCTAACCCAGCGAAGATCTGCTCCTTGATGCCCCTCATAAGAAAACGCAGCTTCTTCTCTTCGGACATGTTGGGATCAGCCCGGCGGAAGAGCTTCGCCATGTCCTCGGAGTAAACGAGGACGGTCTCATTTGGTAGTTGGACGCGTGTCTGGAGGAGCAGCTCGGAACGTTCTTTCCTGAGGACGGTGGTAAAAGCCTGCAAAAACTGAAGGAGCCCCATGTTGTTATTGTGGCTTCTCGGTTCTCAAACCAAATACGAGCTGCACCCTCCAGTGAAAAAAACACGTGCTGCAGCTTCGAGTTGTCAGCCCACCTGTTGTATTGGGCTATGCTCTCGAACTTCTCGAGCCAGTTCTCCGGGTCCTCACCTGGGAAACCTTGAAAGGTGGGTGGTTCGCGTGGCTGCTGCAGCACGACAGACGGCAAAGAGATGGCATCCGGCATACTGACGGGGGTGTTTGTGGGCACTGATGGTCTCGCTGAGGTCAGTTTCCTGGCGGTCGGACGAGACTGCAGAGGCCCGAACTCTGGTTGCAGTCCTTGCAGCCGCCGGCTACTTTGATGGGTGGGCGTAACTTCGACTCTCAAGGTGTCAAGCGGGCTGGAGTCCCGGCTTCTTGGAGGGGTCCTGAGCATGGGGTGCACTACCCAGCACCTCCACCAAACTGTCACGCTGAATGCGGTGATCACTGAACACAGGAACGCAGGATCCGACGAACGTCTGCACCACAGCTCAAGATCGCTGACACCTCCGCTTCCTCTTCTTCAAGACGGCGCGTGCTTCAAGTCAGCGCTAAGCGAAAAGGCGGAATGCACTGTGTCAATATATAGCAGACAAGGAACATGAAATGAGGGCCTCGTTTGACAAACATGTGAAGGAAACAAACAATCACCGAATCCAAAGTGCCTAGAGGAATATCCATTTTTTTTTATTTGTAGTGCTGATGAACGTGACAATAGTACATACATTAATCTGTCGCTTAAAGAAAATTACTTATAGCGCATATTACTTATATAAAAAACCATGCCGCCGATGGGATCCGAACCTACGACCTCGGAATATCGCGCCAGGTGCTCTACCAACTCAGCTACGGCGACGGCTGTCCAACCTGCTGCTTACGTGGGTAGTGCCTACCTCGCAACTGTTATATATCTGATGAACTAAAGCGGCTGTTTGGGCTTGTTGGTCAGTGAACATGGTAAAAGAATGCAGCGCGAAAAAAACAAGGACGAACAGAAGTGGACAGGACAGGGCGCTGACTACCAACACATTTATTCAGAAAGATGAGCAGCTTATATAACGCAGTCCAACACCCACGTGACCAAGAAAATAGCAAACGCGTTCAACTATCTAATACAAAAAACAAAACGAAGTACACAATATCAAAGTGATAAAACCGAGAGGACCACGACGAACCGTAAGGTGCACGCATGGAAAATGATCAGTCAGCGACCTTTGCCGCCAATGCAGCACGAGGCAAAACGTAAACGAAAATAACACTATATTCACCGAACACTAAGTAAAAGACGAAGCTAAAAGCAGGGTCGGGGCCAAACGCATAACAAAACAATACAAAACGCAACGCAAAAGCTGAGTCAACCGTTCACAGTCAAACTGAGTCAAAAAAGTTGAAAGTTCTCTAGAACAAGAATTAAAAGCAGACGTGTTTATAGTGGGCCTAGAAAACTGGACTCCTTGTCTGTAATTAAAATTGAAGGCGTGCTGACGCACTTGTCTCCAGCTTTGGCTATCATCCTTGCCTCAATGATGACCCTTTCAATTTTTGTCCGCGCCCGTGCTCTGACAACCGTGCGCGTGTGACATGGTACGCACCCTTTGCAAGACTTGCAATGGTCGTCCAGGTGCCCGCCGCTTTTGTTACGGACCCTCCGGCGGTGTTCAAACAATCTCTCGTTGAGACACCTGCCGGTTTGCCCAATATACACGCGTCCACACTTCAAGGGAATCTCGTAAATGACACATGTAGCACAATGTGTGAGTGGTTCTACATGTCTAATAGGGCAAACCTTTTTCTTTTGCTTTGTCAGCAGTGTACACGCTCGTGACAATTTGCACGGGGCTGAGAAGACAAGGTTTACGTTGTTTCTTTTTGCAACCTTCTTTAAATTGTGAGACAGCTTGTGAAGATACGGGATGACGGCCAAGGGAGGTCGTCTGGCCTGTTCTAGCTTGCCTGCGTCTTTGCCTTGCACTTTCAATTTCTGGAGAAGAGTCTCTAAAACGCTACTCACTAGTGTTGGTGAGTAGCCAGCACTGTAAAGACGTTGCACTTGGTTGTTAACACTGCTTTGCATCGTATGGGGACAGCTTTTTGTGAGCGCTGCCTGGATGGCAGAAGAAACAATGCCTCGCTTGATCAATTTCGAGTGAGCGCTGTCATGCGGAAGAAGACCTTTCTTAGAGCGAGGGTTGTACGTCCAACAGAGGTGGGTTTGTTTAAAACTAAAAGTACGTCCAAAAACTGAACGTCCTTGCCTCTCGGCGGTTCACATGTAAAGTTCAGTCCCCCAAAATGGGATTTGAAAAGGGCGACAATTTGACACTCTCCACAGAACCAGGTGGGCAACTTCTGAGGACGATCATAAAATCATGCACATACCGGAAGACCAAATGGACCACATCACCCGGGAGAACCTGGCTAATGCGCTTATCGGCTGCCGCCAGGTAGATATCACACAGGACTGGCGCGATTGATGACCCGATGCATGCGCCATTCTTTTGCACGAAGTACTGACCGCTGTACTGAACAACAGTAGATTCAAGGTAGAACTGAAGAAGGCGAAGGAAATTGTCGCTACTCACACCCGAGCTGCTCTGGAAACGCACTTCACCCGACTGTTGGATCACGTCGCGCACCGCTGCGTATAGACCACCGTGCGGAACGGAATAAAACAAGTCTTCAACGTCAATTGTAAAGCCAGTCGTGGCGTCTGAACTGCCTTTGAATCACTGTAACACCTCAGACGAGATCCTTACCAGAAAAGGGTCATCTAAAGGTAGGCCATTCAAGTGGCGTTGTAGGTAGGCACCAACTTCAGCCTGCCACGTACCTCTTTCCGAGATGATGGTCCTCAGAGGGCAGTCAGGCTTATGGGTTTTGCCTGTGAAGAACACTTCCAAGAAGCAGTCTCGGCCATTTTCTGCCGATGATCTTATTCTATCGAGATGGAAACTTGTCAGTAGCTTCAAAGCCAAAGTTTTCTGTCTGCTGGGCCGGAATTGAACCTTCTTGAAATTCTTTTCGAGCGCTACCTCAGCCTTCTCCTTGTACAAGTGGTTAGGGAGGATGACAAATCCGCCTTCTTTGTCGCTTTGCACAGCCATATGTTTTCCCTCCTTGAGGCGTTTAGCAATGGACACGATGGGAGGCTTAGCATGCGTGAGCGAGGCCCCACAGCGACGTAGAACATCGATGCCATCCCCAATGACTCG
Source organism: Amblyomma americanum (assembly GCF_052857255.1). Classification (NCBI taxonomy): domain Eukaryota; kingdom Metazoa; phylum Arthropoda; class Arachnida; order Ixodida; family Ixodidae; genus Amblyomma; species Amblyomma americanum. Next base: position 770,149 of record NW_027526491.1, on the reverse strand, counting down.
TGCCTTGTCTTGCTCTGGTACTCGTTGTGCCATCTGCCGCACCATAGCCAGGAGCTGGTACTTGTTTGAAGGTGGCTGAAAGCTGAATTTGGGACCCTTCGCCTTCTTCAGTTCTACCTTGAATTTACTGTTGTTCAGTACAGCGGTCAGTACTTCGTGCAAGCAAAACGCAGCCATAACCTGCGTGAACCTCATCGCTATTTCTTTTTGCAAGGCCAGGATCCTCTCGTTCCATATCAAAAAGAAAATTGTGCCGTTCGAAGTGCGAGTGTTGTTCGGCCCTGTGGAGCCGTCTTGGGGGCATGTTCGGCGTATGTGCAAGATTCTGAAGTCAGAACTCTGGAGACAAGTGCGTCTTTTCCAAGTCTGGCTAGGTGTGTTCGCGCCCCAGAGGCCGCATTCGACGGAGGTGAGCTGCAGATATTATGAGTACAAAAAGCTCGCAGCACAATCGGCTGAATTCCTATGGCACCAGTACCGTCTGCGCCTTCCAGAAAGGAAGAAGGAAGTGAAGTCGTCTACGACCAACGTCACCGTTCTCGGAGGTGCATGCATCTCGTCTAATGACTTGAAGGTCCTACAGAAGGGTCCCAAATTCAGCTTTCAACCACCTTCAAACAAGTACCAGCTCCTGGCTATGGTGCGGCAGATGGCACAACGAGTACCAGAGCAAGACAAGGCACGAGTCATTGGGGATGGCGTCGATGTTCTACGTCGCTGTGGGGCCTCGCTCACGCATGCTAAGCCTCCCATCGTGTCCATTGCTAAACGCCTCAAGGAGGGAAACCTTATGGCTCTGCAAAGCTACAAAGAAGGCGGATTTGTCATCCTCCCTGACCACTTGTACAAGGAGAAGGCTGAGGTGGCGCTCGAAAAGAATTTCAAGAAGGTTCAATTCCGCCCCAGCAGACAGAAAACTTTGGATTTGAAGCTACTGACAAGTTTCCATCTCGATAGAATAAGATCATCGGCAGAAAAGGCCCGAGACTGCTTCTTGGAAGTCTTCTTCACAGGCAAAATCCATAAGCCTGACTGCCCTCTGAGGACCATCATCTCGGAAAAAGGTACGTGGCAGGCTGAAGTTGGTGCCTACCTACAACGCCACTTGAATGGCCTACCTTTAGATGACCCTCTTCTGGTAAGGAACTCGTCTGAGGTGTTACAGCGATTCAAAGGCAGTTCAGACGCTACGACTGGCTTTACAATTGACGTTGAAGATTTGTTTTATTCCGTTCCGCACGGTGGTCTATACGCAGCGGTGCGCGACGTGATCCAACAGTCGGGTGAAGTGCGTTTCCAGAACAGCTCGGGTGTGAGCAGCGACAATTTCCTTCGCCTTCTTCAGTTCTACCTTGAATCTACTCTTGTTCAGTACAGCGGTCAGTACTTCGTGCAAATGAATGGCGTATGCATCGAGTCATCAATCGCGCCAGTCCTGTGTGATATCTACCTGGCGGCAGCCGATAAGCGCATTAGCCAGGTTCTCCCGGGTGATGTGGTCCATTCGGTCTTCCGGTACGTGCATGATTTTATGATCGTCCTCAGAAGTTGCCCACCTGGTTCTGTGGAGCGTGTCATTCTTGAAATTGTCGCCCTTTTCAAATCCCATTTTGGGGGCTTAACTTTACCTGTGAACCGCCGAGAGGCAAGGATGTTCAGTTTTTGGACGTACTTTTTAGTTTTGAACAAACCCACCTCTGTTGGACGTACAACCCTCGCTCTAAGAAAGGTCTTCTTCCGCATGACAGCGCTCACTCGAAATTGATCAAGCGAGGCATTGTTTCTTCTGCCATCCAGGCAGCGCTCACAAAAAGCTGTCCCCATACGATGCAGAGCAGTGTTAACAACCAAGTCCAACGTCTTTACAGTGCTGGCTACTCACCAACACTAGTGAGTAGCGTTTTAGAGACTCTTCTCCAGAAATTGAAAGTGCAAGGCAAAGACGCAGGCAAGCTAGGACAGGCCAAACGACCTCCCTTGGCCGTCATCCCGTATCTTCACAAGCTGTCTCACAATTTAAAGAAGGTTGCAAAAAGAAACAACGTAAACCTTGTCTTCTCAGCCCCGTGCAAATTGTCACGAGTGTGTACAATGCTGACAAAGCAAAAGAAAAAGGTTTGCCCTATTAGACATGTAGAACCACTCACACATTGTGCTACATGTGTCATTTACGAGATTCCCTTGAAGTGTGGACGCGTGTATATTGGGCAAACCGGCAGGTGTCTCAACGAGAGATTGTTTGAACACCGCCGGAGGGTCCGTAACAAAAGCGGCGGGCACCTGGACGACCATTGCAAGTCTTGCAAAGGGTGCGTACCATGTTACACGCGCACGGTTGTCAGAGCACGGGCGCGGACAGAAATTGAAAGGGTCATCATTGAGGCAAGGATGATAGCCAAAGCTGGAGACAAGTGCGTCAGCACGCCTTCAATTTTACTTACAGACAAGGAGTCCAGTTTTCTAGGCCCACTATAAACACGTCTTTTTTTTTAATCACGTCTGCTTTTAATTCTTGTTCTAGAGAACTTCCAACTTTTTTCACTCAGTTTGACTGTGAACGGTTGACTCAGCTTTTGCGTTGCGTTTTGTATTGTTTTGTTATGCGTTTGGCCCCGACCCTGCTTTTAGCTTCGTCTTTTACTTAGTGATCGGTGACTATAGTGTTATTTTCGTTTTCGTTTTGCCTCGTTCTGCATTGGCGGCAAAGGTCGCTGACTGATCATTTTCCATGCGTGCACCTTACGGTTCGTCGTGGTCCTCTCGGTTTTATCGGTTCTTGGCTGACTTTCCGTTACCTAGATATGTATCACTTTGATATTGTGTACTTCGTTTTGTTTTTTGTATTAGATAGTTGAACGGGTTTGCTATTTTCTTGGTCACGTGGGTGTTGGACTGCGTTATATAAGCTGCTCATCTTTCTGAATAAATGTGTTGGTAGTCAGCGCCCTGTCCTGTCCACTTCTGTTCGTCCTTGTCTTTTTCGCGCTGCATTCTTTCACCATGTTATATATATATATATATATATATATATATATATATATATATATATATATATATATACAGTGTCGAAAACAAATACAAGATATGATAACGCGACGAAAAATGAACAAACAAAAAGCAAAATCAAGGCAATGGAAGGAAAAGGGAAAAAATAAATCCCAAAAAAGGAAAACATTTCCGGCAGACATCAATAAGACAGCGAAAACGAACACAAAATAAAACTGAATAAAATATACAAATACATATTACAAAGAGCAGTCTTAAAAGAACTTGGGATAGTAGTATCGACAATGTACCGTGGTCACATGACCGTTTTTCGTTTAAATCGAATTTTTGCATGTGATGGGCAAATGCGTTGATGCAAGGCAATCGTACTTAATTTTTGCTAGAAACCCTGTCTAGGCTGTGCTTGCGTGCGCGTGCTTGTGCGTGCGTGCTTGTGTGTGTGTGTGTAGGATTCCACACTCCGCTGGGTACACATCCGGGGTACACCCACGGATAAAATGTCATCTGGCACCTGCGATCCTCCACTCGCATTCCCACCAAAAAGCATCCCCCTACCTCAACCCGGCGGAAGACTGCCACCCGCCTACTCACCTACACCCACCCCGCAAAAGAACCCCAGCTACCAGGAAGTCACCTGCACCTTCTACTCTGCACCATCCACCAAAATTCCAGGCTACACCCTAATGAAAAACCGAGCCGAAATAAAATTTTTGGAGGCAATTAGAGGCGATCATTGTAGAAGCGAAAATGAAAACCGCAATGTAAAACTAATTCTGCTAAATAAGATTTGACGCATCATATCGTATGACTGCCCGTCAATATTTTTTTTTATTTTAAGGCTGCAGCAGTAATAATGGTGCTACCCCAAATCCCGGCGTGGTGTTTCTGAAGTTCCTGCCAGGGATGCCTGCTTCCTCCAGAAGCACCATTCACCAACCACGCCCTATTCTCTCCCTCCTACATGGGGTTCTGTCCATCCATCCAGCCGACCACCTCCCCATCCCACAAACCACCATCCTCAAGCAGCACCCAAAGCCCTACCCCCTTCTTCCGCCCACCGCCACCCTCCAGAATATTATTGCGTCGTGTATGTGAAGTGTGTATGTTGTGGACAGGTGAGTGGGTCAGTAGCCCCTTAGTTAAGGGGGAGGGGTAGGGAGGTGGTTGGTGCTTCTGGAGGGAGGAGGCTTTACTCGCCGAGGCATTACACACACTACGCTCGGGATTTTGCGGAAACATAACTACTGATACTGTCGCAGTAGAACAGAAAAATTGATAATCTCACGCCACCCCCCACGTACCGTAGCCGCGCCTCGATAGGCGGCACACGATCGGCTCACTGATCACAACGGCTATCCCAACGGATAGATGGACGGAAGAGGAGAGCGTCCCTTTTAAAACGGGGTGGCGGCATTTTCCACCATGCTCGGCTTTTTTCTCATTTAGTTTTTTTCTTAAAATTTCTTTAATGGTGTTGCAAATAGGTTTATGCTCGCCATTTTATGTACATACATTTTTATCCGGCACTTCTAATATTATTCATCTCTCTGCTTTTGAGCCACTAATCTTTCAATCACTTTTTGCTAACTCCCATCTCAGATTCATTCTCATGGTCATCGCTATCTCTGAAACCTGGGTCTCAGGGAGAGTGATGTGCCTGCATCGACAACCGGATGGATGCCACCACATTCCAGAAAAAAAAATGTTGAATTGTTTCCGCAGATTTACTACACGCTGTAAATGTGTGATCTTCTTGGTTATATTTCTTTTTTGTAGCTTTGTGTTCTAAGACACTCTGACCTAGCTTCACAGAGTACGGAACTGCCTCTTGAGTTATTATAGAACGATCCTTCCTGATCTGCATTTTCAAAATCGGTGTATCTGAACAGTCTGCTTCTCTTTCAAGGAAGTTTTTACCTTCTGCATTTTTTATCCGTTGTTTAAAGCCCTTTACTTCTCGGTCCTGCGTACTTACTGGATGGTTTCCTGGTTATTTTTTCTCATTTTGAGTCAAAGCGCTTTCTGTACATGTATTTAGATACCCTAGCTGCTCACCACTTATCGTCCAATTTCCTTAGGTGTTCTTCACAAAATATTTTACTCTGAGCTTCCAGTGCTTCGAACAAAGCCCAGCCCATAACCTCCTTTACTGCCTCGTTAGTGGTTTTGCATTGGGCATCTGGTGGCAATATTCCAACATCTCCCTTATTTAGTTCTAATCTCTACTGAACCTCTGCCTTTATAGGCACAAAACCCTGTTCCAAAATTAAGTATTGGCACTATTACCTCAGTACTATCACTATTATCTCTCAGTACTTCATATTTGTTGTACCCCCATAATCCTCTATGTTTCACTATCCCGGCATCTCTTCGCTCTTTTGCCCTAACAGACTGTTCGTACTTTTTCGTGTATATGTTGTCTTCGTTTACCCACACTCCAAGACTCTGGGCATTTCATGGCCTTGTACTGTAAGCACGTGATCTGTTGTATTGTTAACAAATCATCACACCTGACTTAGTTGCGCTAAAACTGAAAGTCAGAACGTCTCCTTCACCTTCACAGCAACTAACCAGAGTTTGCAAATCTTCCTGGCTATCAGCTAGCAGTAAAATAACGTCCGCATACATTAAACCCGGTAGCCTTTGTTCAATGACCTATCTGCCTAACCTGAATAACAAATTTTAACATAGATTACTTCTTTCAGCCTGCTTTTCATATTTATCATATAAAGCATGGACAGCAGCGATGATAGAGGATGATCTTGCCTTAATCATTTGCGTACTTCGACAGTTGTCGCACTTCTTATTCCTTGCCATGTAATTTCAACTTTATTATTTCGGTAAATTTTCTGTAGGCAATCAATTAGCTCATCACCGATACCTTCATCCTTTAGTATGTTGCTCAGGAGTTTCATGTTCACGTTGTCGCATGAACTGCTCATGTCCAGAAGGGCTAAATACAGAGGTCTGTTTTCCGCCTTAGCTGTTTCAATGCATTGGGTAAGCACGAACAGGCTGTCATCTAAGCGCCTACCCCTTCTCAACCCTGTCAAAAGTTCTAAGAGTACATGATTACTTTCTACCCATGGCAACTCACACCGTCATGTGTGCCAACTGGCTCACGAAGACGAGAAACCACCGCCAACATATCGGCCTACCGCTGGTGAGGGGCCGTCGGGTCAAGGGTGCAGGTGATTTCGTTTGCTCAAACCACGTTTGAGAGCAGCACGATAGTGGCGTGCAATTGCGTTAGTCACGTGGTTTATTTTGTATTTCGCGGGCTTTCCTCGGAGCTGGGAAAAAACACACACGTGAGGATTTCCTTATCGTAAATGATTGAAGGGGGGTTTCTGAAGGTGCTCGACAACTCTTCAAATAAAATTTGTTGTCTAAAGTCAATATTTATTAATTGAGAAAAAAAATGTGCCTGTAGAGCGCAAGATGGCTGCCGCCAATATGCAACTAGTTTCACTCACATGTCTCTAATAATTCCTTTTTTAACCCTTGGGTCAAATTAGCTGACACACCCGTATACAGCCGTTTGGATAATCTGAGTTGGTCTTGCAATCCGGTTTTTTGTGTCCCGTTTTTCTTCGCTGTTCCTGCCATCCGGAATTTATCTGCTGAGGCACAAGCGGGCATAATCTGTGCTCTGCATCCATTGAATTTACATAAACTCACAATTCCACCTTCATGGCTCTTACACTTGTCTCCTCTTTTCAAGCCTCTGGGTCCTTCCTGAACCAAAATGGTGACCCCAATCAGAGCACTGCACGGGCCCATTTTTTTCGGCACGACCAAGCCAGAGCCCGCTGATCCCATGTCTCACCCGGCCCGGGCCCGGCTGTACCGAAGGCCGCTTTGGACCCAGCCTAAAGGGAAAGGTTTCATAGAGTCTCGCAATGCAGTGGCTACATGAGCGGCCTTTTCGAGACACACATGTAGGATGTGGAAGCAGATCACTGGGAGGAAGGTTTACGTATCGGGCTCCAATTTCAATCAGTTTGTCGGCGAGCTTAACGAATCCATCTCCATGAACAAATATAAACGGCCGCATATCGTTGACGCATAAGCCCACACAAGCAACCGTCATGCTCTCTTTAATTCTTTCTGGAATTGTGGAAGCATTCGCAACAAAAAATAAGTGATGTTTTAGCAATAAAAATATGACACACACACATTTCGACTCAGGGGCGAGGTTCCGCTTTGGCTGCAGTGGTACCTAAAGGAAGCTTTGCATTCACCGCATTTTACAGGTCTTATCCGTGCCGAGTCGTCGATTGACAACTTCAAGGATTTTTTTTTTCAAACACCATCTTTTTCAGCATTCTTTACAACAAGTTTGAACTACCCTGACGAAAGTCCTTCCTGGATCTTTCCAATGGTTATCTTGGACAGCAATTGCACAAAAAGAAAAAACCCGCTAATGAGACAGATTTGAACCAATGTCAGAATTCCTTGCAATTCTCAGGCGCCATTTCCCCTGTCCTTAGTACGCCGCTGTTCTAAATGCCCTTACGCTCTTCTACTACCCTTAGCTCGTCTTGATGACGTCTTTCAGTTCTCTTAGGTCTCCAGTCTTGTTTTCTTCATGATGGTATGCTTGCGTTTCGTCTTCTTTTCAATTCTTCCTGCTCTTTCTTTCTTTTCTTTTTTATTTGTATGTCCTCCTTCACTACTGTCGCAACTCGCTTTCGCCCTTAAGAATTTATTACGACACGTAAAAACCTGTAGGCACGTGGTGCGGCTGCTGTTTAGGGCAGCCTTCAGCCCTTATAAAGCTTCCCATCGCAGCTTAGCTGACCGAAAGTGACTATACATTCGTTTCAGTTCTTGCGTATTGCTTCTCCCTTTGAAGAAATCGACAAGCCCCTTGGGGTCCCAGAAAGCCGCGTTCGCTGCTTTGCGACCATGAGATCTCATGTAGTACGACCGCGGCCGCATCACGTGTCGCATAGTTTCGGAGGCGGCGCGGTTTGCTTCACCTAGCGTGCAAACTCGGCACTATTGGGAATGTATGACACGAGCGACTTCAGATGAACGGGACAAGCGTTTATACACTTCCACTGCAGCCCCTCGTGTCGCGCTACATGCATTCCCAATAGCAACACGAACCAACTCACCCAGCTGAAAGTATTAAGAGGACTCGGCACTGTTTCCGTGTAGTCGACGCCAGCCTGCTCGCCACTGGCTGTTGCATACACGCATACCTGCTTCAGCCTCACACGCACGTGCGCACACACATGAATGCACATATTTATGGGCGCACATACAGAGGCGCGCGCACGTAGTACCTCGATGGAATGATACGCGAACAACCCGATGCCAACACCCCCCGCTGTTGAAATTTATTTTCATCGCGCGTTTACCTAGGTGGTACAAGAAAGACCTTAGGGTCGTCCTAGATTGTATCATGGACGAGTATAGGGTCTTTTTGCTATCACCGAAGTAAAAGCGCGGTGAAAAAAAATTGAAACAGCGGGGCGCGTTGGCGCCGGGTTGTTCGCGATTTATTCCATCGAGGTAGTACGCCCGCCGCTCTGTCTAAACGCGGGAAGGTATCGCCAAACTGCGCAAGATAGCTTGACTCTTTCTTTTTCTTTTAAGGTATCTCTTCTCTTTTTTTCCTTCGGGCAGCGGTACTGCGGATTTCTTGCAAGAGGCCGACAACAGCACTTGGAGGCTAAAATCTGACCCCACACTCAAACCTACATAGATGGGATGCGCGAAAAAAAAAAGATTGTCTCCCTGCTCCCGCGTGGCCCTCGGCTTGTGTCTTCCATATTCGCAAAGTTACCTCGCCGTTGGGCATCCTTTGGGCGCGACAAGAAAGGTTTCATACTGCGTGCTGTTAGAGATCCAGGGAGCGGAAAAAAAAACAAGACCGAGTGGCTACAGTAGTACCGAAAACGTGCGCAAAGCTTTAGTTGGAAGAAGGTGCGCGTGGTCGACTCCTTCCCCACGCCATTGCATCCGCCTCTGACACGAAGGAAGTCGGGACGTTGTCTAGTGTGATGAGAGGGATTGCAACTAGTAGGGACTTAACTGATCCCGGAAGAAACCTGCGCGGTTTGAACCGCGAGCCAGGCTGGGCATGGGCTTTTGGATGGACCCTGGCCCAGCCCAGGAGCTAGGAAAATCCGTGTATCCCAGCCCGGGCTCGGCCGGCGGGCAGGCTGCTGCCTGTGCTCTCGGGTAATCCAGCCACCGTGCAGTGTTCTAACCTGAATGCTGGCGCAAAACCTACAGCAAGAGCTTTTTGATAATGGGCAATACGAACGCTCTAAATAACAGGCAAATGTAAGAAAAAATTTCCAGTAAACTCCTAATGGAACAGAACAGTTTGGATCGGAAGGTACTATAGTTCGAAAAGCCTTGCTGGATTTTGTTTTCTGCTCTGTTCTGCACTGTTCGGTGCTCACCGAAGCGCCGATTTTCACCTTCTGTCCTCCCTTTACACGCACCGCCTATTGTTAACAGTCATGCCACTGGTGTCCACAACGAAGTTAAGCTACTCTGCCGATCGGCACCTAGGATAGGCTTCTCACCCATATACTATGCCTCCTAGCCCGATGCGCGCGACGCTCGAATCTAGAGTAGGAAAATATTGCTAGACTGCCATTCGCAATCTATCCTTCGAGCTTCTTTCGCACCTCGAGGTTATCAGAATTCAGTGCATATTCTTCTAATCTGCTGCGCAAAAACTACGAAGTCTCACTTTATGGTGATGGGACTTGCTTCGGTGCAGCAAAATTGCTAATATTCGAGAAGGAATTAATTACAACAATAGCTTTGCAAGCCACATAAAATGATCTTTGATGCCCGAGGATATCACATATTCAAAGATCGTATGCCCAATGCTATGTGCGGCTTTGGGCCTGCGCATTTTAGGCTCGCATTGCCATTTAGCGAGCGAAAATAAGCACTGTAATGCCGTAAAAGTTATTCGCTCAGTGAGCATTGCACTATACGCAACAGCAAGCGACAAGGAACATAATCTTGGCTATTAGGTGATGGGCTCCGAGCGAGACTCACGTCGCAGTGCCAGGGGCTCCAAATTTCGAATTCCGCGCACCAGTGTGAGAAGTCCAATGCTGCACTCGGCCGACACGTCGGCCTCCAGGAGCTTCCTCGTCAACGACGGGGCGGCCCGGTCCATGGCACTGGCGATCCATTCTTTCAGCTTGCTTACATAGCTTACGTTTTGCTGCTCCTTCACTCATGCGGAGGAATCCCCGTCGGACCCGCTGCCACTGAGTCAACACGGGAGGCACCCGTAAAGAAGCACTGTCACCACGATGAGAACCACTTTTTGCACAGTCATGATGTCGCGCAAACCTCCTAAAACATTTGAAGGGGTGCAAGTTGGCAAAATGACATGAAGGCTGCTTGCAGATACTTAATTAGGCTGATGCATATCTTACAAAGTTGTTTTCTGGTCAACTAAAATTCAGAAAACACCTTACGCGTTCGCAACCACCATAAGCACTTGGCGAATGATCCCCCTTGGGAAGTGAAGCCCCAAACAGCTCAACGGCATGAGAGACCCAGCAGGAGCGTCAAGAGAATAGGTTCACACGTGAGAAAGGTGGCTACTCGCCTTTAACTCCTCTTATAAAGCGCCGTCATGACGCTCATACGGCACGTGGCTTCACAAAGAGGCCCTGCGGAAGGTGAGACGGTAAGAGGACCAGTATGATAGGCTCTTCGCCATCGCCTTCTTCCTTGACAAAGACTTTACGATTCCTTGTGGCTTGGGTTGATTTGGCACAAAAAAAGCGTTCAGCTCTTTTATTTATGACTTTATTAGGCATTGTCAAATCGGTTTGGCTCAATGGCCGACGTTTCCTGGCAGGATTTCAGCGCTTGTGAAACATACTTGCAACCTGCTCGACTACTAGGGGCTTTCCGGCGCACAGCTTACGTAAAGATGGTCCGTGGACGCTGGACGTTTCAAATAACTTCACCATGCGCTGGGCCTGTTTCGTGCCCCATAGACTGTGATCCTAACGACTTCGCTGTGTTTAGCTTTTCCTGTATTACGCACCTTCAGTATAGTGCCGACAACGCTGCATGCTGCGAATTCCCGTAACAGTTTTTGCGTTAGGTGCGAGAGCATTAACGCCGTATTTTGTGCCAACAATGAACTGCCACTCATAACTCGCGTTTATACAGTTAATTCTTAATTAATCAAACTCGATTTAATTCTAACTTCCGGTTTTTACTAGCTAACTCCTTGGCCCCATAAAAATTAAGTGAAATGAAGAGGCTGAACTTTATCTGAACTCCGCCTAATTCGAAATAAGTTCGTGCTTCCTTCGCGTTGGAGTTGCAAAGGTTCGGCTTACCTTTTTTTCTAAATTGATGTTTCTGGGTCGTCTTTATCACTACTTATAAAGGCCTTGAGCTGGGCGGGGTAAATTGGAAAATTGCAATTATTTCACGTTTCGAACGTACTACTACACTGGGAACATTATTTTTATCCTATAAAGTTTACATAGATTGGAAGGTAGTTGCGAGCTACAATGAATGAACCACCGCGTCTGCAGTTGCCAGTAGCCATTATATCTTAATTTAACATTCGCCTCACGGCGGTTTCTATAAGGAAGTGAAGTTATAGCCGCTTATTTTTATGCGCTGCGTACCACACGTACACTCGTAAACAGACATTATGGACTACGCTTCGGATGTTAATGGGTATTTTATGCTTATCCAAGTAAAAGCCTCTTGCGCGTTAACGCATCAAAGTGGCGGGCATATATTTACGAGAGGGGAGATATGCAACTCCGAAGTGTGCCCTGTATCATTCTGTGCGCGACTTTACGTAATGGCTTATTTTTTTCCACTGAGCTTTTACCTTTTGCCAAGCGTCATTTTTGCTACTTATTCTGCCCTTCGTTTCCTACTCCATTCGCTCTCTTCTCCACGCTTTTGCTGTTTGCGTCTTCGTTTAATCAGTAAGATGGAATGATGTTTTTTTTCCAAAATGTAGCTCTGTGATGGCGTCGTGCGTTTAATATGTCTGTGAGTTCTGTCTACGTGAAGCGCTCTTAAAGTCCAGCTGTCCCTTTTGAATCAGATTTTACTAAAGCCCTAGCAACCGTCCCTTCACCAACATCTTGATGGCTACCACAGTTTTTCTACTCTTGTTTACATAGTCGGTAAGGATTTTTTCCTTGAGTTTCTGTTAATATGGTTATTCTGATTACGGTCCACTCCAGATAATTAAGCAACCCGGAATTGAATTGGTATTGGTCTGTTCTTTTTCTGAATTTCGTGAGCGACTACAATGTCACCGTTTTTTATTTTATTATATTACATCAAAGCACCACTTTTGTAATGGCGCCTCCTCATTTTGAAGTCATGGCGCTCAATTGCGCAATTTAAGATTGCTTTCTTTTTTGCTTTATTGCAAGTAGCAGCAGAGTCAAAGATGTTTTAGTTAAGCTGACGCACTTGCTAAACAGAGCTGGTGGCTGCTTTGCTGCCATCCTGGAACATATTGTGCAAATGTGGAAAGCCTATCAGGTCGCTCTGCAGGTTACTCTTGTCAAAGATGTCTGCGCACCTTATGATTTCGGAACAACTTCACAAGGCATTTCGTTTCCCAATTTCGCCTAAATGGAATACCCTGAAAAAAATGGCTGTGGTTTAGCTCTGGTTAAACCTGGCGTGACGTGATAGCTACAGCGGGCCGAGTGAAACTCGCTCAGTCGAATTGCAAAGTCAGTCTTTCACCGCTGCGTTTCGCTGGGCGTTCCTTCTTCATCTTCGTCCCTGCACGAGGGTTCACTATCTCCCCCTCTCCACTCCACGTCCACTCGGTTTCGCCGCCGCGCCGCTGGCAGCTGCCATGGCGGCCACGGCGCCGCCAGGCTGAAGGCTCCAAATGCTATCGTAATGTAGGCGAGCGGCGCGCACACCAGCTGCGTGCTCTGACGTCACTCCGCGCATGCGCACAACTGAGGAGGAGGGCGGCGTCTGCTCCGCCGTCGGTGCAGCAGCGAGGCGCGCACACCAGCTGCGGGCTATGATGTCACTCCGCGCATGCGCATAGCTGGCGAAGCGTTGGTGCCACGGCTTAGCGCGCATCCACGCTGACCTCGCAAAGTGGCTGGCATAGTGCAGCTATCACTACAAAAATATAAAGTACATGAAACCGCTCACCAAATCTGACAACTTCAATTTTACTCAGCTTCTATACTTTCTGATTCAGAGTGCCGCAAGTAAGTGAAAGGGCAAGAAATGTGTAAACATTTGTGAGCCAATATGCCCGACTGCATGCTGCGATTAGTGCTCAATTGTTCCACAGTTGTCATCATCAAAATCAGCCACCTTGGATAGTGTACAATGGTGAAATTAATTTTGCACTTCTTCAGTTTTGCGCACCTCAGTGCCTACTTAGCGCCCCTCATTACTATTCAGAGCATACGCCTTGACTTTGACTGCCCGCAGTAGTATGGAAGGACGCCGGACTAGAAGGATGAGTCGTCGCGAGGATAAATGCATATATTTTGACTCGGATAGCCTGAAAAGATCCATCAACTACTTTCTATCTGCTGTTGCTGCTTAATCAGACTTTTTCGCAAAGTCATACATGGATAGTGCTCTACGCGCTTTCGTAGAGCGCTTGGGTTGCGAACTCCACACTTTGTAGGCATCATTCCCGAGTGGCCTCGGGGTCTGAACAATAACCTATTGGACATGAGCTCCGGTACGGAGAGCGACTGACTTCCAAAGATTCAAAAAGTACGTCGAGGCCCAGGATGCGCTGTGGTGACAGCTTACGCAGAAGAGTGCATGCTGTTCATGCAGTCGAGCCTCTAGTCTAGTCTGGGGAGCAGGTACGGGTTATTCGCGAGAAAAAGAACTGGCAAAGTAGGAAATTATTTCCCTGTTCTCTCCCCTTGAGGTTATCAATTCATGGTGCCAAAGACAACATCCATTTACTGATCTCTTGAAAATTTTTTGTTGACACCATGGATGAATTCGACTGTAAAACGGGCCATACATTCATTGAAAATTTTCTCATAAATGTTGCTTTATAGCAATTCAAACATAATTAACCAGAAATCTGTTTATTAATTTGTTGGCACTGGAATATAACAACTTATCTGCATTATTACGCATGTGCGCTACCGTATACACTCGTGTAAGGGCCGCGCTTTTTTTCCGCGATTTTGATGGGGTGCGGGCCTTCCACGGAAGTGTGAAATTTTTGTTCAATTTTCGATCCACGTATGAAAAAACTTTTTTAATTGTACCGTATATACCTAACGATGGGATATCTGGCGTCTAGCTGCTAACATCCTCTGTAGTTGTCTTCATCGGTATCGCTGCTCGGGCTCGGCTCGTCGCCGCTGCTCGCGTCATCCGCACGTTCATGTATCCAATCGTCCTCAGTGCCTTTGATGGCATTGGAAACCCCGGTGACCTTAAAACCGTCTACAATAATGTCTGTGGACACCGCAGGCCGCGCGTTTAAAATCCAAGAGCAGATCAGCTGAACTGACGCCCTCCTTAGTCGTCCGGTCGGCGTTTTCTCGTGGTGGCCCACTGTCATTCATTCAGAGCACCGGCGTCGGAATTCTGCCTTAAACGGCCTATTAACAGACGCATCCCGTGGTTGCTGCATACTTTTTAAACCGCCGGCGATAACCGCCAGATGCGTACGAGCTTCTGCAAGACGAGCCTTCACGCGCTCTGTGAGGTGGCCCCGAAAGGTGTTCAATACGAGCAGGGCCTTCCGTCGGAGCAGGGCTCCCGGCCGGTTAGCCCACGCCGTTTTCACCCAGCCAACCACTAGTACCTCGGACATCCAGCCCTTTTCTTGCACTCTGACGATTATTCCATTCGAGAACCTCTTCTTGGGCAGCGTCTGTCGCTTAAACACTACGTACGGGGGCATCTCCCTTCCGTCCTCTGTGATAGATAGAATTACAGTGCAACGCTGACGCTCGGCACCGCTCGTGAGCGCAAGGACGCTCTTCGCGCCGGCTTGGCTGACCGTCGTGTTCTCAGGAGCACCGAACTAAACAGGTGTTTGGTCCGTGTTTCCTATGTGGTGTAGGTGGTACTCGTGCTCTGCTGTTGTCCGGCGGCGGATGCTCAGTTGTTGTGGCTTCATAAATCTCCGAAGCCATCCCTCGCTTCCCTTGAAATCCGTCGGTGAAAGGTTCATGTGGCGTGCGATTCCAAGGGCCTTGACGTGGAGCGTCCCTGTTGACAACGCGTAGCCGTCTTTCCTGATGTCCGTGACGTATTTCATGATCTCCTTCTCGAGTGTTGGAAATTTGCAAGGCTTGCCGCGGAATGCTTTCCTAGTCTTGTTTGTTGGGGCAAGCTCCTCCATTTGGTCACACCAAGCACGCACTTGTCGTCGACGTGGAAACTCCGGCCGGCTCCACGTTTTCCATTCTGTTCGGCGTATGCCACAACTTGAAGTTGGAACGCAGCATCATACGCGGTTAAGCGTTTTTTTTTTCTTTTCCATCACAAGCGGGTGTCGTCAAAATGAACGGCGGCACAACGGATCAATGACGCCGACGAGAAAAGCGACAAGATCTCCCGGATAGTGCCGCGCGCCAGAAGCTCACAGATAGCGCAGCGGGGAAGCCGCAGTACAGCTGTTGCCATCTGGTGACTCCCGCGAAATGCGCCGTACGCGAGACGCGACGACGATGCCATTTGCTGGCGAGAATTTTTTCTTTTCTAAATTTGGACTGCCAAGTTGGGGGGAGCGGCCCTTACACGAGCGCGGCCATTAGTCGCGTGTATACGGTATGTGTGCTGTTAACAAACTAATGAGAAGCGCTGAAGCGCTTAAGTTTCAAACAGAGGAAGAGGCAACAGCCTAGTACTTAGAAAGGACGCTTCATGGGCCTTGATAGCACAAGACTTGTGGTCTCAGAATAAATGTTTTCCACACTAAAATAACAGCGGTAATTTTTACGACCGGATGGTGTCCCGCAGCAGTGGAGTAGTGGTTTAAGCATCCGCCTTGTATTGCAGGAGGTGCGGAGTTGGATGCCTAGTTCCGCAGAGTTCTCACCGCTGATAGAATGGGTCCAAGCTTTCCATTGTTCTGGTGCCCGGTTTATTTAGGGTGAAATTGCTTAAAAAAATGATGTCATCAAACTTTGAATAGAAGAAAATATCTTACGCCATGGCGCACTGTGGCCACAGATGCCCATATGCCATAAAAAAATATTAAATATCATCATGACCGAGTGGGCACATGATTTCTATTTCGAAGAAAACAAATGTCAGTGTTGTTGGCCAATGATTCATGCGGCTTGATGGGAGTTGCAATAAAAACGTAACAATAAGCATCGGTAAGTGCAGTGGGCGGAACGCGCAGCTTGAGGAAGTCGACTCGAAGTGGTAAAGATGATGCACAGAGCCTTCGGTCCTTGGTGGCGATCTCGCGGCGCCAGTTTTCAGTGAGGCAGTGAGCATCTGAAATCTTAAGAAAAAAAAATTACAGCGACTTAGACTAAAAGTACCACGAGTTATGAGCTCTCACCGGCTCGAGAAATGATTAGCGCAATGACGCCGTCACAACGCCCCAACGAAATTTCCGCGAGAAATACGCCGACACGGAGTAGTGGGCTTTGTTGTACAGTGTGTTTGTAGGCCCTGTCCTCTGAGCGTTGATCCTCTGTTAGGCCTGCAGCACGTATAGGCGCTGGCGTCCGGCACACGTGCAGCGTTCCGATAGCGACACGACAGATGAGCAGCCTCGCCGCTCGTGGTGTTACGAGAATGATCCGAAAAATTTCTGTGCTTACTTTGTTGATAAAAAATGTACATTACACGCTTAAATTGGAATAGCATAGCCTAGAAAGTAGCCACCTTGTGCAGCAACGCACCCTCCCAAGTGTTGCTGCCACTGCTGGGAAGCGGCCTGGCAATCTTTTTTTGCGTAATCACGTGCGAAATATTTTCAAATTTGTGGTCGGCCTCTGCAATCATATGAAAATGGAAGCTATTGAGCTGCACCTTCATTCGCGGGGAAAGGAAAAAGTTAGCAGGCGATAAATCTGGGGAGGCTACAGAAGCCACAACATATTGTGCGTGACGATAAATTCGCCAAAGAGGTGTGCTCAGTGGTAGAGTACATAATGCTAAACGTTGTCTCCTCAGCTTAGGGGTCAGCAGTTCGAGGACCAACTGGACAGCGACACGCAGCCTGATCAATACCACCTTTTGGGTTGCCTACACGGACCCGTTTGTCATTATCTCTAGTCCTACGTTCCTCAACCCAAAGTTCCGTGATATATAGGTTCCATGTTTTCCGCGATGTCGCGCATGGCTTGTGTTCGAGATGTGTAATCGTCTTCAAAGGACGCTGAGCTCTGAAGCTCGTGCCACTTGAAACTTTTGGCACGACTGATTGCCCCATCACTGTACTCTTGCGACAGGATAATTAACGTCTCTGTGGCCGAATCGTTCAGACTAACGCAACATTTCATGTCAGCTCATTGTTTCCACTTTTTCTGCCTGGTGCAATTGAAAATTGCCCCACACATTTGCCTACGAAGCTACGTCCAAAGCAACTCTCCATCTTGCCTCAGCAGAGTATTTTGGCACAGTGCCTTATTGTTTTGCGTCATTACTCCCGTGAGCGCACCTCTGTGCTGCCATTTGATGACGTGTAATGAGCTTGTCCAGAGTCATTTTGATACTACCTTGCATCATAAATGCGGTAGCCACTACTGCACGCGCGCACTGCTTCTAATCGCACGGGGAGCAATTGAATGAGGTTAGGTTCGGACGATTCCGGTGTGTTTTCCTGAGAGGCGTTTGGCGGGCCTTGTTCCAACAGCGCGTCTCATTTGATGATGACGAAGGCCCAATGAGGCGCGAGGCATGGGCGTCTTACATGGTGTGGTCACGTGATCGTGGCTCCACCATCGTAAGGTGGATCACGCAAACACGCTCAACCCACCACAGAAAAAAGTAGCGTGTTACACGAGAGGCGAAGAGTATGGGAACGCACCGGCAATAGAGTTCTAGTATTTCGTTTACGTGCTAGCGTAGACATACACGAGATCACCGTACGCCTGCTGCACATGCGCAGTAGCCCCATCTGGCCCCGGACACTGCCACCGCGCCCAAGTAGCCCAACACATCGGCCCTATATTAGATATCTCCATGCAAGGCTGGACCCTAGGTAGGCTCAGAGTTGCCGGTGTGTTTCTGATATTATATATGCGTGTCATTAACACATGCAATGATTGCTTGCCCATCACATCCCGAGTATTGCTTTAGGCTTAATAAAACTCTGGCAATCATGGGCCAGGTTAGCCAGGGATCCCTCACTGTTTTGCCACAATTGGCTATGCCATTCTAAGATGTTGATTATATTAGCCTAGGTTTGCACTGACTTATAAAATGTTTATAGCGTGCTGGCAATGCTTAGTCGACTTTGAGCCGTCAGGTAAAATGGCCTGGCAGCTGGCATTCGGTATTGTGACCGAGAAAATTAATGTCATTGTTACGAGCACGATCTTGACAGTTTATAATTTTCGAACTCGCGGGAACTGAAATGAGCTCTGTAGGAGGTGTAAGAACAGGAATGACTTTTTATATCGGTTCACGTATAATTGGCATGCACTGATCCAGCCCTGTGGTTTGTAGTGCTCAGTCAGTAGCTGTTTAGAATCATTAAAATAGGAGAAAAAATAATTTTTTTACGAGCGGCATTCTGTACTTTCTTTTTACTTTTCTGAGAAGGAAAATTCACTGGCTTCAACCTTTGAGAGGCCAGTGAATTTATTTGACATAATTCCATGAAAATTTCGCGCAAAGCATTAAAAGCGCTCCTAGAGCTTGAACACTTGCAGGCAATGATTGAAATTGACATAAGACAAATGAATTCTTCGTGAAAAAATTTGCTTATAGTAGAAAAGCATAATAAAAGCCTCGAAGCTAGAAAACGATGAATAAATGCAGACATGAAATCGAGGCAGCCAGAATGAGCGGGAACTAACAACTAAAATTTGTGTGTGTGTGTGTGAAAACCTCCCGCCAATCGAGGATGTAACGACTTCGCGCTGGCATGTCGTAGGAGAAAAACGTAATATGAACAGGTTATTCAGCTAAGCTGCTTTTCAAGAAATTCGTTGTTTACCTGACAGGTGCACAGACACCGCAGTCACGTAGTTCCCCATGCCTGATTTCAGAGCATAATAATGTTCCCATTTTGTCATGGAACGCAATGCCTTTGAATGCATTTTGTGGCTCCGCTCGCGCAAGTATCTCAAAAACACCACGAACGCGCTTCACTCTAGACAAGTAATTTCACTCTCACACTATCGAGCCGTTTTCTGTGTAAGCAAAGTGCTATATCAATCGTAATGACTCGGCTGAGTGTATTGGCTGAAGGGCTTTTGCGGGCAGTTTTAGCAACGACCAGGTACAAAGCAATCGCTTCATGAGTTATAATTTGTATACATTGAGCATGTGCGAAATATTTCGCCGTTTTTAAGAAGAGGTGCGGCCATTTGTTAAGAGAAGATTACTGCGTCCGAGCATCGTACCATGTGATTATATATTTTGTATTCTTGTATTTTGGTTTATGGTTTACGTGGTTTAACGTCCTAAAGCGACACAGGCTTTTGGGGACGTATTCTTGAATTTTATCTTTCCGTCCATCCCTGCCAATTGCATTGTTCTAAATCCTTCTTTCTTGTATATTTTATTGTGCACTTACATAGCTGCTTTTTATTGCTCTTGCATACATCTTCGCTCATTTTTGTGTAGTATCATATATGAAACCATAAAAGAGCATACATTGTGCATGCATAATATTTTATTTATTGTTTCATAGTTTTGTTACTATTATGTCTGGGGCCACATCACACAGCCCTACACATAAGGCGATTCTTTGAAGCCGTATGATCGAAATCGACCTCCAAGCTCCCCGTTTGTCACTTTAAAGGTTTCAGGCGGTGAACATGATGCTCGCAATGAACTGCTTTTCCTACTGCACTGGGAAAATACTCTGACGCCTGCGCGTTTCTCATTTCCTTGTCTCTTATTGATATTGCCTTGGGAGCTGCCCATGACGCATTCTCCGAGAATTTCAAGCCGCTTTCACAGGATCCGCCAAATCCTCTCTTTTTCAAGTCCCATATCTCCCCACCTTGGCTCCCGGCCGCGTCTTTTTCAAGGAAGTGTGCTAGGCACAGTAAGGTTTCTGGCGACAGCCGGTGGTCTGATTCAGCTGCGTATTCGGCCAGGACACCTGCAGCCGGGGTCCCTGCACGGCGATAGGCATCTGGGTTCCCACGCTCGGTCATCGCGAGGTTTATTGGATTAAAGACGGAGGATTCCACTGCAGAAGACGTGTCCGGCTGGAGGGTGAGAACTGTCGCCCTTTCAACTGTGCCTGCTCGCCGGCGCCTCGCCCATTCAGACTTCCCAGAAGACGGGTCCGGCTTGAGCGTGAGAACTGCCGTTCGGAAGCGAAGACACCTCTCTCTCTGATGGGGGGGGGGGCGATTGTCCAGCGGCACCCTCTCTCTCCGGCGAGGCATGTGACGGGGCCGTGTCTCTATGTGAAGTGGTGTGTGTGTGTGTGTATACGACAGCGCAAGTTAGGCCACGCCCAACCTGGCGAAGGCATTCTCAGACCTGGGGAATTCGAGGGACCGGACCCTTTTAAAACCTGACGACGAGTGCCATGAGGAAGGAATCCTCGATCATCCTCAGATCTTCTCAGGTCCTCCGACCTTCCCCCATCACCCTCCAATGGGTTCCAATATCTTGTAAATAATGTAAAATAAACCCCCTGTACAGTTTCCTTCATAACCAAGTCCGACAACGTCATTCGGAGAAGGGACCTGCGGCGCTGAAAGGGTCAGCTCACTCAAGGACCCCTCGTCCCCAACAACTGGTTGGCAGCAGCTGGGATGGACCGTGCGACATCGTGATTTCTCAACCGGTAAGCGTTTCGGCATTTTGCTGTAGGATTCGCCAGGCTTCAGATTTTGAGAGAATAATCTAGAATCACTGGGAAGTGTATGTCAATTGAGAAAGGGTAATCTCACGACATTTTTGAAGATAGCATTGCCAAAGCGGAGAAGGCATTGTCATGGACCTTATGAAATTGTCAAAGTCGGACTTGCTGTTGTTATGCGAGGAACTGTCAATAGAAGTACAGGGAAAAATTACAAAACTTGAAATATGCAAGACAATTGAAAAGCACGTAGATTACGATCAGCTGGTAGATACGTGGAATTTGGGACAGGAAGAAAAAAGAAAAAGGGAAGCGGAAAGAGAAAAAGAGAAAGAACGGCAAAAGTGGGAAGCTGAAAAAGAAGAAAGAAATCTAAAGCGATTGCAGCTTGAAAGCGAAAATCGAAAAAAAGGCGACAGTACGAGAGCCGGGTCTCCTGAAAGAGCAAGCGATGTACAATCATATAGAATGAACAGATTCATGCAGCCCTATGAAAGTGGAAGGGACATAGGATTGTACCTGGGAAACTTTGAGAGAACTTGCGAAAGGGAGAACTTTGCTTGCAGTACGTGGCCGCAACGGCTTCTGACACTCTTGCCATGTGAAGTAGCTGAAGTCATAGCGAGACTTAGCACACAAGACGCAGCTGACTACGAAAAAGTCAAAGCCAGCCTGCTAAAAAGGTACCGGCTGTCAGCCGAAGCTTTCCGACAGCGCTTCAGGAACGCAATAAAAAACGATACCGAGGGCTATTCGGATTTCGCGTATGGCCTAAAGACGAATCTGCTAGAGTGGCTAAAAGGAGCCGAGGTTTATGAAAGCCGAGACAAAATCATTGAGTGTTTTTGCCTTGAGCAATTTTACCGAAGCATTCCCCAAGTGGTGAAACTGTGGGTTCAAGACAGGGAAAAAGTCGACACAGTTGAAAGGGCCGCTGAGCTAGCAGAGGAGTACGTTTCGCGTAGAAGGTTGAGCACTGAAGAGGGTGCGTCACACGCTCGAAACGCGATGCGAGATAAAGGGCCTAGCAGAAAGGCGCGAAGTGCTAGAAGTTCGGAGCAATCAGAGGCAACGAAGGTAGCGCCAGAAAAGCGTGAAGAACAGGCGAAGAGACAGGGAGCAGACAAAGCCGCGAAAAAAGAGTTTGAGGCTAGTAGGCCATTTCTTTGCTACAACTGCAATGGTGTCGGGCACTTTGCAGCCAAGTGTACAAAGCAACGTTTGGTGTTCTCGTGCGTCGAGGATAACGACGAGAATCTAGAGCTCCTTAAGCCATACCAGCACGAGCTGCACGTTAACGGGAAACCGTGCAGGGTGTTTCGTGATAGCGCTGCGACGATGGACGTTGTCCACCCGTCTTACGTGTCAGTGGACGATTTTACGGGAGAAGTCTCGTGGATAAAACAGGCAATAGAAGAACACAGTGTATGCCTTCCCATAGCTAGAGTGATAATTTGTGGACCGTTTGGAGAGCTAATCACTGAGGCCGCAGTTTCGAAGGCCGTGCCACTTCAATATCCTTACCTCTTCTCGAATCGATCAGACCAATTGCTACGCGAGAGAGGCCAGAAACTCGGAAGCGGGGGGATACAAGCTTTGACAAGATCGAAAACTCGTCAGCTTGCATCTCAACTAAGTCAGATTCCAGAACCTCAGGTAGCCAGAGTTGCACCAGCCAGCATATCGTTGCAATCAAATGAGGAGGGAAGTGAACCAACGAGGAATGAAAGCCAGACAGCTGACCGAGCAAATGAGCGACGAGGGACTTCAACCACTAAGTCGGTAGAGGAATCAGAAAACGCTGAAGGATCCGTTTTATCTCCAACATCGCGTAGTTTTGATCGCCTTCTGCAGGTGAACAAGGAGTCCCTAACAAAAGAACAGAAGCAGGATCCCACGTTGGAAAGGCTGCACCTTACAGCTAAAGAGGTCATCGCGAGACGCAACATAACGATGCATTAGAAGGGAGGCTTACTATACCGACACTACCAGGACAGAAAAGGCAAAACATTTGATCAGCTGGTCGTGCCCGAAAAATACAGAGCGGACATTCTGAGTCTCTGCCACGAAAATGGCTGGGCAGGACATCTGGGAATCAATAAAACAAAAGAGCGCCTATTAATAGAATATTATTGGCCGGGCTGTTTCAAAGATGCAGAACGCTACGTAAAATCATGCGATGCGCGCCAGCGCGTGGGCAAGCCGGGAGAGACATGGAAGGCTCCACTGAAAATTGTTCCATTGATCTCGGAACCTTTCCGCCGGCTTGTAATAGACACAGTAGGCCCTTTGCCTAACACGAAATCAGGCTATAAGTACTTGCTTACTATGCTATGTCCCGCCACAAAATTTCCCGAAGCAATTCCGTTGAAGGACTTGAGCTCCACAGAAATAGTTGATGCCCTTTTGTTAGCGTTCGCGAGAATAGGATTTCCGGCCGAAATCCAAGCCGATCAGGCGAAGGTCTTTACAAGCGCCTTGACGACCACATTCCTAGAAAGATGCGGAATAAAACTGTTGCACAGCTCCGTGTATCATCCGCAGTCCAACAGTGTAGAGAAATGGCATTCGGTGCTGAAGCGGGTGCTACGCGCTCTTTGTAATGAGCATAAAGCAGACTGGGAGGATTGTCTGCCGGCCACACTTTTCGCTTTATGAACAGTCCCCCACGAAGCTACGGGGTTTACGCCAGCAGAACTCGTGTACGGAAGAGCCCTCCGCTCTCCCCTCCGAATGCTGAGAGAAATGTGGGAAGGGACAGGAGAGAACCAGACAGTGGTTGAGTACGTGCTTAAGCTACTGGACCGCCTTAACAACACGAGGGAATTAGTAAATCGAAATATGAAAGCTGCCCAGGAGGCCGCCAAGGTCTATTATGACAGAAACGCTCGCCTTCGAGGTTTCACCGCGGGCGATCGCGTGATGATCCTCCGGCCATCGAGAAAAAACAAGCTGGAAGTTCACTGGGATGGTCCAGTAGAAGTGTTGCAAAAACTTTCGGGATGAATTACGCGCTAAGGGTTCCAGGCAGGGGAAAACAGGTGAGAATCTATCATTGCAATCTGATGAAGCCGTTCGTGGAACGCAGCGGGATCGTCAATCTGACTCTAAATGAACCAGAAGAGCTGGACAGCGAGAGTCAGGGTTGGAAGGGAGGTGCGGACGCTATTTACAACGTGGAAAACATTCTGGCTCACTCCGTGAATGCAGATTTCCTAAGCGGGACACAGGTCGACACGCTAAAGCAGTTGTTGAGCGAATTCGCTGACCTATTTAGCAGTCGCCCGGGAAAGACACACCTCCTGACACACGAAATCGAGCTCACCTCTGATGAGCCGGTACGGTCGAAACCCTACAGGGTATCACCGCGGCAAAAAAAAAATAATGGACGCGGAAATTCAGCGCATGTTGGAGTTAGGGGTTGCAGAGCCAGCGGAAAGTGACTATACCTCACCGCTAATTCTTGTTGAGGCCCCAGGGAAAGATCCTCGTCCCTGCGTGGATTATAGAAAGCTTAATGCAATTACCAGGGATCAGCTATACCCGATTCCCAACATAGAGGAAAGGATAGAAAGGGTGAGCGGCGCGAAATCCATTTCCACCCACGATCTCGTACGGGGATATTGGCAAGTTCCCCTCTCAGAAAGCGCGAGCGGGTATGCCGCTTTCATCTCCCCAGCGGGCACCTTTCGACCCTCCATGCTTAGTTTTGGGTTGAAGAATGCCCCCTACAGCTTCTCGAAACTCATGGACATCGTACTGAAGGACATGCAGTGCTTTGCACTCCCTTATTTAGACGATGTGGCAATTTTTTTGGAAACCTGGCAAGAACATCTAGAACACCTAAAGACCGTGTTTTCCAGTTTACGACAGGCTGGACTGACACTGAAGGCAGAAAAGTGTAGATTTGGTTGCGCACAGGTGACGTACTTGGGCCACGTTGTAGGCCAGGGAACTAGGAGCCCATTCGAGTTAAAGATTGCCCCGATCGCAGCATTTCCGCAACCACGGACGAAAACGGCCATTCGCTCATTTTTGGGATTAGTTGGGTACTACCAGCGATATATTCCTAACTACTCACAGCGGGCTAGTCCCTTAACTGACGCCTTGCGAAAGGGAGCACCTACTAACGAAAGTTGGGATAACCAAAAAGAAAACGCCTTCAAAAGCATGAAGGAAGCACGCGTGTCCCGACCCTTCCTTAGACCCCTGACTATGGGAAAGAGTGCATAGTCCAGTGTGATTCCAGTGATAGAGGGCTGGGTGCTGTCTTAAGCCAAGTTGGCTACGACCATGAAGAACACCCAGTTCTCTACATCAGCCGCAAACTGACCAGTAGAGAAGAAGCGTACAGCGCTTCCGAAAAAGAGTGCGCGTGTTTAGTTTGGGCAGCGCAGAAGTTGTCGTGTTACCTGTACGGAGCAAACTTTGTATTTGAGACTGACCATTGTCCTTTAACGTGGCTGCGACAGATGTCCCCCAAAAATGGACGCTTGCTCAGATGGAGTCTGGCTCTCCAACAGTACAATTTCTCGGTGCGTTATAAGAAGGGGAAACTGCTCGGAAATGCTGATGGCTTGAGCAGACTGATGTAAGCGGGAGAACTAAGAGGAATCTCCTCCTGTGTGAGTGTTTTTTTTATTTTGTTCCGAGTAATCCGGCTGTGGCAGTTTCAAAAGGAGATGTTTCGCGCTCAGTCGGCACAACATTAACCCAAATTTGAACACAATTTTTTTAAAAGTGTATTGTTGTCAATGGAAGAAGCCTGGTGATTCTTTGGCGAAGTCCGAGCGCTTGCGGGTGGGGCAGTGCTTTGCTGTTTGGAACGTCCCACCTGCGCTTTCCTTTGTTGGTGGTGCTTTGGGTTCTGCCTTGGGGGCGATGATATTGCAATCCAGGGGACCAACACGGACGCCATCTCATCTCTTCCTGCCCAGCGGTCGTCAACGCTGGACATTCGAGATTTTTCGGGCCGCGGAGGAGCTGTAAGGTTTCTGGCGACAGCCGGTGGTCTGATTCAGCTGCGTATTCAGCCAGGACACCTGCAGCCGGGGTCCCTGCACGGCGATAGGCATCTGGGTTCCCACGCTCGGTCATCGCGAGGTTTATTGGATTCAAGACGGAGGATTCCACTGCCGTTTGAAAACAACATTCTTCCCGGAAGACGTGTCCGGCTGGAGCGTGAGAACTGTCGCCCCTTCAACTGTGCCTGCTCGCCGGCGCCTCGCCCATTCGGACTTCCCGGAAGACGGGTCCGGCTTGAGCGTGAGAACTGTCGTTCGGAAGCGAAGACACCGCTCTCTCTGGTGGGGGGGGGCGATTGTCCAGCGGCACCCTCTCTCTCCGGCGAGGCATGTGACGGGGCCGTGTCCCTATGTGAAGTGGTGTGTGTGTGTGTGTGTGTGTGTGTGTGTGTGTGTGTGTGTGTGTGTGTGTGTGTGTGTGTGTGTGTGTGTGTGTGTGTGTGTGTGTGTGTGTGTGTGTGTGTGTGTGTGTGTGTGTGTGTGTGTGTGTGTGTGTGTGTGTGTGTGTGTGTGTGTGTACGACCGCGCATGTTAGGCCACGCCCAACCTGACGAAGACATTCTCGGACCTGGGGAATCCTAGGGACAGGACCCTTTTAAAACCGGACGACGAGTGCCATGAGGAAGGAATCCTCGATCATCCTCAGATCTTCTCAGATCCTCCGACCTTCCCCCATCACCCTCCAATGGATTCCAAAATCTTGTAAATAATGTAAAATAAACCCCCTATACAGTTTCCTTCATAACCAAGTCCGACAACGTCATTCGGAGGAGGGACCTGCGGCGCTGAAAGAGTCAGCTCACTCAAGGACCCCTCGTCCCCAACAGCACCATGGCACGAATCTCGCTTTCTCAAACCTGTATGCTCTCGCTCACAGCTAAGCTGTTCGTCGCTCATGCACCGTTCTCCGATATCAATTTATCCATTTTTCGGCTATAAACTTTCCTTTGCGACAACAAAAGTTCTAGAAAAGATAAGGACCATTCCCCCCCTCCCGTCAACTCCCCCATCTCTCGCCTTGGAATGACGCGATACATCACCATTCCACCGCTACGGCTGCTCTATATCCTGTGCCACAGCCATGGCTCCACGCGTCCTGCCTATGGCTGGCACGGTGGCGCCTAGCCGCACAACCAGCGCGCCGCGAAAGCATGCACGATCGAGCTGGCGCCGTTCGTAGTCTGCGCAAGCGAAAAGCCACACCTGACACCAGCTCCAATGTATTTCATAACCTTGACCTGCAAGGTCTTATATGTAAGTCCACCATCCTTATATCTTGTGATAAGTTTGAAAATAATGCGCTTTTGAGATTAATTATTGCTTTCACTACGCGCCACTTCATTTTTTTCAGCAATCGGCAGGAGAAGAGAACGAAACAATGTGCGAGGACGACTGCTGTGTGCCTACTATCACTGCGAAATGTCTAGCTTGACGTCGTGCGCAGTGCAGTGCTGCCCGAATAGTAAGAGTTTTATTTTCGTCTTTGGTGAGATGAATTCACCAAGCTTTGACCACCTTCTCTATCAGCTCTTTGGAACGTCATGTGCTCTAACATATGATGCGTACGGGAAAACATTTGTCATCTACCGCTTATGCTCGACCGTAATCATAACCTCTTGTTCTTCCACTGCAGGGCAGCCCGCAAATATATGTGCAATTCTTGCGTACTGTTTCGCTTTGGCCTTCATAGCTGCAGGCGCGCTATATGCGGGTTCAACTACAGTAACGATGCGGCAAATGCTTCACAAAGGAGCCCCTCCAGCCAATGGCGCGGACCGATTCTCTCCTGCCCCTTGGCCGACCCCCTGGACCTGCTATCGTGAGATTGCAGGGGGTGGCTGATGAATCACCATGGGTTAATCGCAGTAACCGTGACGTCAGAAAAATCGGTAGATGCCATTGGCTTAAGGGTCTCCTTTAAGAGGCATCTGCCGATCTTTCTTGCATTGTATGTGCCTAAAGAAATTGAGCAATTTCTAGTTTCAGCTATATTTGCTAAACTTATCGCCAATGAAAAAAAAAAGATGTAACTCTGGACTGTCCGACGGGTGACTTTGTGTGCTTTTAAAGACAGAGTTTCGTTTCCTGCGCTACATGTACGGCAAGCGACAAAGAAGAACTGTTTGATTTTTTTTTTAAGAGAAAGATGCTCTCAGTTACCTGCGTTCAGTGTATTTCGAAAAACTGTGCAAGCCGTCTCTTTCACTGCATACGGAAACAACTTTGTTCAAAGATGTTGTTTTGATGTCCATGTGCAGGAGATGCTACAGTCTGTGCCTTAACTGCACTTCAATAGAAAGGTTAAAAAACATGTGGTCCCAGTTTAAAGGTGCGTAGTTATGATACAAAAACAAGACAATACGTCAATTTGCTTTGAAAACGTGATTAACTTGATTTTGTAACTTGGAACAATTTTTATTGGGGGTGCGACACGGCCTATTATGATTATAAATCAACCATTTGACAAATTCATGAAATTCAAATCCGCTTTCTTCAATTATTATGATGACTGTTTCTAAGTATCAAATAAAAATTATTCTGTAAACTGTCTTGCGAGTATCTTCACGCATGCGGTGTCTCACAAAATTCAGTGTTATTTCATCATTTCTCTTTTTGCCCTGTGACGGCCATATTTAGGCTCATCATGACATCATGCATCTCTTTGCAGGTTTGACGTATAGGGAGGTCATTGTACAAGAACTGGAGGAGGAATTTGTTTGAATGCAGTGCAACGGTCCTCCTGCAAGAGGAAAGCAATGATTAGTCCCGATATCACTAATCAGTTCACTGAAGTACAGATTCATTAGCATGAATGCCTTAGCCGTGCCACAACAGCTTGCCAAGCTTCGTACGTTGTCGAACCTGAATTTTCAAAAGCTGGATACCAGTGCTTGAAAGCTGGAAAGCCGGTCTGAAAGCTTTATTGACCCATGTGGCGCGATGAACGTCAAGACAGCGTTGGGCGCTCCATCACCCGAACGCTAACGTCATGTCAGCTGGAAAGGCGGGCCAACTTTAGAAAAGAAAGCGCTTTCCCGAAATGCCAATGTGGGACCGATCCTGATGCCAGTTCTTGCCATCGTTATGCCGTCTGCGATCCAACGTGGGTGTTGAGCTTGGGCGTGCGTGCACGGGAAGCGTCCGGTAATCTGGTTTATTCCTATACGGTAGTACGTCTCCGCTATGCTAAAAATGTTTAGCTCACGGCGACGGCTACGCTAAAATAGAACTTAACCTGGGGCAGCTAGTGCTGGAAAAAAAGGACGGCGCCCTTTTTGCACGTAGAAATAATATTAGGTCCAGCTATGCAAATTAGGATGCAGTTTCGTTCCACGCCGATTTGTTCCGAACGAACATCAAATAGACTGCTGAGAAGATTACAGTTTCATCCTGGACAATCCTACGAGCACTCATACACGTAAAAAGGGGCCGCGTTTATGTTCCAGAATATTCCATGCCTCAGCTATCGGGTGCCAGTTTTGGATGCTTCTGGTGCTGCTAAGTTTTCACTTTACCTGATGCGTATCACATGAGTCAGCTTGTTATTGACTTCCGAGTAGTTGCACATTATCCACATGCTATCTTTATGGCGGGGATTCCTGGGCTCCAGCATACGCTCTGATCACCAGATAGCCAGTGCGCCAAGGCTTGTTTTAACGTGATAGCATTACGGCACGTTCACCAGAAAATTCGGTGCCGGCGTTCTCGACGTCGCTGTTGTGAGCGAAAAAAATCACGGACATGGCCCTGGCAAATGGGGCACATAGGTCACATGACCTTGCGGCATCATCACAATCTGCCCAGCGTGGCAGGGGGCAGTTAAATTATTGGTCGCACGGGAAGAGTGACCGGGGCCGAACGAGGCCCACCGCTGGGAGCACCTACCATCGCAGGGCAGTGGGGCATTCCTTAACCATTGCACCACTGCGCCAGGAGTGGTATGAGGACTCCCATATATCTAAAAATGTAAAGTATAGAACGACCTTCCACATTTGTGGAAATGATTCCATTACGCTGTCGCATCATACCCTTCAGGCGATGCTTAGGTGTCCGTTCCAATTTTTCTTTTTTCTTACAGCTTTAGCATCCATTCTGTGCGGACTGTACTACACTTCTGCGCTACACCGGCACACGTGTAACAAGATTCAGAAAACTTAACTTCTTTCAGAACGTATCGCGATGTACTAGCATGTTTCTGATAGGGTAGTGCCCATGCATAGCGAAATGAAGCCGCAGTCTTGTGTGGGATACAGTTTGTCAGTACGACCCCTCGGTCATTCGAGGGAGGTTTGCTCGATTTTCAAGTGCAAGTACTTCTCTTGGGCACACTTTCGAAGATCTAGAGTAACTTGTGAAATGGACGTTCATATTTTACACAACGCGATTCATCTCCGGCAAGTTAATTCAATAGCACCCGGGCATTCATGTGTGACTTTTTGGCACTAGTGCCACCATAATCGCTTACTGGCTTGCGATTTTGAGATTGGTGCGTGGAATGGTTGATGGAAATCAATAAAGTTTTTCTTTCTTGGTGACCCCGTGCGGGTCACCAACAAGAAAAAACCATGACAGTTCACCTAAACGCTGAACCGCGAGAAATTTCCTCCAGGTCGGTAATTATAAGTACATATACGTAACCTTAAATTAGCATCTCAGCCCGGCCAGTCATATTGAAACAATTCGCTCTGCCGCTTCCAAGAAACTTGGCTTTATCCACCACACAATAAAGCCTGTCCCACAGCCCATAGGGCTAATAGCTTATAACAGATATATAAGACCTAAACTTGAATACGCGAGTGTATCATGGGATTCATTTTTTTTTAAACGATGACCATTTCCTGGCGGTGGCACAAAAAAAAGTCATCCGCTTCATTTTCAACAGTTATCAGAGGCATGCTTCAAAGTCCGATCTCATGACTGCAAACAATATTCCACCCTTGAAAAAGACAAGACCACTCGCCAGGCTGAAATTTCTTCTCTCACTTTATCCTCAACGGTTTAATTTCAGCCACCGGCGACAACCTGCGCCCACGTTTAACCCGACATACAAGGCACATTCATGATGACCACAGCCTTACGCCATACTTCGCGCGCACGAACTTCTTTAAAAACTCGCTCTTTGGTCGCATTATTGCTCAGTGGAACAGATTGCCAGCTCATATCTTTGCCGCGCGTGTTGTTGCCGATTTTGATGCGCGACTGTTTCCTCCCAACTGAGTTAGTGTCCTCTTGTTCTCTGCATTTTTTTGTTAATTGCATTTCTATTTTTTCTTGAAGATTCATTTTAAATGTTTGGTTATTGTAGCACTCGGCTGCTTTACAAAAACGTTTTTCGTGCCACTTGACTGTCGGCGCCTTGATTTTTTTATTCTGGGAAAGTGCGGTTTTTCGAGCGATTCCTGTTACCCCCTTTTGCCGGTATGCTCCTCGTCCGCATGTCAGATCCTTTGTGAAGATCGTTATTCGTTGTATTTTGACGTACTGGCAATTGTTATCTCCTTGGCTGTTCTTGTAACATTGTCCACTCTGCTTGTCCTCGGTCTTCAGTTATATTGCACAAAGAACAACAAAAAACGCTGACACTGCTGCAAGCATTCAAAAATATGTTTTTCTGCAGGTAGCTAACTGACGTTTATTTGCAAAATACAAGTGATGTTGAATAACCTTTGCCTCCTGAGGAATAACGTCGCTGATCAGAAATCGCTGATCACGCGTGGAAAACGGGAATTTATCAAGCGCGAAGCGTTTTCTTAATATCTGTATCTGTAATTGCCCGCATTATAACGCCGTGCGCGCTTAGGGATATGCTATTGGTTATCCACAGAAAGAGATACGGGATGAAATATGATAGATAATATATAATGAAGTATCTTTTCATTCGAATTTCACCTGGCTCTAATTCTTTTAGTACTTCTTTATTGCCCCGTGTCCGCGCGTTCTTCAAGCAGTAGGGGAAATGTTAAGAACTACATAGTATCAGACAGAAAGAACTCTATCATAGCAGTCTTATACTCATTACATGCCTTCCAAGTTCCTGCACTGCTTACGAATAAACTTAGGGCACAAGGTGCGCTTACCTGTCCTTAGAAAAGGGTGTGCGGAAAAAGGCGACCTAATTGTTATCACTTTCCACCGGTAACCATGATTAGAAAACTGCATTAAAATTTAAAGCAGTACATGGTAATAAAATTCTTGAGTGCAAATAAAAGCAAAAGGGTGCACCTTTAAAAGCTGGAGCTCCAGCAGCGGTGACTGTTCATTTCTTGTTTACTTCTTTATTGTGCAAGCAGCATTAAAATCACTGAATCTTGCCTGCCCGTAGGGCTAAATACAATAAAATTCTCTTTTAGATTGGTCATTCAGCTCTTCATCATCAATATCACTGACTTTAAATTCTCGATAAAGTGCACGCCGACCTCATCACGCTCCTCTTGCCCACCGGCTGTTTTGGAACACCAGACAGCAATTTTTTCCTTGTCGTTCGTTTATTTTTACACTGGAGAGCAACTGGCTCATGGGAGTTCGCCATCATCGGCAAACAACCGTGAGTTTTCTGTGCAGTTTGAAAGCAAGCGCGATTGTATCTAGGATGCTCACTGAAGGAGCCCTATACATAACGCTGCCTTATTAGATAGCGTTGCTTTATGTGCTCAATATAGGATTTCTTGAACCGCCACCTCCAGGTCATGAATGTCGCCAATAGTCTTGGCAGATTCAGGGTGTCCGGGCTTGTCGGTAGTTCAGGGTCGCTGAAAGAGCCCAGAAAAGGCAAAGGCGAAGAAGTAGCACAGGAAAACGCAAGTGGTTACTTCCAACAAGATTTATTTGAAAGCACGTCAGGTTCCTACACACGGGAAGCGCCCATAACAACAAAAAAACCCTTCTCGTGGCCTCTAGGAAAGTGTGAATGTGACCACAAAAAAACAAAGACTACTCCAGCGTGGCTGCTTCATTGTCTCGATAAAAAGCTTCCTCTAATGCAGTCCCCAGAAGCAATTATATCCTTAAGCCACAAAAGGGCGGGATTTGTGATCCCATCTTTTATAACGGACTTTCAACGGCACTAAGGACATAGCACTTGCATTACTTTTCTCGAGAAGCATAGCGGTCCTGAGTTTGTTCATTACGATCTGTGCAACTAGAGATTCAGAGATGACACGTTGTCAGGTTCCCCTTTTCGTAATGCCACCCATTAGACGTCTTCTTGTCGTCGCTGTTTTCTAGCGAGGCTACCTTTTCAGCTCGCCGAGTCGGGGCTACCCTCGGTAATTTGTGTTCAGCACCATCAGCATGTGGCAGCACACCAATAGCCTCCTTGCTCATCCTTCTACGTAGTGGCTCGAAGATGAGTTTCTCCAGCTTTCCCGTCGGTGCCTCGCAGATGATGAACAGCAGGTAGCTGAGCAGGAAGCTCCAGACAAGTATAGTGAAGAAGAAGGACATCTGTCAATAAACGGAAGCAAGGCACAAAATGAATCAGTGCTTGAAATAACGGGAATTATAATTTGTTTCGTAAACACCTTAAGCATGCAGATGAGCGAGCCAAACATTGAGTTTGAAAGGTGCATGTGAATATCTCTCTAAAGGTTTCAGGCGCAACACTAGTGAACTGGTATCACCAAATATGCTATGGAACAAAAAAGTTTAGTTTAGCTGTTCCCAGTGTGTGCCACTTGAATGCAAGCAAGAGATTGTTCAGATAGCTTTTTTATTGCTTTTTTGAACTTTTTCGTTTGCGTTGAGCTTTTCGCAAGCTTGCCTAGCTCTGCTGTGTTTTTGCAGTAGCCGACGCAGGGCGGCAAGCTCACACTTCGGGTTTTTCGCGTCATTCGCGATTTCGCAAAACATCCCGAGCTCGCGCTTCAAACTTTTGGCGTCTACTGCTTTCCCGCCGCAACCCGAGCCCCCACTTTGGGGTCTTGACGCACCGCGCAGTTGTATACTCGACATTCCCCTTTTGTTGCATTCGCTTGCGACGTTGTACAGACTACCCCAGCTCCCCTTTGGCTTGCCGACGTTCCCAAGCGTTGCTTTGCTTCATACATTGCACTACTCAGCTGCCACAGCGACAATCCGGCACCGTTTGTGACATCAGTGCCGCTCCGTCGCTTCTGGCGAGGCGCCCTCTACCCATCTACGCAACTGCGTCGCTCTCTGCTCTGGTGCTCCAAATCTCCGCCGCTGCATCGTTGACCGCTCCGGCGACTGACTGAGCCGCATACGCAGTCCTTTCCCTTTCCCCTTCTGTTCCTCCTTTCTTGCTACGATTGCGCTCTGCCCTTCACGGTCGTGTTATGGTGGCGACACTAGACGCGAATGCGCAAGATCGTTCTTGTAACAGCTAGCGCTGTAAAAAAGCTAGTGCGCGCTGCCAGAGTCACACTCGCGCAGCACTGACGCTGGTGGCTCGAAGGGAGCAGGAACGCTCTATGAGTTATACCCATTTATTAGACTTATACTAGAGAAGATACACTAACGGTTTCATGAACCTAACAAAAGCGGGCAGGTGAAATTGTGGTATATAAATTCCCCCATCGCGCTGAAGGAAGCGCTAGAGCGCCGAGTTCTGGGAGCTCGCCAAACTGGGTCGGGTTTACTAACCAGTCACACTTGAGCATGTCGGAGAGCTAGGTGGTATTTTACTGTGTCCAGTCGGGAAATCGGAATTATAGAGTGCAGTTAAGAGCAAGTTTATGAACGGAATACAGGATTATGAATGCAACATATTGCAATTTTTTTTATCTGCGTACAGTATTTGCATTCAGCGTATAACTGACGCGCACAGCCCATTGTGCCCATTGAAAAGTGCACCGTTAGATCTTAGACAACGCGCCCGGGGTGAAAGTGAATTAAATATATCCGCGAACATCACATTGCATGAACCCTTGAAGGTCGGTATGCGCCTGTTCAGCCTATATTTCAAGACATTCAAGACATCTACTGAGTACCACCTTCTAGTGCCCTTTAGATGCTGCTGTGCGCCACATATTACGCGCTTACAATTTACGATGAATAATAGAAATATCGTTTCAATTGGAATATTTTAAATGTTTATTGGTTAATAGATGCATCTCGTATGCAGCGTACAACGTCGGCAGTCTGAAAGCTTCCAGGCAGCTTTCCTTTCTCTTTTGCCTTCCTCTCACCTCATTTTGCTCTGCTCACGGCAGTGCTAGTGGTGGACATATCACCAGTCACAAGCCAGTGCACGTTCTCTCTGTTTAAACTAATACACTCTCTCATGTACAACATAATTCATTACTTCCTGCGGTCATACGAAATATTTATTAACGCGGCATAGTAGGTGAGTGCAGTAAATTTTTCTCGCCTCGTTAGTGTCAGTATTCTAATAGATCAATAAACCTGATTTAAAAGAACACAATATACAGTAGCATTATAAACGAAACTTGGTTCTCAAAAGTCATGCGCGCGTACTGGTGAAGAAATTCAAAAAAAACGAATTCACGTCTCGACCTAAAATGGGCTCAATTTTTCACATGTGCATATCTGTTAACAAAAATAAAATATTTAGGTCAGGTTACTTACCACAAAAAAGTGCGAGGAGAACAACCTCTCTCTGGAGATGTGCAACCAAAGCTGTACAAAGGGCACGTGGATGATGTACACGCCGAAGGCTAGCCTGCTCAGGGGCGTGAAGAAGCTCCACGACAGGAATGTGTTTAAGAAGCCTGCGTTCGCGGAAAGACAGGTGGAAATACAAAAATGATTTCGTTTAATATAGTAAATAAAACAGAATACACATATGTATGAGCAGAGATGGTAAGAGAAAAGAGCACAGTCGTGTTAATGCATTTTCGAAGCACTCGCTGCAGTTGAAAGGGATACACTAGCGTCGTAAATTACTGTCCTTTCTAGATATACGAGAAGATACAGGGGTTATGAAAACACACATGGTGCACCGTGGAAATTAGGCCTGTAGTAATGTTTTCGAAGGACCTAAAAAAGCCTTCCTTCCACTTTACAGTCGTGAGAGAGAGAGAAAACTTTTATTTCTTTCCAAGAGGTTCGCGGGGATGAAGACTTCCTGGTCGTCTTGCTTGGGTGCTGGCGACTTGAGTCTTCAAGCAAGAGTGGGCCCTCAGTCCAGGGCTCCACTGAGTTGTGCCGCTTCAGTTGCGTGCTTTACCAAGGCCCTCTGGACCTCAAGCTCGCTGCTGAAGAGACAGCTCACCCATTGCTCCGCACTCGGTGTTTGTGAACAGCCGCGCTTCTGAAAATACCTATTCTTTTCAGTCGTATTTAAGAAAAAAGAAAGCCACTCGTAGACTGCCATCAAACCCTGTTTGATTTCCAATAGACGTGTGTTATTCAATGTGAATGGGATTTCGGTTCCTCCGTTGTGGGGCCGGTTGGATAAAATATAAAGAAGTGGCCATTTTATTGCAACGAGTGCTGGCGTCATCCCTCGGTGCGAAGGTGAGACGGCCATCAAGATGTCCTCCGTGCTGCTCGCATGGTCTTCGCCCGCGTTTACGTTCTCAGCAATAGATGGTGACATTGCGCCTACCATTTAGAATTGACTAAACGAACAAGAAATGAGCACAACTACGATAATAAACAAAGACCAGCTCCTAATTCCATCGCTGTGCAAAATCAGAGCGAGAGGCTCAGTCGACAGACACGTTTACAGCTGTCTTCCAGAGTGAGAGTACGCACATTCTGTAAGTAGACGTGATTTTGCCTTGCCATTGATTACTTAAAAAAGATGTTAAGAATTATATGGCACAACTGGAGCGCTAAAGCGGTTTGTTTACGGTAATTGACCTCTAAGGCGCCCTAATTTTTCTCAGACTGCGACACCTGAAGCCCTTGTTAAAATCCACTTAATGACACCGCACATGTAACATCGACTACATTACCTATATAGATTTGCGCTCTCGGGCATGTTGTAACAAAGCACAGTTATTAGAAAGATGAGGATTTCGCCTCAGGATGTGAGTACCTTTTTAGAGTGTACTGCACGTTCATGTGGGCAAAAAAGGAAAAAGCAACTAGGCACCATTTCTGGTGACTACGCTGGGTAATTGTAGCTCATTCTCCTGGGGCCATATTCTGTACGCTGTCCATTCTTCATTGCCCATTTCACGTCCATTTGGTCCTCTGTGAATGGTCATTCAGATATACCCTCCGCTTTCAAGCGTCCATGGGGTGCGACCCGACCATTGAGCTGTTGGCGACTGGACACCACCATCGGCTGCGATTGGCTGCTGTATACAGCTATAGTGGTGAGGTGCATCGCAGCGCTCTGTCAACAGCAGGTGATTGGTCCTGACCTCCGGTTGCCATTGGCTGCGATAGGCGGCCAATGGTGACGTCCGGTCGCCCACATCCAATGGCTGTGTCGCATCCCACAGACGCTTAAAAAACGCGGGCATATCTGAATAACCAATGACCGAGGACCAAATGGACACGAAATTGACAACTGGAAATGCACAGCTTTAGAATACTGACTCTGCTCCTCAAAGAAGAAGGCAATTGGTGGCATTCACACCGTCTTAGTGTCGTGATGAATCGCATGAGGAGTTTGCTGTGAATTATGGTTATTTCCGAACATTTTATTATTTTCGCCGGTCTTGTCAATTTTTCATTCCATGCGGCGTGTCTAGTTTCTTGTCCATCTTGCCACTGAATGTATTGGCGCTGCGAACTAATTAAGACTTCGACTGCTTCGGGCATCGACATGACGGGCAGCAGCGAGTATAAAAAGCTTTCTTCCTGATGCAAGGTTTCTCTCTTTAAAAGTGTCATAACGGCTGTGCATATCGTCCTTCCACCTTTCGGAAAAAAGTTAAAGAAGCATTTTACAGGCGTATGTAGCTTCCTGAACAGCAGGAGGGCAACGAAATCCGGTCCGGGCATGGCGACTTTTGTGCAGCATTGCTCAGCTTTGTGCAGGTTGTTGGGGACGAGGGGTCCTTGAGTGAGCTGACTCAGCGCCGCAGGTCCCTTTTCCGAATGACGTTGTCGGACTTGGTTATGAAGGAAACTGTACAGAGGGTTTATTTTACATATTTTACAAGATTTTGGAACCCATTAGAGGGTGATGGGGGAAGGTCGGAGGATCTGAGAAGATCTGAGGATGATCGAGGATTCGTTCCTCACTGCACTCGTCGTCCGGTTTAAAAAGGGTCCGGTCCCTAGGATTCCCCAGGTTCGAGGAGGTCTTCGCCAGGTTGGGCGTGGCCTAACTTGCGTTGTCGTACACACATACACCACTTCACATAGGGACACGCCTCCGTCACATGCCTCGCCGGAGAGAGAGGGTGCCGCTGGACAATCGGCCCCAGCAGAGAGAGCGTTGTCTTCGCGTCCGAACGACAGTTCTCACGCTGTCAAGTCGGACACGTCTTCCGGGAAGTCCGAATGGGCGAGACGCCGGCGAGCAGGCACAGTTGAAGGGGTGAGTCACCCCTGCTCGGTTCTGGCGGTCGCTAACTGCCTCCGTGCCGCACGGTCGATCTTCCGGGAACAATGTTGTTTACAAACGGCAGTGGAATCCTCCGTCTCGAATCCAATAAACCACGCGAGGACCGGCCGTGGGAACCAAGTTGCCTATCGCCGTGCAGTGACCCCGGTTGCAGGTGTCCGGACCGAATACGCAGCTGAATCAGACCACCGGCTGTCGCCAGAAACCTTACAGCTCCTCCGCGGCCCGAAAAATCTCGAATGTCCAGCGTTGACGACCGCTGGGCAGGAAGAGATGAGATGGCGTCCGTGTTGGTCCCCTGGATTGCAATATCATCGCCCCCAAGGCAGAACCCAAAGCACCACCAACAAAGGAAAGCGCAGGTGGGACGTTCCAAACGGCAAAGCACTGCCCCACCCGCAAGCGCTCGGACTTCGCCAAAGAATCACCAGGCTTCTTCCATTGACAACAACACACGTTTAAAAAATTGTGTTCACATTTGGGTTAATTTTGTGCCGATTGAGCGTGAAACATCCCCTTTTGAAACTGCCACAGCCGGATTACTCGGAACAAAGTAAAAAAAAAACTCACACAGGAGGAGATTCCTCTTAGTTCTCCCGCTTACATCAGTCTGCTCAAGCAATCAGCCTTTCCGTGCAGTTTCCCCTTCTTATAACGCACCGAGAAATTGTACTGTTGGAGAGCCAGACTCCATCTGAGCAAGCAACCATTTTTGGGGGACATCTGTCGCAGCCACGTTAAAGGACAATGGTCAATCTCAAATACAAAGTTTGCTCCGTACAGGTAACACGACAACTTCTGTGCTTCCCAAACTAAACACGCGCACTCTTTTTCGGAAGTGCTGTACGCTTCCTCTCTACTGGTCAGTTTGCGGCTGATGTACAGAACAGGGTGTTCTTCATGGTCGTAGCCAACTTGGCTTAAGACAGCACCCAGCCCTCTATCACTGGAATCACACTGGACTATGAACTCTTTCCCATAGTCAGGGGTCTAATGAAGGGTCGGGACACGAGTGCTTCCTTCAGGCTTTTGAAGGCGTTTTCTTTTTGGTTATCCCAACTTTCGTTAGTAGGTGCTCCCTTTCGCAAGGCGTCAGTTAAGGGACTAGCCCGCTGTGAGTAGCTAGGAATATATCGCTGGTAGTGCCCAACTAATCCAAAAATGAGCGAATGTCCGTTTTCGTCCGTGGTTCCGGAAATGCTGCGATCGGGGCAATCTTTAATTCGGATGGGCTCCTAGTTCCCTGGCCTACAACGTGGCCCAAGTACGTCACCTGTGCGCAACCAAATCTACACTTTTCTGCCTTCAGTGTCAGTCCAGCCTGTCATAAACTGGAAAACAAGGTCCTTAGGTGTTCTACATGCTCTTGCCAGGTTTCCGAAAAAATTGCCACATCGTCTAAATAAGGGAGTGCAAAGCACTGCATGTCCTTCAGTACGATGTGCATGAGTTTCGAGAAGCTGTAGGGGGCATTCTTAAACCGAAAACTAAGCATTAAGGGTCGAAAGGTGCCCGCTGGGGAGATGAAAGTGGCATACCTGCTCGTCCTTTTTGAGAGGGGAACTTGCCAATATCCTCGTACGAGATCGAGGGTGGAAATGAATTTCGCGCCGCTCAACCTTTCTATCCTTTCCTCTATGTTGGGAATCGGGTATAGCTGATCCCTGGTAATTGTATTCAGCTTTCTATAATCCACGCAGGGACGAGGATCTTTCCCTGGGGCCTCAACAAGAATTAGCGGTGAGGTATAGTCACTTTCTGCTGGCTCTACAACCACTAACTCCAACATGCACTGAATTTCCGCGTCCATTATTTCTTTTTGCCGCGGTGATACCCTGTAGGGTTTCGACCGTACCGGCTCATCAGAGGTGAGCTCGATTTCGTGTCTCAGGAGGTGTGTCTTTCCCGGGCGACTGCTAAACAGGTAAGCGAATTCGCTCAACAACTGCTTTAGCGTGTCGACCTGTGTCCCGCTTAGGAAATCTGCATTCACGGAGTGAGCCAGAATGTTCTCCACGTTGTCACTAGCGTCAGCACCTCCCTTCCAACCCTGACTCTCGCTGTCCAGCTCTTCTGGTTCATTTAGAGTCAGATTGACGATCCCGCTGCGTTCCACGAACGGCTTCATCAGATTACAATGATAGATTCTCACCTGCTTTCCCCTGCCTGGAAGCCTTAGCGCGTAATTCGTCTCCGAAAGTTTTTGGAACACTCCTACTGGACCATCCCAGTGAACTTCCAGCTTGTTTTTTTTTCGATGGCCGGAGGATCATCACGCGATCGCCCGCGGTGAAACCTCGAAGGCGCGCGTTTTTGTCATAATAGACCTTGGCGGCCTCCTGGGCAGGTTTCATATTTCGATTTACTAATTCCTTCGTGTTGTTAAGGCGGTCCAGTAGGTGAAGCACGTACTCAACCACTGTCTGGTTCTCTCCTGTCCTTTCCCACATTTCTCTCAGCATTCGGAGGGGAGAGCGGAGGGCTCTTCCATACACGAGTTCAGCTGGGGTAAACCCCGTAGCTTCATGGGGGACTGTTCGTAAAGCGAAAAGTGTGGCCGGTAGACAATCCTCCCAGTCTGCTTTATGCTCATAACAAAGAGCACGTAGCACCCGCTTCAGCACCGAATGCCATTTCTCTACACTGTTGGACTGCGGATGGTACACCGAGCTGTGTAACAATCTTATTCCTCATCTTTCTAGGAATGTGGTCGTCAAGGCGCTTGTAAAGACCGTCGCCTGATCGGCTTGGATTTCGGCCGGAAATCCTATTCTCGCGAACACTGGCAAAAGGGCGTCGACTATTTCTGTGGAGCTCAAGTCCTTCAACGGAATTGCTTCGGGAAATTTTGTGGCGGGACATAGCATAGTAAGCAAGTACTTATAGCCTGATTTCGTTTTAGGCAAAGTGCCTACTGTGTCTATTACAAGCCGGCGAAAGGGTTCCGAGATCAATGGAACAATTTTCAGTGGAGCCTTCCATGTCTCTCCCGGCTTGCCCACGCGCTGGCACGCATCGCATGATTTTACGTAGCGTTCTTCATCTTTGAAACAACCCGGCCAATAATATTCCATTAATAGCCGCTTCTTTGTTTTATTGATTCCCAGATGTCCTGCCCAGCCATTTTCGTGGCAGAGACTCAGAATGTCCGATCTGTATTTTTCGGGCACGACCAGCTGATCAAATGCTTTGCCTTTTCTGTCCTGGTAGTGTCGGTATAGTAAGCCTCCCTTCTCATGCATCGTTATGTTGCGTCTCGCGATGCCCTTTTTAGCTGTAAGGTGCAGTCTTTCCAAAGTGGGATCCTGCTTCCGTTCTTTTATTAGGGACTCCCTGTTCACCTGCAGAAGGCGATCAAAACTGCGCGATGTTGGAGATAAAACGGATCCTTCAGCGTTTTCTGATTCCTCTACCGACTTAGTGGTTGAAGTCCCTCGTCGCTCATTTGCTCGGTCAGCTGTCTGGATTTCATTCCTCGTTGGTTTCCTTCCCTCCTCATTTGATTGCAACGATATGCTGGCTGGTGCGTCTCTGGCTACCTGAGGTTCGGGAATCTGACTTAGCTGAGATGCGAGCTGACGAGTTTTCGATCTTGTGAAAGCTTGTATCACCCCGCTTCCGAGTTTCTGGCCTCTCTCGCGTAGCAATTGGTCTGATCGATTTGAGAAGAGGAAAGGATATTGAAGTGGCACGGCCTTCGAAACTGCGGCCTCAGTGATTAGCTCTCCAAACGGTCCACAAATTCTCACTCTAGCTATGGGAAGGCATACACTGTGTTCTTCTACTGCCTGTTTTATCCACAAGACTTCTCCCGCAAAATCGTCCACTGACACGTAAGACGGGTGGACAACGTCCATCGTCGCGGCGCTATCTCGAAGCACCCTGCACGGTTTCGCGTTAACGTGCAGCTCGTGCAGGTATGGCTTAAGGAGCTCTATATTCTCGGCGTTATCCTCGACGCACGAGAACACCAAACGTTGCTTTGTACACTTGGCTGCAAAGTGCCCGACACCATTGCAGTTGTAGCAACGAAATGGCCTACTAGCCTCAAACTCTTTTTTCGCGGCTTTGTCAGCTCCCTGTCTCTTCGCCTGTTCTTCAAGCTTTTCTGGCGCTACCTTCGTTGCCTCCGATTGCTCCGAACTTCTAGCACTTCGAGTCTTTCTGCAAGGCCCTTTTTTCGCATCGCGTTTCGAGCGTGTGACGCACCCTCTTCAGTGCTCAAGCTTCTGCGCGAAACGTACTCCTC
Organism: Amblyomma americanum; assembly: GCF_052857255.1. Lineage (NCBI taxonomy): Eukaryota > Metazoa > Arthropoda > Arachnida > Ixodida > Ixodidae > Amblyomma > Amblyomma americanum. The sequence goes on along the minus strand of NW_027526491.1, from coordinate 727,457 downwards.
TGCTAGCTCAGCTGCCCTTTCAACTGTGTCGACTTTTTCCCTGTCTTGAACCCACAGTTTCACCACTTGGGGAATGCTTCGGTAAAATTGCTCAAGGCAAAAACACTCGATGATTTTGTCTCGGCTTTCACAAACCTCGGCTCCTTTTAGCCACTCTAGCAGATTCGTCTTTAGGCCATACGCGAAATCCGGATAGCCCTCGCTATCGTTTTTCATTGCGTTCCTGAATCGCTGTCGGAAAGCTTCGGCTGACAGCCGGTACCTTTTTAGCAGGCTGGCTTTGACGTTTTCGTAGTCAGCTGCGTCTTGTGTGCTAAGTCTCGCTATGACTTCAGCTACTTCACATGGCAAGAGTGCCAGAAGCCGTTGCGGCCATGTACTGCGAGCAAAGTTCTCCCTTTCGCAAGTTCTCTCAATGTTTCCCAGGTAAAATCCTATGTCCCTTCCACTTTCATAGGGCTGCATGAATCTGTTCATTCTATATGATTGTACATAGCTTACTCTTTCAGGAGACCCGGCTCTCGTACTGTCGCCTTTTTTCGATTTTCGCTTTCAAGCTGCAATCGCTTTACATTTCTTTCTTTTTCAGCTTCCCACTTTTGCCGTTCTTTCTCTTTTTCCCATTCCGCTTCCCTTTTTCTTTTTTCTTCCTGTACCAAATTCCACGTATCTACCAGCTGATCGTCATCTACGTGTTTTTTAATTGTCTTGCATATTTAAAGTTTTGTAATTTTTTCCTGTACTTCTATTGACAGTTCCTCGCATAACAACAGCAAGTCCGACTTTGACAATTTCATAAGGTCCATGACAACGCTTTCTCCGCTTTGGCAATGCTATCTTCAAAATGTCGTGAGATTACCCTTTCTCAATTGACATACACTTCCCAGTGATTCTAGATTATTCTCTCAACATCTGAAGCCTGGCGAATCCTATAGCAAAATGCCGAAACGCTTACCGGTTGAGAAAGCACAATGTCGCACGGTCCATCCCAGCTGCTGCCAACCAGTTGTTGGGGACGAGGGGTCCTTGAGTGAGCTGACTCTTTCAGCGCCGCAGGTCCCTTCTCCGAATGACGTTGTCGGACTTGGTTATGAAGGAAACTGTACAGGTGGTTTATTTTACATATTTTACGAGATTTTGGAACCCATTGGAGGGTGATGGGGGAAGGTCTGAGGATCTGAGAAGATCTGAGGATGATCGAGGATTCCTTCCTCACGGCACTCGTCGTCCGGTTTAAAAAGGGTCTGGTCCCTAGGATTCCCCAGGTTCGAGGAGGTCTTCGCCAGGTTGGGCGTGGCCTAACTTGCGGTGTCGTACACACGCACACACCACTTCACATAGGGACACGCCCCCGTCACATGCCTCGCCGGAGAGAGAGGGTGCCGCTGGACAATCGCCCCCACCAGAGAGAGCGTTGTCTTCGCGTCCGAACGACAGTTCTCCCGCTGTCAAGTCGGACACGTCTTCCGGGAAGTCCGAATGGGCGAGGCGCCGGCCAGCAGGCACAGTTGAAGGGGTGAGTCACCCCTGCTCAGTTCTGGCGGTCGCTAACTGCCTCCGTGCCGCACGGTCGATCTACCGGGAACAATGTTGTTTACAAACGGCAGTGGAATATTCCGTCTCGAATCCAATAAACCACGCGAGGACCGGCCGTGCGAACCAAGATGCCTATCGCCGTGCAGTGACCCTGGTTGCAGGTGTCCGGGCCGAATACGCAGCTGAATCAGACCACCGGCTGTCGCCAGAAATCTTACAAGGTTCGCATCCTTTCAACACATGCTCTAAGGCCCCACTGTGAGTTCAATTGTGCTCTTAATTTCTGTTAGTGTTCTGCACTGTGTGACGCTGTTCCAAGCCGCGAATTTATGAAAGGCACATTCGACTTCGGCACTTGTGTAATACAAGCTGAAGCGTACATAACCTCCTAAAAACATTGATGGCCTGCAAACTAACAAGCAATAGACCTTTTGGGTGCAAATTTCACAAAACTCTTTTATTGCATCGAAATTCTTAGCTTGAGTACTTTAAGCCAACGTGAATTTCTCATATTTCGTTTTATCGAATGCGCAAGTTTTGAAATAACGATTATTAGAGGGGTTATTGGACGATTTTGTGAACACCGTAAAAAGCTTGCGGCGTGTTAAGGTGGTGTCATCGTGAAGATTACACGCAGCAAGAAATGCAGAAAGGCTCAAAAGTTGGCTCTACCCTTCCATAAATTTGTGTCCCTTCAGTTCTTATTGTTTAGTAATATAATAATAAAAGTATTATTAATTTTTATTGCCCTTCGAATTTTCATGTACACATTTTTTACCACACGTATGTATAGAGTGCTTGTGGGTGGGTAGGCAGGTCTGCGGGTATGTACCAGGCAAGCATGTATCATTTAAAGAAATCATCAGAACAAGAGTCAACTCGGGTATGAAGCAAGATTTTATTACATTTGTAACAAAAGCAAACAATCAACAGGAAACAAAGAAAAGGAGCAGGCAGTTTCCCAATAAAAAAGTCCAACAAGCATTCAGAAGAATCTAATTGGAGTAGATCCATGAAGCGGTGTCGGTCCACATCGAATGCATACTTTTAAAGATTGGTCCATTGTTAATGTCGCTTTCTTTTCATTCGTAGTCCCTTCTGCAGACTCCAGTCCTACTAAACCCTATTAACTCTGCCAGCTAAGTTCATACATACTTTTATTCCAGGCAGCCACTATCGGAGATTCTCAAGCAAGGAAATAAACATGACTTTTTAAGCAGTGGTCTTTTATATCTTGCCGGTTTGTAATCTTTAAGGAAAAAAGGAAGAAAAAACGGACCGTGGTGAATTGACAAGCAAATATTCGACGTATCTCGACACACGCAGCAGATGTCAAGCACGGATTTGCGGCGTTCGAAGGTCGCCATAGCCGCTCAGGTTTTTACTGCAGGCGCCATAAAACTACAGCCTGCGGAGTTGTTCCAACCGCGTCGGGGCGGGTCACAACCCAACCACGGGTGCACGGCCCCAAGCCCGCGCGGCGACCACGCACGAAACCTGGTCTCGCGCATCCATCGCGTCAGACTTTTTATTGGCAATTATTTTCGACTAGCACTCGATCATGCTAGAAAACTGTTTCTGTTTTCAGTTCGCTCATTTTGACGGATCGGACCTGCAGCCGCAAGCAATTTGTTACACTTCAAAGATGAAGTACGTGAGATCCAAGTAAAGATCCAATTTGTCTGATGAATACTTGAAGCCTCTGCTAATTATGCGCACAATAGGTTTGTAGCCACGGTTCACATCAGCTGCACTGTTCGCATTACACCTCTCCTTTGTGCTTCTCTGTCTCCCTTGAAGGGAATATCTTTGTACTGACATTCCTACGGAGCTAGCAACCACAAGACGCCGCGCATATTTGGACATTTCATTTCTGCTCATATGGCCGCGTATTTATATTGTGTGCGTTTTGCATTTCTAAAAATATTAATTTCTGTTTGTGTTACTAGCTATTTGTACATTTGTGTCCATAGGTTGTGTACTGCCCAGAGAAGTTGAATTGAAATATTAAAAATAAATAAAAGGTTGCCATTTATGCCGTAGGTCTGTGTTTTATATTATTGTACTTTTTCAACTTTATCTGCTTGATAAATCTAAAATTTCTAAAACCTAAAGCATTGATAAGTCTGAATTGCATAAGTCTTGCCGAAAAGTTGGGAGAACCCTGGTCTATATAGTGCTGCTGAGCACCACTCAAGTCCGACAGAACTGTAATCGGTAGTACGCGGGGCATCTAATGCCACGGGCAGTCTAACCGCGGTTAAGCTTAACAGTGGTTAGAGAACTGAAATTATCGCGAATCGCAGCTCGCCGATGTCACACGGCTGTCCTCGGTTCTTGGTTAGCGCAGCCAATGGCCGCTTGGGTGGAACAAACTAAGTGAGAAGATCATCGGCAGAGCGAGGCTACATTTTCAGATATCTTTGTTATTTACAACGCAGTATCTAGAGTGCCGTTCGACAGTGCCACCCGTTGATAGCACTGCCTCAATCATCATACGCCACCGCGCCTCCCACAAGCCGTCCGCGCCAAGCAAACACGTTGCTGGCGGTTTAGCATTGCTAAGCACGAAGTACTTTGCGAAAGCACAGTTTTTCGCAGGTGGACACCACCGCAGCTTACCTGAAAGCACGATTGAGGTGTCCGCTGACACAGGGTGCCAGTTATGCGCGTGTTCAACTTTTGCATCGTCAATGAAAATTCACCTAGTGCACACCGGCGGCCTATGCTCCAGTACCAGGTTTGTGCATCAATGTTGCCAACGTCAACGCGTATTCCTCAAGTGCTGTGTATCTGCCGCAACGTGTTCCACACCAACGCATGCAACGCACATCTCTCCGCCACCAGATAGCTCAAAGCGCGAATAAGTTTGACAGTAGTATTTGCGATGAACAACACCACGTGCAATGCACTGCGCAAGAGGGTGTTGCAGTTCAACACGAGGTGTGTGCGGTCGAATCACCGCGATCGTCGAAATCTTTGTTTCGTGGGCAGTGCGCTTTCTTGTGGGGAGTATATGCTGCCCTATAGAAGAGCAGCCTAGCTGTCTCCCCTGACAAGATGCATGTGTGTGCCTCCCAGAGTATTGATGTAAGGGAAGGTGGGGACGTGCAGGGGTATGGTGGGACCGTATTACACAGCCTGGTATTTTGAGGCATACGCACTCAGATTTTTCTTTTCCGCACTATATCCATGCAATAAAGAAAAAACGCTGCGGCGATAGCCTATAGGGCTCTCGCGCTGCGGCCTGCGAAGCTTACCTGTCCGCTCAACCGTGGGTTTGACTCTCAGTCAGGGATATTTATTTGATTTATTTTATTTGTTACTTTCCCTTGGCACAAACCCGCAAACACCGCAAACGTGCAAACATACCAAGATCTTGCTCAGGGTTGACCCATCGAAATAGTACCTTCGCACTCAAAGGGTTGTCCCAATAAATAATAAGCCCTGGGATAAAAGAATGTCAAAAAGGAATTCTTCTTAAGGACGGCTGACCCGTATCGAGAAGCTGGTTGCAGTGAGAACTGCGATACTAGCAAGTTTCTCCTCACAGCTGCATGGTATGGCTGCCAAAGGCGCGCCGCGGCTCGCCAGGTCTGCTTGTGCGCTAGCGCCCCTGCTACGGCGTCGCTGGAATAGACCACATCTTTATTTTAGTACGAGACAGTGGGGCTGACAGCAGACGTTTTTAGCATACCGGAGACGTGCTACCGGAGACATATACCGGTTTACCAGACCCCTCTTGCGCACGCGCAGTGGCCCCCCTCATCCCAACAATGTCCCTGCGCATGCGCAAGAGGGGTCCGGTAAACCGGTATACATCTCCGATAGTACGTCTCTGGTACGCTAAAAACGTCTACTAAAACTATGCCATGAGTAGAACGTTTGCTATCGCGCTAACGAATTGCAAAGCGCTGTCCGCTGTAGCTTCCATATGAAACCAATTATGCCTAGCGACGACTAGAGAGTAGCGCACTGCCAGAGCGTCGTCGTCCGCCACGCTCGCGGGTTGCACCACTGAGGTAAGCTCGCGGCATCCGGCACTGCGAATGTTGGGAACTTGTCGTCTGCTCTCATGATGCGGTAAGGAGCGGTCATTTTTCGACGTTAGGGCGATAGAATGCGCAGCCTGAGCACCGTGGTACGGTGCTGCAGTGCTCTTTTGCGGCCCCGTCGGTCGGTCTCGAAGGATGTGTAAAAGCGCCATATATGACGGCACTATAGACACTGCCTATTTTAATGTGTCGCTCTTAAAAGGTGATTTGGTGTGAAGAATGTACGTTGTTGATACGGGCCAGCTGTTACTAGGACGCCGACGAGCACTTTCCTTCCGAAGAGGCCGCCATTCGGTTAGAGACGCAAACCAACGTCGTCAAGCTCAGTTCTCGATAACCGTGGTTAGCGGTGTACTCGCAGTTTGGTCCGCAGTGTGAACAGCAGTAACCACGGGTAGCGAAAACCACGGTCATCGTAATCGCAGTTAAGCGTGCTATTTTCAGAAGGGTATAAGAGAGGTTAGGTCATTTGAAACGCCTCTTTAAAAGTTCCCCTCGGAGGCGACGGCTCAGCGAAGAGAGATACCATGGTCTGCAACGATTTTCTTTTCGCCAAATAATGTAGCGTAACCCGCTCGAATGACCATCCGCTATTCTTGTTTAAAAGACTCTGATAAACTATCACTGGCACAAAATTTCTCTCTCCGTTTTCTGTTGAACTTTCAGCGAACGTCTCTGTTGTCTGCTTTGATTGTTTTACCGTGTACAGCTGCACCATCCGCGTTCTTTCTTGGCTGGCACTTAAATATGTGCGCTGAAACTGCTGCGTTTGTATCGCCTTTTGTCAAAGGTAACCAGGCAACGGCGTTTGCTTCTGAGACGTATTGTGGAGCATGCAGTTACGGCACCCCTAAATACCAAACGATCTCCAGAGGTGAAGACAAGGGTTTTTCGTTCGTAACGTAGATTTGTAACTGAAGTTTGTCATAAGCGCTCATATACACGCATCAGAAAAAAACCGCGTTGCCTAATTGTACTTTCGGCAAAGGTGTTACATAAAACTGTGGAAATGCACTCTCCGGACTGAAGGGCTAGCCATTTCTGTTAGAGCCTTTTCAATTGATCTCCTCCAGTGTTTCCAGCCTTTCTGTCTCAAGTTGGGTTTTATGCCTTTATTCCACTTCTAAATATATTTGAGTTTCTTTGACGATGTGTGGAACTCGCCACATCACGTTGGATTGAAATTAGCTTGAAATCATTAGCTCATTAGCTCTTGCTTTACTCATTAGCTAATGAGAAACCGTCTACCTAATGAGGAAACCCTAATTAGCTTGAAATCAACTTTCTGTCGGGCGTATTAGATTCGCCTGACTTAATTTTATTCCATTAAGACGGAATTTTTCTCTTTGTTCTCCACTGACTTCATCGTTTGTGGAACATTTGGTAAGAATGGAGACAAATGATGGCAGCATATAGGGCTTAGACATACCTCCTCGTCCAGTGGCGCAGGCGATAGTGACCCAGGACATAAGAATGGACCACAGGATCCGGTCGAAGAACGCCAGAGATAACTTCCCAAACTCAGTAGTCGGGTCTTTGACTTGGTACCAGGGTACCTTAATGAAGATGCAGAAGAGCCCACAGGCTATTGCGAACAACCAGGCCGCGAACTGGCATGCCTGAAAACAGAGAGTTTTAGATCAAAATGAAATGCAAACGATCATTGTAAAACGTGTGGTCGCGGAAAATTTGTGTATAAATGTTTACAGAAGGTGGCACAAGAGACGTCGGAAGTACACAGTTTCAGCGACCGCAAGCAAAGGGGCCGATTCAGCAGGAATGCCCTTTAAATTTACATAAGGAGTGGTCTCTACTCATTTTAAGGAGAGAATTTCATTGCGGCCACATTTTGAGTATGAAACTGAAGATGTTGTTTGCGTAAAGAAGGAAAAACCTTAATTCTTCAAGAGAATCTTACCAAACATTTCTGTACAAAATAATTTTTGAACGGAAAGAAGAGTTTATCAGCGCAATTTTTTCATAGATTGTAAGATTTCACTATAGCAATCAATATATCCGCAGTTCTCCCTTCGGCAGTATTGACTTTTTTTGCTATCGTCAAAAGTGTTAGCCTCTGGCTTTCTATGGCAGTCTTAACTGCTTGATGCGAGCGATGGAAAAACTATAAAAGAAAGATTTTGTTATATATTGGAAGAGTGGACCATTACCTTGAATATTTCGCTAGCAATACATTACGGTTTTCGAATATTCAAAATTTTGTCCATGAATGTTGGACATGAAACCCATGCTGGAGCTGAAGTCCCTTAGCTGCTCTTCCAGCTACAGAAAGAATCGGTTTCCTCTGCTTTAAATGAATGTCACACTGAACTCTCTGACGCGCTACCAGAGCAAGCTAACTCACGGACGGTCCCTTGGCCGGAGACTTGGAAGGCTGTACAGGCAAAGCTGGAGCTCCTTCGTTTCTTGCTCAACACGTTCGTGAGCTGGTGGTCGTGATTAGGCTCCCTACTTACGTGCTTATTGCCAGGTGTGTCAGAGAAGCCCACCATTAGTCCTTAAAATTTTGCTTTTTGCTTTAAAGAGCAGCTGTGTGTGTCATAGTGAGGCCTGCATGTATGTGAAAGGACTCCGAGTTAGCATTATAGATTACGGTTATATGCGGTACCATACTGAAAACCACCAACCAACTTGCTGAATGTTAATGAGGAGGCGGGCTTCAACTAAAAAACAGAATGTTGAGGAGTGGGCCAAATGAGGCGAACAATTCGCTCGGGAATCTTGGATGCCGACAAAGCAACTTTTCCCCGAAAATAAACAATGGGCGAGCTTTCACCTTTGAAATCTTTTTCTCCTTAAATATTCCGACGAAGAAATATGTCATACAGCCGACGAAGTAGCACACGGCGTGGTAGAATGGGTAGAAGTAGTAGTGGAAACCAGTCCTGAGGAATGTCCTGCGGAAAAGAAAAACGAAACATAAAGAAGTATTGGTGTCTCTCTTAACTGTTCATTAAATGGGCGGATCTGTATCCCCTTCAGTCACTGTTAATAAACAATGTTAGTAATTTTTCAAGTTTTCAGATTCTACAATATGCATGCATAGACGGCATACATGCTCCTTGATGGGTTATATTAAATTTCTGCCGAGTCCTGGTACCTCCATATTTCAACCCTACACAGTGGAAGTCAGTATATAGCATGTGTATTATGGCAGGTACGGAGCTGTCATGTATAGAATTTTCGATAAGGCCGCTATGGACGAGGGTGGCTATGATGAGCACTCAGCAGACTAGGCAACAAGGAGCATATATAATGCCAAAATATATACCACCAAAATGCCACCATAAACATAAAAGTAGAAGGTTGGACGGCCGCCGCCATAGTTCAATTCCTAGAGCACCGTAAGAGACATACGGCGGTCGTCGGTACGTATCGCATTGGCGGCATATTTTTTTCCTCGGCTTACTAATCATTTTACTCCGCAGCATAAAATGAATACACTACTAATTTGTCATTGACCAAAACGAGAAATTAAAGAACACAATTCTTTCACGCTTTCTTCAATTTCAGTGACTTATGGCTTCCTTCATATCCTAACGAGTCCCTCATTCCCCTAGCCTTCTCGACTGAATAGGGTCAGTAAGGCCTTGGTTCTGCCAGTATTGATGCCCTAGATAGCATATGATGGTTCTCGCGCGGATACCGCCTTCGCCGTTTGATCACCTTCAATGTGGCACTTGCGTTAGTTCAATACGTGCTGTTTCCACCGCTCTGAATCAGGGTGGCCCTGGTTAAATCCCTCATTATTAAGTTATACGCAACAGAAATACCGCATTCCCAGCCTCCTACGTTTTCTGTGCTTCGTCATCAGCGCCGGCATCAAATGATGCCGACCGTCACGCCTAGGCAGTCTTGAAACCCCTCAAAAATCTAAAAGCAGCGCCCTCTCTTCTCAGCGCCCCCTGCTCAACAGTCACCCTCTCCCCTTGAAACCGCGGCTCCCCCTACACGGTTCTGAACAAAAAAAGCACTTTTTAGAGCACGGCTACCGTTACACGGCTGCCGTTGAGCCCACAACCTGTGTTTGGCTTCAGCTAAGCTATTACAGCCTTCGCTATAAAAACAGTTTTCCTGTGACTGTTCGCTACCTTAGTTAGCATTTCTTATGCAAAGGCTGCTTATCAGCCGATTTCTACTAGATTACTCGATACACTGTCGCTCTGTACGCAGTGCTACGCGTATGCTATAGTGCGATAGCATTGGGATATTAATTTGGTTTTGGGTGCATAATGAACTTGTTTATACTTTCCACGCAAGAGAGCTTCAAAACAGAAGAAATTTTCGCCCACGACTTCTGAAAATGTTAAGATAACAGAAAGGTATTAGCCTGAAGTGAAAGTACGCCAAGTGGCAGTGCGAATTTCTTTAACTACAAGTGTCTCTGTTTATGTAGCGCAGCATAGATTCTAGCATTTCGTTCGTGCTAAACCGTCATTTTTTGCCTGTTTCATTCGTACTAGATTTCACTAATCGGCGGTTATTATTGTTACCGTGTGTCCATCTTGCATGCATGCGGAATCTCCGCGACTATTTCGTTATTTTCCAGACAGAATTCGCTATTGTACACTTTCATCTAGAAACCCTCAGTGAAATTAGTAGTCGCCACCGCCGTCCTGTGTTCATTTACTAGTGCGAAACAATTACTTCAGCGGTACCAATCCCGAGCAAGAATCTTGTCTGGTGTTGTCCCGTGCTCCGAGTGACGTTGCGAAAGCTGCAGCCAATGGGTAGAAGCTCGGGTGAGTTCGGAGGAGCGTCGCGCCAGCTGTCGCCCATGGGAGACAGGTGGCAGTTAAATTATTGATTGGTCGCGAGAGGTTGCTCGGGAAGAGAAACGTCGGTCGTACAATCCCTACCGGTGGCTGTCAGAGAAACAGCCACCTGCCAGAGCAGTGGCTCATCGCTTAACCGCTGCGCCACTGAGATGGTAGTGGTACGAGGACTCACCGCGATCTATGAATGTTAAGTAAAGAATAACCTGTTTAGCATATATGGATATTAACCCAATAAAGCTATCGCGTCACACCCTTAAGGCGGAGCTTAAGTGTCTTCTCTAATTCAATAATGAACACCGGCTTTCGCAGGTCTACTCGGTTTAACTACGCTAAACCCTCATCACGTTAAACCCGTACCACTTTTTTTTCTGTTTCCTGAAATGAAGAAATGCGCGCATGATCGCTCGTCTTGAATAAACGCGAGCATGTACCCTGAAAGTGGAAGTAAACGCCAGGGATTATTAAAATTTTTGATGCTTGTGCTTGCCGTCGGCTGGATATTGTTGCATGTGTATGGTAGAAGGCAACGAATTGACTGCTTTTGTTCCGAGCAGGTCATGTTAGGTAATGAAATTCCCAACATTTTTTTTTACTCACGTTATTGACTCGGTCAATGGAACGATAAATGGTGTCATCTCGTTGCCGGCCACTTGCCATGTTGCCACGGAACAGCCTACGAAGGACAACAGCACGAAGGCAGCCGCGGCTATCCTTGGACGACTGCAGCGGGGAAAAGAAAAATGAAACAAGATATTTCTCAGCAGCCCGACCTGTGCATCACTCAGGCTGGTAAACTTGGCACTAATATAAAAGAAATTGTGGGTGACTACTGCGCTCTTTACTTGCCAGTGATTTTTATATTGCATTAAAGGTGGGCTGTCCTGCCCTGTGAAACTTGAAGTATCTGCATGTAAGGATCACTATAATAAATTTTTATGCCTATTCTGCTGCTTCTTTCTTCATTTGTTCAGTATGCTTAGTGTTTTACGTGGCGCGCTTTAAAAAAATGACGCAGCTGCTGTTCATGTTAATAAGAAGACAACGCAATTCATTAAGAAAGAGCGGTGAAAAGAGCAAGTTGCCACCGAGACTACGTTTGCCAATGCAGATGGCAGTAAGGCTCCTTCAGAGCCTCTTTAAGCAACCTTGTAGGCTTCTATCGGCTTCCTGTTAACTACGTGATCAATGGTAAAACAAACTTGTTTCTTTTCTTTGAATACAAGTAAAGAAGACGCGAGTCAACTGCTTAGATGAGCAGTTTTGGGGCCTGTTGCCCGCATAATTAACAGCATTTGGTAGTATTTGGCGAGTTATTGAAAACAAAGCTCATATAACTAGAAAAACAGAAAGGTGTGATAGCACTTGAGCTCAAAAGTACAACATTCGTTCTCCCGGAGAAAAGTATCAAATTAAAGACGGAGACATAAATCGCACGCAAAACTGCTAGTCTGAAGGACTCTAAGGAGGAGGTGAGTACTATGAAAAACAAAAAGAGAACCGTTCGTTGCCGCTATACTAGTTGAAATGCTTAGACGGTAACTCTGATCAAATCACGTACTAATAATTAACCGGCTGTTTACTAATCTACATTCACGATATTTAAAAAGTAATGGTCCAACAATGTCAGCGTGCCTGCAAGAACATAAACACACAATAGAAAAATGGACGTTATTTCAGAGAAATCACTGGCGCAGTGATTAAAAAAAGCATCAAATCAAATGTTTTATGTGCAGATAAAGCCAAAGCCATTTCTGCGAATCCGAAAGATCTTTTGGCAGGTTACAAGTAGTCGGAGCCAAAAATAGCTGCAGAGTGTTTGAAGAGTTTCGCACGCTTCATTGTTCCAAAGAACCTATCAGCGGAAGCAGCACGCTGTCGTCTCAAGGCGACACCATAGGACCTGATTTGGACCACCACCGCGTGTTTCCTGTTTTTCTCTTTGATATTGAGACCAAAGTGAAAGCAGCCCCCCCCCCCTTCCTTGCAATCACCATTCTCTCTCGTCACTTCAAAGAGAAACAGGAAAACGGCACGCTTTCAGTCACTTCATTCGCAACGTTAACAAGTAGATTTTTTGCTAATACTGCACCACGGGCTACGCGTCTTCTGTAATGACTGAATTGGGGTATGACTGAAAATAAGCATATAGAAGCTTGTCTTACCTCTTCAGCAGCAACAGAATCGGCAAACTGACAAGGAAGAACTGGAAATCCAGAGACAGGTACCACAAGTGTCCAAAAATTGGCTGTAATCAAAGCATAACGGGGATATGCTGACATCCACTGTGTTCTGGCATTTTCGGGGCGCTTAACTGATTGCTGTTTGGAGAGACGGTCTTACTTTCAACATATATTGAATATATCAGATGCCTAGCATTTCTAACGCGGAGTGCCAAGCAGCAAAGATTGAGGCGCGCTTTTGTAAATCTAAGACGCAACCTTGAAAACCTGTCATACTAATTCAGTGCAAGCTTATTGAGAATGCCACGTGCTGCTTATTCTGGTATTGCCTGTTATTTTGCGGTGCGTGAATGTAATCCAGGAGTGAGAGGTCAAACTTCATAGCGTAGAACGTCACCGGCACTGTATTGATGCTTTTCTGCACTCTACAACAAATCAGTGAAGCCACCGACGCACTCACAGAGGTATTGAGACTGGCTCGAGGAGCTGTGAGGTAAAACATAGGACAAAGCTCAAACTTTGATCTATCTAGCGAATTTATGGAGTTATCTTCCATGCATGCAGCGCTTTCTGATTTCTGCAGCGGCCGGTATAGATTATACGTCCCCGTACATAGAGGCAAACGTACAGTATCTACAGTGACTTCGAAGTCATAGTTTTGGACTTGAAGAAGCAGATACAGCCACTGCCTCTGAAATTCGTCATTGAGCTTGCGGAAGTACGCCTTAGCGTCTGGTCCGGAGGTGATAAGAGGCAGCAAAAACAGGCACATGAGGCAGAAGAACACCGGAACCATGGTTCTGAAAAAAAATAAATGCACAGTGTAATCAATCGCTGAAGCAGATTCGCGGTTCAAGGTGCTTAAAATCAGAAGTTACAGTCGGCTAATTAAGGCTCGAAGTTGTGAAGGGAAAATGAACGCTGCTGTCTCAGTGTCCAGTTTCCGCTTTGTGCTATGTGCCTAACAGGTCTGCCTTGTCAGTTCGGGTTCTGAAACTCATTTTGCTAAACCACATCAACGGCGGAAATATTTTTTAATTGATTAAATCTTCGTATCAATACTACTGGTTGTTTGATAGAAAATAAAACAAAGATCAGTAATCGCGGTCACACTAATCGCCTGAGTGCACGATGGGAATCTCAAATATCCGCACTACCGAAAAAGCGTCTTGGAGAGCTAAAGGCGCAGTGGCGCATATTACATGCAAGGGAAGAACTATGAAGTGGATGAGGAGCAGATGAGCAGGGACACATGGGTGGTAACGGTAGAAAAATTGCGATGGGATTCTCCAAGACTCGTTGCAGGCAATGCGTTTAGACGAAAGAATAGCCAGTCCTTAATGCTGACTTTATGAAATGCTGCGTCGAGACGGGGACCCTCTGGAGAGCGCACATGCCTGTCAAACTTCTACAACCGCTGTTGGAGCCACCTATAGCTGCTCAGCAAGGGGCAGGTCCATCTGGCGCCCTCGCAGGCACTGGAGATAGACGTGAAACACAGCAAGGAAGAGCCACGCGATGTAGGGTACGGCTGTACCACTGCCTCAATTTTACCGAGAATCAGGGTCCGTATTCCGAGTATGGGTCATAATAAAAGCGTCATAATCTGCCGCAGTGGCTACACCTCATTTTTCAAAACGCCGGAAGCGGATGTGGTGGTCCGGATGCAGCAAAAAGGGGTTGAAGAAATCGGACGGTGAAGTCAGACACATAGCGTACGCTCCTCTACAGCAGATGCTCAAGGACAGCCAACATGGCGGCACACTCTGAAGCCGAGCGTCTCGCTTCGAAGTGAACTCGTCGGTATTACTGTGTTTTTCGGCGCGTGAATAGGCTATAAACAGGTTACGGGACTCTCGCTTCGTCTTATCTTGCCTATAGCAAATTGGATGGACGATAAATTTGGCCTGCTTTTTATTTGGTTGGATAATTCTGTAGCTCCTAGGCCTACCGAGCAGCGGTTTGTTGCAGAAATTGTTCTCTTCATTCAAACCGAATGGTGCCACTATCACCGGAGTTATCGCGTCTGCGTAGGTTATATGATGTAACATAAAGCATAATGACCCTCGAAATAGTTGCGTTTACTTCGCGCAAACGTGCATTACCCATTCTAGAACTCTGTATTAGCTGTTTAAGCATCTTGCATCATGATCGTGTGTAATGCCTGCCAGCGTGAAACCGCTCATGTGCACGGATGGTCACTCGACAGTGACGCGCTGCTACACCGACGCGTTTGACATGCCAGAGGTGGTTTTTCGGCGTCCCTTACTGTTCTCGGTAGCCGCGGTGGTGTGGCTCTGTATTTTGCTCAGGAGTTAGGTTGCAAGTTGGTTTTCATGCGCCAGTGTAGGCATGCCGGCGCCTTGCATCATGGCGAACTTATGAAAATTTGGTCTGCGAAGTCTCCCAGCGCATTTATGAAGAGAAATACAGCAAATTCCTTTTTTAGCTGACCCCTTTTATTTGTTGACGGCAGAAAATTAAAAACCTATATGCGGCATTTCGCGGCTCTTGCAGTACATGCATAAAAGGAATGAAAAACGGAAATTACCCTCTGCACAACTGTCCGATAACAGCGACCACTTACGTTCAGCTATGTTGCAGACGGCAATTCGTCACGGCATCTTGGTTCAGCACAACACGGAGCGCGCATTGCGCAGTGAGTGAGTGCATGCTACAAATTTTCTTCTCCGTTCCCTTTTACCCTCAAGGTAAATCTAAAACGCCATGTTATGCGAGCAAGATAGCTGTCTTTTATTTACCGTAGGCTATCGACGGCTGTAGCGGCTGCCTTCTGTTACTGAAAAGGTATGCGTATTGCGTACAATATTTTCTTCTTTAAGCACACCACCGACTTTTACGGTGCAGAAAAGAGTATCTGAACTATTGTTTCTGTTCGCCGAAGTCTACTGGGCAAATAAAGCTGCTTTCATATTACCCCTTTACGGTGGAATCCGATGGGCAGCTAAACTTGTGGCTGAATGTTTCTGCTCTCGCATTGGTCTCGTTCCATATGTCGGCAAAGAGCAAAAGCGCCGCTGGACGTTTCCCTGTGGCAACCGCAACGCAGTGATATCCTGCCGCCACTCACAGTCGCAACTGAACCGATATCCGCTTCCGGCGTTTTGACCAATCAGGTGCGGCCGCTGTGGCAGATTATGACCCTTTTTATTATTACACAAACTCCGAATGCGGCCCCAGGTTATGAACTTATCTGTTGGAGAGGTGGCGGGTAAGGGAGTGGCCAAGTAGACATTCGTATTGTGTGGTCTGTGGAGTTTAACCACCCAAAGATGCATATGGACTATGTTTCGGGTACATTTGGACTCCTTTTGGGTACAACGTTCTATATATTAAGAGCGCAAGGCTTTAAAGGGGCGCTGATGACAACTCGAGGCAATTTTTGTTCTATGAAAAAATAGATGCTATGGGTCTTTCTGGCGATGTAGATGCTTGTCCGTCAGTCAAAGAAAGACGCATTAATCGCTAAGAAAAGTGGTAAAAAATTTATCCGCCACTTGATTTAAACTTGAGATTCCAAGACCGGGAAAAGACATCGTCTGCGCTGATCGGAACCAAATATTGCTTTCATTCAACCATAGGGATTTGCGTGCAAAAAAAAAAGAAAAACTCTCTTTACGTAGCGCAATCTGCTTCCAAAAAGAGACAGTGGTGGTGGTACCTGTATTTATTTCTTTTTGTCTTTGCTAGCTTATAAAAGCTTTGTTTTCAATTAATGCAGCGCATTTGTCATTGAAAAGCTGGAATCTATCGATACAAGCCAACTCCAGATTAGTCTTCATTTTCCCTTTATCAAAAACGAGGGCCACTGGGCGACGCGAACGGCTTCCAGCAAGCGCGCGAAGCTCCGGTGCATCCGCTTCTGTACGCGGCCCTTTCCTGTGAAGGGCAGGGAGTCGTTGCCATCCGGGCTGAGCCCCGTAAACGTCGGAGCGCCTTCAACAAAGGCGCGCGTAGTGGCGCCGGTGGCCTCCAGCGCAGGAGGAAATGTCAGATTGTCTTCGGGCACCACACGCGCCATTATCTCGAATCTCAGTAGTTCATTTTCCTTAAGTGAAGGATGCGGTCAGCGCAAAGATATCGAAGAAACCGTGTTTAAAGGGTCACTAAGGGCAAAGAGGGCTTGTTTAGCATAAAAACAAAGAATCAGAGATTTTTTTTCTGGAAAGAAGAATTGGATGGAGCTGTCATCAGTGCCCTTTTATAGCATGCGCGTCGTGCTTCGCACACTGTCTATGCACTCTATACTCTTAAAAAGTAATCAGTTAGAGAGTGCCGCTTTTTACCAACTACGCGTTACTACTTTTTTATCAACTCTCACTGCTTTCTACTACCTGGTTGCTAAATCTGTTGTGCCGTCTTAAAAGTAGAGTTAGTAAAAGTCGGCACTTACGTTTTACTAACTTCGATTGCTTGTTACTGCTGTAACGGTTAGCAACCATTCTTAAACAGAAGGTTGTATTATATAAATGGCACATATAGTAGTGCGAATGGCATGTTTTTTCAATAGAATATTTTTTCTGCGTCATACGTTTGTGCACATTTGCCATTTCTGCAATAGCAGGTTGCAAAGTTAAGGATGTTATCTTAGCTGACAGAGGTAAGAGGCTAGAGAGGGCCAGACTTACGAGGAATCCATGGCGAGCAAAGAATTAACCTGCGCATGCGCAGTGAACGTGCCTAGTTTGTGTCACCTTTGTGATTTTAGGCTTTCCGCGCATCGCATGAGTATGCTCGTTTGATTATATTGCTTCGAAAACGTAGTAGGCTCTGATGCCACCGTGTCAATGTCAAAGTACAGTCGTCAGCACGCTTAACACGAATGAGAGAAAGCGTGTCCTAGAGCGGCTTGGACTAACGCCAGCGCCGCGATGTGTTGCGCGCTCTTGCCGAGATAACATCTTGGTATTTTTGCGGTGGCTGACGATAGCTGGAGCGCAGCCGGATTTGACTACTCACCTTGTTATTTCGCTTGTATCTAGCCGGCAGGGTGAGTCGCTCACTTGACTGTTTCGCGACTTTTCTCTACTGGCCGCGGCTCACGCGGGCGCAGAACACACGTTGCGGTTTGCTCATCTCCAAAAAGCGCTAAAGTGGCGTGTCTTCACACCGCTCGAGCGCTTTTCCAGGTCGGCCTCAAAGCCTGTGATCTAAAGAAATGAAGATTCGGAAGAGCAGAGCAAACGTGGGTTTTTGGCGGTTGTAAAGATTGGACAATAAATTTTCAAATACGGTGGCCTCCTTGCGCTGGTCCTTCATTTCTCACATTCTAGGACAGCGTGTGTCGCTGTGCTCTCGCAGGTTAGTGTCTGGCTTCCTGTTTCGCCCACGCTGCACTGGAGATCCAGTGCAGGTGCGCAAGAGCTGCTCGTGTCATGAGCAAGAGACGTCGATGCAATTCAAAGTAAAATTTTAATGTCTGATTATTAGCGAGAAGCGCTATATAAGCATCCGTTGGGATAAAAATCTGACTCTTTTGGAAAACTTCGTTTGGTTTTATAATATTTAATGCCCAAAGCGACTCAGGCTATGGATGCCGCACGAAAGCCACTCAGGTTGTGGACACCGCAGTGGAAGGGCAGCGGATAATTTCTCACATCTGTAGTTCTTTGACGTGCACTGGCGTCGCACAGAACACGTCCGTACAGCATTTCGCATCCACCAAAATACGACCGCCGCGGCCGGGATTGAACCCGGGTCTCCTGAGCCAGCAGCTGAGGACAACAGATATTGGATGCCGTGGTGGCATTATTATGCAAACTAGGAAGCCTCTGGCCAGAGATGCAACGAGTCCAATGGTATAAGCCGTTGGAGGATACCGATTGCCTTATAATTGATTGCTCTTTGGAATATTCTGCGAACTAAGTGAACTGTTGCCACGTGCTCATATCCGGGCACTCTTGATGCGGTCTTTACCAAGTTACTCTGAAATGGCATGCATGGCACTTGATTTTCCGCGAAGATTGGCATCAAGAAGAAATAATACTGTAAAATGGCGTTGCTCGTGTAAGAATATCATCAAGGGCACAGACCACTTGTTACGGTTCGGGGAATTTTATGCCTAGAAGTCTAGAAATTTATAATACGACAGCATGAAGCGATATGGCAGCTCGAAGTGGATAGTTTTCAGGCAGCTAGCCGGTTGAGACAGCATGAACGCGCTAACGCCGATATAGGCGCGGCAACACCCAATGAAATTTACGATAGTTTGGGATGACGCTAGACCAGTGTTATATAAAGTCATGCATCTAACAAGTGTGTGCTAAAGATTCCGCGCAGAGTGCCGAAGGAAGGGCGCCTCGCTATAGTTTACATGGCCCGTACAATGTCGCAGCGAGAAATAACTGCTACAGTTGGGCGGCCAGTTTCCACGGTTAATCCGAATTGTCCGGGCATTCAGAGACGAAGAACGGATAGAGGATGCTGCACGCACAATTCTGGAGCGGGCAATAACCCCTGAAGAAGATATTCTCTTTGTAGCCTCTTCAGTGGACAACCCCTTCCTGACAGCGCGTAAATACGCGATGAGTTTGGGCTACAAGCTAGCACGGACACCATGCGCAGAAGACTGCGTAAAGCGGCCATCCAAAACCGGGTCGCCGCTAGGACGCCAGTGTTGGAAGCGCCGCATCGCCACCAGCAACTCCAGTTCGCTCAAGAACGCGAATAGTGGACGCCGGACGACTGGGAATACGTCGTTTTTACAGACGAAGCGACGTTTTCTACGCGGTGAGACCAACCCCAAAGACTTGGCGTCCTGAACAGCACCGGTAAGTCCTTAGTGCATTTTATAGCCATGCGATGCTGACAAGTCGTTTTTTTTTTTTTCAGCATGACCGAGCCACCATCCACGCCGCGCGAGTTGCGCAAGATTTTCTGGATCGCCAAGCGATCATGCAGCTTGAGTGGCCCAGCCGCAGCTCCGATCTAAACTTAACTGAAAATGTTTGGGGCATGAAGAAATTTAATCTTTCGAGGCGCTTGGGCTCGAGTTGCACAACGGCGGACTACCTCTGGATTGCCCTACCAGAACAATGGAGATCGTGCGGGCTGGCAGAGAGGTTGTTAACGCGCTCGACAATTCCCTGCCTGAGCGAATGGACGCAGTGAAGAGCGCGGGAGCACGCGCTACTGCATTGTCAATTAGGCAGAATGTTCTTTTTACTGTCAACAAGTGCTCTAGCCTTTATTTCTCGTTGGAACCAGGGCTGGTTTGTTCCTAATTTGTGCTTGTGCTCAAAATCGGCTCGTTTCGGTTTTGTTGGCGCCTCTCGCTAATAATCAGACATTAAAATTTTACTTTGAATTGCATCGACGTCTCTTGCTCATGACACGAGCAGCTCTTGCGCACCTGCACTGGATCTCCAGTGCAGCGTGGGCGAAACAGGAAGCCAGACACTAACCTGCGAGAGCACAGCGACACACGCTGTCCTAGAATGTGAGAAATGAAGGACCAGCGCAAGGAGGCCACCGTATTTGAAAATTTATTGTCCAATCTTTACAACCGCCAAAAACCCACGTTTGCTCTGCTCTTCCGAATCTTCATTTCTTTAGATCACAGGCTTTGAGGCCGACCTGGAAAAGCGCTCGAGCGGTGTGAAGACACGCCACTTCAGCGCTTTTTGGAGATGAGCAAACCGCAACGTGTGTTCTGCGCCCGCGTGAGCCGCGGCCAGTAGAGAAAAGTCGCGAAACAGTCAAGTGAGCGACTCACCCTGCCGGCTAGATACAAGCGAAATAACAAGGTGAGTAGTCAAATCCGGCTGCGCTC